>NC_141777.1:18370757-18734292 GCF_054643075.1 Acanthaster planci | reverse complement strand
CGTAGACTCGTCCGGATAACCTGGGCACTGGCACTGTATCTCTGGACATTGTCCAAATTAAGCGCGGATTTGCGCGTGATTTACAAACAAGCGTCGTATTACAAATGGAGAGGTTGTCAGGCCGTATTTTATTACCAAGACTGCCAATATTTGGAGAATGAAATACTCTGCCCACGGGCGCTGCACTTAGAACGAACAGCTTCACGCCAGGGTTGCTATTGCAATTACATGCAGCTCACTGATGGTGCTCGAGGCTACAAAGTTCTGTCCTCCAAGTAATCGAAGGAATTGAGGCATCCAGGAACGCATCTTTGCCTGGTCCCTTGGAATACGAAACCCAATCGACGTCCTGTTGTATGGATTGGGCTTTGGACGGGGCAAACGCGGATCACTGATTCAATTTTCATTGTACGTTTGCGGCCATTATTGACACACTTCATTTTGGCGTCTTAAACATGCGTCTGTCCCGTCTCTCAGAAGTCCAGCGTGTTATGGAACTTCCTCTTATCTTTATCAAAGGGATTACTGTATCCACAACCGAATTATGTAGGACAAATGGCTTGTTGCGTGTGAGAGCAGCTTTTTTTCGCCATGTGCACCAATGAAAAGCTCTTCATACAGATGGATCCACGGAGGGGGGAAAGGGGCTATCCCAGCCCCCAACAAAGGAAGGAAAGTCAGTTTGTTGTAAATAACGAGAAAAAGGTGACTTTTTGTGGGTCGATTTCCCTTCCTACAAAAAGTGTGTAACAAGTCCAAGAGTGCAAAAAGGCCAAAGAAGTTACAAGATTTCCAAATTATTGTACCCCAAAACAAGTATGCTCCCCTTAAAAATTGGTTTCTGGATCCGCCAATGCCGTTCTCAGTGAATCACCAGCGGCTGTCAATTTGAATAAAATCTATCGTTACCTAAAACATCAAAATGTGGTGTATGATGGAATGTAGGCCTTTGTTTCTTAATGTTCTACGTCACCAGTCCTTAACGGAAATTTCAAATCACCATGAGCCAACAAAGGCTCAGTGAGATTGAGTCTCTCATCTTATCAACTCGAAGGGTTGAGACGAAGAAATGCTAGCAGATGGTATTCCATTTGGCCTCAGAGTTGAGAAAATAGCCAATCCAAAATCCACGATGCATCACATGGATTTTGCAGGGTTATAGGCCACCACAAGTCACAATTTCGTGCTAAGAAATATGTACAGATCTAATTTAACGTTCATGAAAGTATATTATCTGTGTGATTAATAAAGACAATAAAGTGTTATGCAGTTTAAGTTTAGGGCAATCCTTATATATACCCTTTAACCTCTTTTTATTTTTTTTTTTATTTTCCCATTACAGGGCATTTTTGATCTTTTGATTTAATTTTTGTAGTACACATTGCTTCATTCGTGAGTAAACTCTGCTCTATTTCGTTCTAGGCAGAAAGCTCAACATAAAGCTACTTCAGCACAACAATTGCTAGAATTTTGGAAGGTTTTCTGTGACAGTCGTAAACTCCTTGGTGATTATTTGTTGTGTAAAGGCAGAATGATATTAGAGCAACACGCCCTCGATTGCTTGGGAGCACTAAATTGTGAACGTTTGTTAAAGAAGCGCACTTGTCATAACCTAGAAGGATGTCCAACGGTCTTCAAATCAAATACTTAAGAGGGAAGAAATCTGTACAAAATGTAGCTAAGAAAAGTCCATCACACGGGTCCTAAGGGAAAACTATTAAGACACTAGCGCCAAGCCAAACTGACTGTGTTTTTGGTATATTACTGTCCTGAATGCGTTGCGCATTATTTTTTTAACTGACTGGGAAGGCAAATACATTGCTCTTCTTCAATGTATAAAACTGTTTGAAATCTCTTTGGAGTTAAGTGTATTGAAAAGTCCCTTTTTTAAAATATTAAAATTTGTCCATACAAATGAAGGCCCTGTTGCTGTGACAAAAATCAGGGAAGACACTATTCAGTTTACATGTTTCCACGTACAAATTTTGAACCCTAAAATACTGTTTGAAAACAGTTCTGAAAACAGGTTGCTTGCTGGCTGATGGCCATACACAACTACAAATTTCAAGAAAAAGAGAAATATACAAAAGCAAAATAATTAAACATTCCAGCAGTTTTTTTTTTTCCACAAATCAATACAACATTGGGGTTCAGTGTCTGGGATGACATCACAGCCTTACTCATGAGTATGTAGGCAAACAATCCCAAAAGGCTCCAAAATACCAATTAAAAATAGCAGAACAAAAAATAACAATGAGGTTCATTGATACAAAAGGTTCACTTTCAAGATGCATATTAAAAATTGCATTGCGTGGTCCAAGCGAGAATCTTCCATTCCTACTATGTCGACAAACAAAAATAGGGTTTCCAAGAGCAGGTTATGACGATCAGGAAAAAGTACAGCATGGCTACTGTATTGAAAAAGGCGTGTAAAAAAAAACCAGTGAGAGATTCAAAGATATATTTTTACCTTTTGTGCAGTTTTTATTAAGTTAGAGGTAGCAGGTGTCCTCCATTCTGAAGAAAGCGCAATCATCGGTTTCTCAACCATCTCTTCAGTCCCCGCACTCAGTGTTGCGCCCTCAGACTTAATTGAGATATTCACGTTTTAATACCTCGTAAATAAGGCTATCTGGCGTACTTATCAACGAAGGGAATATTGTTTTATCCCTTTTTTCAGTCTCAGTCTGTAACAATTTGCAATATTCGAGTTGTGCAGAGAGTCACAACTCCTTAACAACAGAACTCTCCTGTTGAATAAGATGCACATTGCAAAGATGTTTTTTTTATGGTTTTACAATTTCATAGCTGTTTTTCTCTAAAACATCTTAGCACCCAGAAATGATGTCTGTATAATCTTACCGGAGATCTTCCATACAAACGTAGCCCTACGTATGGCGTGTGCATAATGTTAACAAGGCTGCTTTGATACACTCAGTAGTTCGTCAAGTTTTCAGTCGATTGTTAAAATCCTGTCAGTTTGATGTGGTCTATTTATTGAGAGAGATCATCGTTTGTTTCAGAAAAACCATATATCTTCCTGTGTTAGTTTACAACATAACTGGAGAGGCCTGAGGCATACTGTCAATTTTGACTCAAAGATGGCATCCTGTCAAACGACATGATGTCACGGTACTTTGGTAGTCAGTGTACCATTCTGCTCAAAACGCCGCTACCGCGCAGAGCATACAGAACGTGTGACGCGAGCCCCGCTTTTGACAACACAGACAAATTGATTAAAAGCCTATCTGATCCTACGGCTGCATTACCTGTCAGGGCGATCAACATGTGAGTGGTGCCATATTATACACCATGCGGCGCGTCGCATCTCCACTTAATGCGGGCTCATGAGTGCGAGGGACAGGTTAAGTGCTCTAGACGTCCACACGTTCCAACAACCTGGTGTGTTTGAATGGAGATATGGGGATAGACGAGAGTTCTTCGAAAAGAAATCGCGTTAAATACCTGCACTTGACCGGGGGCAGGTAAATACCAACAAAACTTAATGCCATCCTGTGCCACCACTCCAAGACATGCACGGGTTATAACCACCTCTATTTTAATCCTAAATCAGAAAAACGTCCTCTATAGAAGTTAACGGACAAATATAATAATCAGATATTCCATAACATACTAAAAAGCTGCACGATTTGGCAGCAGGAAAACCTAAAAATACGAAACGTGACACTGTGATGTTCCTCATCCGTGAAATATTTCAGGCTTAACCTAGACAGCTAACTTTGATGAAGCTTTGACGTGACCTTTGTTATGTTTAACACATTTCATTGCGTAGAACGAATTTCGTTGAGAATGTCTCGACAAAAACGTTTACTTGATTGGACATGACTTTGTAGTTCGCGTTTTTGGTACGCCACTTCTTCCTACGAGTTAAACAGATGATGGATCCAATCTGCTCATAAACAGTGTCCACCAAGGTTTTTTTTTTCAAATACATTTTTCTCATACTCTCAGGTATTTCCCTCAAATGCACTTTGGACAAAAAAGATAGCAGACTAACAATAAATCTTTTACTTTATATAAATGATAGCAGTTTAACACTTGAATAACTTGGATAGCCGCTCTTAGCAAATAAGGTAGCCAAAGGGGTATTCTAAAAGTTCACTGACCTGTTCATAATTAGCAAGAGAGCAGGACTTGCACCACGCAGGCGGGGAAGTGCATTTGCCGCTTGGCGCGCGCCAATCTCCGGCCAGCGGCGTTCAGGGAAGAACAGATTCCGTCAATTTCCTCCGATTTGTCAAGTGGTCTTTCAGACGCAAAAGCCTTTCCCTTTCCTAAGGGGATGTGAGGAATGGCTTCCGGATAGAACTTCAGCAGTTCCATGGAACGGAAGATTTCTTCCCCGGACATTAAGGCGTGAGGGTAACTACTGTGATCGTTTTATTTTTGTTTCCTTTTTAAAATTGTTCCAGCAGAAATGCAGGAGAGAATTGAAAAGGAGACTTTTTTCAAAAAGTCTGTATTCATTCTACAGTACCTTTTCATGGCACTTTATTTCAGAAATAAAAGAATGTTACGGGAGATGCTGTAAGAGTGCATAAACAGAGAATAAAAAATGCACGAGGGGAATGTGTGGCACGACGACAGATAAGAAGCTGCGCCAAATTAATGAACTTCAGACCTAATTTCACCAAGGACTACGGCCTCCCTTTCGGTGGAGCTGCATAATGTAAATCCTGCGACCACATGCAAACACACGAAATGAGAGTTCAAGTTAATTCACAGCTGGGAATATCAAACGAGACTGCACGCACACAGGCTGGAGCTAACCACCACCAGAGACGCAATTACTTCTGAAGTGAAAGTGGCTCCACGAATCATGTGCCCTGGATTCCCCGAGACCCTATCTCACGTATTATCGAGGCGAGTTCTGCAAAGGAAAGCAGAAGATATACGGCGTGCGATGGTAACATGGTTCAAGTAGTTCCCTGTCTCCTAACTCCTCATCGCCTGACTAGACAGATAATCCTGTTTCAGTGCTGACTGATCCAGCCCACTGTCATCGATCAAAATGCTAAGACGTTGAATTAAACTTTACACATTTCTGTAGTCAGTTCGTAATTTCCCTTGCCCAAAATACCTTCATCATAATTGACAAACAGTTGGAAAAAAGGGTCACAGACAATAAATGTCTGCTACAACGTGCGTATACTTTGGAATGTCTAAGTCATTCAAAGCATAAATATTTTGATGTCGATTACAGATAATTCCCGTTTTGTAATTTCCGGTCGCGTCTGCCATAAGGTTGACGAATAAGCAGGAAGGCAACCCAAACTTAGGCTATAGCGCCCTCCAGTGGTCTGTGACGCGTTTGAGTCGCTTCTCCGAGCTCCTACGCCTTAGGGCGCTGGGAAAGCCAAATTTCTTTAGAACGAATGACGTATTGTGTTTCCTCACAAAATTGTGTGAAAGGGATTCGCTTGTCCCGATGCATTTAAGGGCAGTAAGGACGAGAAAAACCGTTTTACTCAAGGATATCATCTTGTGGTGCCGGAATTTACCCCCCCCCCCGCCCATTCTCAAGACCCCCCCTGCGCCACAGAAGACTGGGATCTTTGGCTGTATCAGAGCTAGTAGAAAAAGATGTAGGTGTCTATTGAATCTCTGGTTTTTTCAGGAAGCCCCTGGGTCTTTGATAAGTCCCCCAGTCCCTGCAGGCCATGCGAAGCGGTGGAATTTAAAATGCTGCTATGAACATGGCATTCCACTTGGGAATACGGGACAGTGATGAAGGGATGAGTGGGACACATCACCAGAACTGAAAAAGACAAGTTTTCAGGTCTGACTGGCGTTTAGCAGGAAAACCTGGTACACGATAATGGTCGCTGATAACACTACATATTGTGCAATTTCATTTTAGATCGTTGGTTTCGAAGCAAGGATTTAGAAATAATCTGTTCCTTAAAAAACTCATTGTAAACCATTAAATTCATCTTAAGTCGGTTCAGTGTGGAGCAATGACCTTTGTTTCACAGGGTAATTTGGGTTTTAAATGACACGTCTGACATGCGTGAATGGATACCGAGTGCTTAAGCAGCACATCAGACATTCTTGGGTAACCCAAGCATTCCCTTGACAACCTATATCCGTCATCTGCCAAGCCACTACTCACCTAATGTCTTCCATTAATTGTCATCATCAAATTACTGGTAAGTGAGCGGCACAGCGACTCAATTCAGGCGGGGATGGGCCACGCGCCGTTGCCAGGAAAAACGGTGCGATATTTCCGCCCGCGCGAGGGGAACTCCAAATTGCCTGTGGAGTGAATGCCCAACATCGTGGGCGCTACATACATGTACACGTGCAGTGGATGCATTGCGTGTAACGCTGGCTAAATTCAGTTATCGGTTTTGTGTAAAAAGATCCTCTTTACTTAGAATTACGAATGTTATTTGTTCGTGTGTCGGTAGTGAACATCCTTTGATTCAGTGAATCACTTAAAATCTTCTGCATAGGCCTAATAATGCCGTATTATAAGAAACTGGGATGTTATTAATAACTCTAAAATACTATCGTTCAGAAAACAATCAAAGGCAAGATATTTTGTATTTCAACCAGCATAACGGTATACTACAAGGGCGGATCCAAAAACATGGGTGGGGGATATGTCAGAGTTTAATACAACTTGTACGGCCTTTAGAGGGGTGACGGGAAGTGTTAGCGCCATCGTATCTTGAATAATGTATTTTCTGTGGCCTGGAACAGTCAGGTGCTAAATTTTTGAAAACCATCATTTGCGCACAATGATAAGCGATCAAGTACAAGGATTTGTCCGTATACTCGTATCAGTCAAAGGAAACCAACAATACTTTTGTCGCTGTTGTTTCTACGAGGTATAACTGAAATCTCTACATGGGTATATGCCGTGTACTTGATCGGTCGCATTAATCAAATTTATTGTTTGCATAAAATCCAAATCTGTTTCTTGGGTGAGTTGACACTACTTTGGTTGACTTATGGTTTTTTGTGATAACTTAATCACACAAAAATTGCAACTGTTTGAATGTCTGACTTCTTTCAAATCTCACTCGAGCCCCAAACTCGATAAATTTAATGCTTATTGCAGAAGGCAGTAGTTGTTAATTAATTGTGCGGGTTCATAGTTTAATGAGTTTTTTTTTCTGAGAAACAGCTCCGGCTGAGCCTGTATAATTCATCAGTCAATTTGTGACAGGGCGCTGATCTTATTTACTTCGGTAACATTAATCACTTTTGAACCCTTTTAGAATCCATTTTGTTTCCTGGTGGAAAAAAAAACCAGAAGATGTAACATAACGTAACCCTGTTCAGTTCAGTATCCTCTCTTACAGGCCTTTGCAATGATCTCATATGAGCGGGCTTCAACGCAGCATTTTGATTGCTCTGGTAAATCCCCTTGGGCAGAACAAAAAACACGTCTTATACGTAATTGAAAATACCTCTGAAACACATCATAAAATTTTAACGAAGTCTTCAGTTTTGAAAGCTAACATCTTAAGCTTTACAATTTATGACATGGTGAGAAATAAATAATACTTGTGGGTTGCGGTCTTTCTTTTTTTGGGGGGGGTTCACCCTCTACATTCCAATCCCCTTCTTACCCTTTATCGGTGAATCGCCCTCATTCATTCTGATGAATTAAACTGTTTTGTACACGATTGACAATGTCACACAATGCCGCAGAAGTAGTCCGACTGCATCTTGAAATCTAATTCATTCAAGATTAATTCATTTTCATGGAAACATTCTTTTGTGACGAACCATCTAGCGGGAGGACGCTCTGGCATTCCTCCGCTGATGCTACAATTGAAGTCTTCCACATAAATGGGCGCATTGATGAAGTCGGATTGCGAACAAGGCAGCCCAAGAGAAGGCGCGTCTTATGCATTCTTTCACGCAAGTCCCAAGGTACAGGGACATTTCATAGAGCATGTAGGCCTGATGAATTGCTGGCGGTAGGGGCGAGTCACAGCGCGGAAATAATAGTAGGAACTGGAAAGGGGAACTGGTTGTGCTTCCAAGCATTCTCTGCAACATCAAGTGGTCAAAACACGCGGCTACTTCGGTCGATGGTGGATATCAACTACACAGGAATTGCCTACACTTTGAAGGAAACCTCTAGAGAAAGTATAGTCGATCTTAAATTTACGAATGCAAACGCGTAGGCTATTCTCTCAGCCTAGTGTACACAGAGTCTTCTATTGTATTTATCTGCACTGATTGTTTGCGGTACCAATTAATAAATACTAAAATTCCAATCAGCAAATAGACCATTGGTAATATTATGCAGCGCTTTTAGACCAAAATTAGAACAATGTTTTGCTAAAGGCAGAAAAATACTTGACTTTGATATTGTTGATAACTTCTGCTTAACATGATTGCGCCGTTAGCTTTCACCTGCACACGCCTTCCCTTTGTTTCGTTCAATCAGTCTCTTGTTTCAAATCAGGACACAGACGTCTGATTGAGGTTGATCGATCTCACAACATGAGTTGCCAATTAATTGCCAACATTTGTAAAAACCAATTTTCAAAGCTTTATTTTTAAATACGGAGCCAATTTACTTTTCTATCGGAGTTGACGGGCAGACTGTAGATAGAGTAAAGGAATTGTTGGAGTAAACGCGCGAAGGCCCCGTACATGCTGTGACATTTTACAACTCAATCAACGATGAGATGACAATAACAAACAGCGTCAGCCAGACGAGTTTACCGTTAATCCTTTTTTGCGTAGTTATTGTTGAAGGAGCATGCATGATACCTGCATGTATTCCCGTTTTTTGTGATACAAATTCATATCACGCAACTAGAAATTTACAGGCCATGGTTACAAGAGCACTAGCTCAACAGGACATGGGTTATATAAGGAAAAACAGTACACGCTAGAGCAAACAGTTATTTCGAGATCGTAGTGGGCTACAAGCAATCTCAACATGCGGTTCACACCAAGATATCCTATAATGGTGTAAGTAGTTCCAATGGGGAATATATCTAGCACGAACGGTCGTCGGATATTATCAGAGCACTGCGCATTTTTCTAAAATTTAAAACAAGTTACATTAAACAATAACAATAAAGGTTTATATTGCTGACTATGTTACCACTCACTGCCATATACTGGCTGAATAGCAAAGGAATAATTTCTGGGGCCCAAAATTTAGTGACGGGCGTTACCAGTACAGGATAGCAGTGAGAGTCTCTAATAGTTGGCTGTGTATCATGATCGTTGATAAACCATTTAGCGACGACTCATTTTTGACACTTCTCCTTAACAAAGTGGTACTAAAATAAATATATCTTGTACATTTTACTCTTTGAATTAAGTTAACGCTTGACACTGCGTGGAAATGTGAAAACAAAAATATTGCCAAGTTTGGAGGCCCAAAGCATCATCATGGCTCCATATGCACGGTGATAGACGCTCACTATCTAGAGCATGTCCTACCGACAATGGAATGGACCTTAGAAGAAAGGCGTACACCTTTCATTTAAATACGTTGGTCTTCAAAAGTCTCACCATGCAATTACCACCTCAACTGTGCCATTGTTTCTTTCACGGCATTCTTTCACATCATATTCTTATAATACTCTGTCGGTTTCCTAAGGTAACATTTTTATTTCAATCAGGAAATCGAATTTATGTAAATGTGCGTTTGTTGTTCGTGGAGCTTACGCATTTCAATGCCCTGCCTATGTGTCTCAGATGTCCCCTGCCTGCATCTGTAACTAGTTTTAAAAACAGTTAGAAATCTTTGCTTCTTTAATGCCGGGGGGGTAAAAGATGTATACTTTTTTTGATGTTTGTCTGATCTACATCAGTACAAAGCTGGATCGCGATTCTTAATATTTTTGTGTTTTAACGTGTTTATTTAACTGGTTCTTACGCATACATTTTGTATTTTACGTTTTTAGATCATTGCATAAATTGCTGTTTTAATGGGTTTTATTGTAATTGCTGGACACCTCTGGAAAACAGTATTTCACTAAGAGGTCTCCTTTAAATGAGAATCTTCTTTACAATTCAACTGCACAGATTCAGTGTTACTGCGGCTTTTCTAAACGGCGCACCGCGGCCAACGGAATAAATGAATGCAGAAAGCAAGCCATGAGTGTTCTCGAAACACCAACAAGATTTTACAAGTCTGTTTCAAGATGGTCCTCTTTACAGTCCACAAACACTGGTTTCGTTTTTTATTCTCATATGAAATGATTGCTGAAAGCTATGCGTTAGACAGCTGATATTGGGGAGAAGGTTCTTTCCCTGCAATCAATTCTCAGTCCGAAGGAGTTATGTCCCACAAAAGCTGACAAGAGCTGATTGGCTATGTATACCTGTCAGAAGCCAAATCAATTTGGTCACCACCTGCAAATTGAAGGAAGAAAGAACCGATGTTGCTTCGTCTCCGAATTTCAACAATTCGCCCTTTGCATGCCTATAAATCATCGCTCAACCTGAAATGTCATGCTGGTTGCTTGGAGGCGCTCGATATTTTTCCATGTGTTGTCGTGTTTGTGTGTTCGCTGCATACGCGGTCGGTCACATTACAGCTTCCCATGCGGTAAGGCAGGACTAATGCCAAGCGCCGACCGGCTCGGCAAATCAGGCCCTTTTCCCTAATATCAAACTCATCCCTCCAGCGATTTCAATCCGGTTGATTTCAAGCTCTCAGAAGACGGCGAGGTAAAGGGAGACAGTTTAATCCGTACTGCACACTGTCGTGGGACCGAATTAGATTCCATTCGAGGGTTTTCCGGCTAGCTTGAGTATACCACAGAACAAGGAACACGAGGTGCTTTGAACCAGGAGTATGACCCCGACAACCATAGTAGGTTTATATTCATACGGTTCAACCACTACCAACTCGCTCCGAAGGTCCAATTTGTTATTTTATTTTATTCTGTACTTCCCCAAGGAGATTTTTGGCAGTAGGACCTGCGATCCTCGATCTCTAATCTCAATAAATCCTAATTTCTGTCACATTTTGACATAAATCATCACCAACTTATCTACACCAGACAAGTTGGCAACTAAAGCAGATACTAGATGAAATTAAATACTGGCTTCAACAAAGTAAAAAAAAAGTATGACATCTTGACAAAATTAAGCCTGGTATATCAACAAGATATGGAATCCGATAGTCAGTATTAAGTTTGTTGACAATACGAAGTTTCTGATTCTTATGATATATTCTGATCCTTCGCTACCGCATCCTAGCATTCCATTGAAGCCGTACACACCAGTACTGCATACTGTAGAATCCGTCTCTGTGTGACACGGGCCTATACATATTACAAATTCAACCTCCTGCGGCGAACGAAATCGCATATATATTGCTGATTCCTCCAACAACTGCCCGTTGGGCCCAGCCCTATCCAAAGTACAACTGTCTGACAACGCACCAAGCATAAACCGTAAGATGACGACGAGCAACGTACAAGCAAAGTTTGAAGCATCAACAGAAGCAGGTTCAGAGAAAAATCTTGTACCCACAGAGCCGCGACAAGTGTGCCACACTATAAACAAAGTCGCCATGATGCTTGCGTCTACACGTCTGTGCCAACTTATCTAATATCTTACATCAGTCACAAAAATGCAGTACTTATTCACAGTCAGAACAATATACTGAACTAGGCTGACAGAAAAAAAACATGGCGCAAAACCAATTATGTTTAATGGGTCATTCTATTCAGTGAAGTCAGCGGCAACACTGCCATCTCCATGGTGTTTAACCTGCCAGCACAATGAAGAGGAAAACCTTTCAGGAGGAACCAGGAAAATCGGGACAACAGATCTCGGCTCGTCGTCTAATTGCGAGTAGTTGCCGCCGACGAGGCCCAACCCCGCCTGCTTTGCTCTTCAACCGATTCTGCGCGGCGCCAAACCACATCTCCACTGTCACTACCTTGCCGCCATTTATAAATGATTGTCGTCGCGATAAGGTAAACCCCATTTATAATGCCCAAGCTCCTTGAAGTCTGTAGTGGTATTTAGTGTTTACGAGGCTACAATTCAACTCAAGAGCGACTACCGTATGGTCCACAGTTATTTTAAGGGATGGTCTAAACTGCTGCGTGACTATGCATCCATCAGTGTGAATTTTAGCAAACAGGATTTGTATACTAATCTTCAAAGAACCATTTACCATTATTGAAAAATATACACTGAACATTAACGTGGGTTCTACTTCATTACTTTCATTCGCAATCGACAGTGCTTTCAGCTTGAATATTTCTACACAACGCATTCATAATTTGTTACTCGTTTGATACATGATACGCACTTTTGTATTAGCAGAGACTGGATTAACGACAAACACATTCCCGATGCTTCACCAGCATCATCACTGTAAGTACCGCTGGTGATGTACTCCTTGCTATAAATGCACCGTCTCCAGGCAACAATTCTTTCTTCGGAGTTTTACCTGTAGCATCGATGTCAGTTCAACGTTACCAACGAGCAATTAACTGGAGGGACGTGGAAGACAGACCTTTACATCCCTATTGTCGCTACTCGCAAGCCAGCTCACCATTGAAAGCTATTTTTCGGTTCTGTGTATTCGCGGCATCCGAAATGAATGGGGAAAAGGGAAAGTGGGCGAGGTACTTTAATTGAAACCCATTCCAGAGACGAGGCTCACTTTCGGCTTGGTTTTGATGCATTCATGGCCTTAACACCCTTTTTTTCTCCACCCTAAGAACAAATTGGTAAAAATCAACCAACAAGTGGTAAATAATGTGCCCAATCAATCACGTTGGTTGGACACTTACATTTATTTTTGGGTTGTTTAAACCGATTTGTCGATCCTCATTCGAGAAAACAACACTTGGAATTACCTTGCTTGAAAGAAACTTTAACGTTGTTTTCCTAAAGATTTGAAGTAAAAACAAAGGGTGTGCTGTTTTCTTTTTCATAATAATGAATATTTTGAGGCAATTTTGCATTAATTGCTTTTAAAGGTACAGCTGCCCACTAGCTTTAACTGTACCATGAAGAGAAGTAGTGATTTTTTATGTAAAAAACCCAGAAAATAAATGTTTCCGATTATGTACGTTGTTTGTTCACTTTACACTCTAGCTCCTCAAACATAATGAAACCGAAATGGATTTTTATTTTAATATTCAAATCACCCCATCCCAAAGTGTCTTGTACCTTTATGTCACTTCCAATCTAGATTAAAATTCATCCTTGAAATGAACACTTAATGTTTTAAGACTTCAATTTCACCCGTCAAGGCTCAAGTCATCTAGGAATAACAGCCAATATTGATGGCAAACGTAAGTTTGCCTGCCGAATTCAAAGAAAATCTAATTGATTGTATTGCCAATGGGTTTGCAATTAGGGCGTGTAACACATACACACTCGGGAAAGCTTGTTGGGCATTTACCAAATTAGAGGAAATTTTGAGATTTTAGTCTCATTGCTGGCGGACTAGGTCCTTTAACCATTATAGTACATTCCTTATTGGCCGCCAATACGTAAGGTTATAAAATGTCAAAGCTTGGCAATAGTCTTTGATGGTATTGTAGAGGCCAAAGAAGAAATTCCTGAGAAAACCGAAGTCGTGAATGAAGGTACCATTAGCGCATGAACATTCGTGCGAGGCTTTAAAAACCTGCTACACCGTAGGTTTTCAGATATTTGACAAGGCATTCAATTACAAATGAGCACCGTTGCACGGTTTACCTTCGGAACAAGCTATAATCCACCATAGTGATAATTAACACAGTGAAGGAAGTCCAATATGCGATTCAAAGCATCAAATTCAACTGTTTTTCCTTAAGATTCTTCTGGTAAGTGGCATAATCAATATGTCTCACCGAAACTTTCTGCTGTATGGAGCAACCGGCCGCATTTCCCTTTTTTATGTCATTCTTTGTCTGCACGTGTCGGTTTGCCTCTGTGCCAACTGCCATTCTACAGTCAGCATTCCAAATAAACCATAAATATCGTAGTCACTCTAATGTTTTGGACCAGAATGGAGTGCAGTATTTACATTAGATTTGGGGCTTTCTGCCGTCTTTTTGTTCGTGCTGTGTTGTACCAGCACCGACCACTTTTAATTCATAGCTGGAGCTTCAAAGCCAAACAGTGGACTCGCACATGATCGCTGGTTGCAGTCTCACTCTTTGCTTACAGAGTGTTGCCACAAAGCAATCGTCGCAACTCCATTCGTTTCAATGGGTTGAATTACACTCAGAAAATGTAGTGCCTGTGACTCTTTATCCCATCTCTTTATGAACGAAAAATGGCTGCATGCTTGAACATGCAAAATCCACTTACCCTTCACACGGGTCTGTTAAGGGCTGAATTTCATTTTTCTGTCAAAGCCCCTCATTTCCTGGAGGAACTCGGTGTCAGCAGAGATGAATTAGGAGACAAACTACAAGACAGAATCCCAAGACTAAACTACCTTTAGTAATCACAGTGCCGTTGTATGTTTAGTCCCCCAATTCATCCATCCAGTGTGACATAACGCTGGAGTAGACAGCAAATCACGTTGACGAACAACCAGAATCTTCAATGCAGCCAGTGGTTAGACACACCATAGATAGCCCATTGTATCGCAGCCTTTCAGCAGTGGGTGTGAAGATGCGTGCGTGCACGAGCTGTGCCAGCGCTAAAGTGAAGCCAGTAACGCTGCGCGGTTGGCTCCTCTCCCCACCAACCACTTTTTCTGCTGTCCTGATGGCTGCGCTACGTCATGTGGGGCGCTGTTTCAACAGTCTAACAGCCATTAGGAGGCTCACATTTACTACTGTTATGGAAATCAACCAATGTAAAGTAGTTTGACCTGGTAATTACTGGTATGCTTGCCGTATGTGACGCACAGTCGATAAAATATTAATTTCAAGATTCAATGACTTCATTTACGACAACCGCATTAGTAAATCGATCACTTTGTCCAGCTTGTTGACAAAAAGGAGTCGTGTGCATACAATCATCCTCGCAAAAGAAAATTCAATGAATGAGGACGGGCTATTTTTTATCCTCGTTCACTGAACCGCATGGGACATTAATTGTTTAAACTCAAGCGCGATTCCACAGAAAACGGTCACTGTCAAGCCAGGGAGCCCCAGAGTACAATCACCGATGAGCACATCAACTAACAAAGCGACGGAATGTTTGAACCATCAATGCAGTCAATCTACACAGCTTATGTCTAAATTTTGACCACCAACTGAGCAACAAACCGTGCTTTCCACAGTTTTGTCTACCATAATCTTTGAAAATGGGGGAGGATACATGCGGATTGAATACTTGACGATGTTTCGGACAAGGTAACAAATTGCAAAGTCAAAAGTGAAGTTACCTTTTGCTGTAATCTATTTCGTCCAGAAATCGAACTCTAAGCTTGAAAGGAAAAACGCTGAAATGTACGGTCTAGACACAATTTTATAACATTGAGATCTGCTTATTTCTTGCCATGTTGAGTCAGAGGCCGATTATAATCACCATCTGCATGATTTGTCAAACAACTTTTTTTGGTAATGTCATGGTAAGAAACAATTTCTCTCTTCCACTGCGCACGTTTTTGGCTGAAGTGTCTCATTAACCTGTCGATATGGGATCGTAAGTTAATTTATCGGGGTCGGGTGTCGTCGCAGCAGAATGCACTGCTAACTAAATTGTTTGTATACGGTACATAGTGCTATTTTTGTATACTGAGGATATGCATGAAATAACAGCCTGAAAAGCATAGTCATTTTCAATAAATATCTATCCTCAGGGTTTGCAGGCGTTAGAAACCCTGCACTCATACCTAAGCACGAAAACCAATCCATTCGAATCTATCAAGACATAGTGACGCGTATTAAAATCACAGTATGGGGCACCAGAGGCGATAAGTTTCCAAACAGAATTGAACAGCGAGCCGGTGCACGTTCGCCTGGCAGACGACGGTGCACTTCGCGCTTTGTGGATAAATATTTTCTTTCCTGCGCCTTTTGCGTCGGACATATCCCAGGGGCAGTCAAGTCGGGGACTAAGATCAACAGTATATCTTGTTTCACGTAAAAAGGTACCATACCCAGCGTATTTCGGTTCCTGGTTGAAGGAGAATACTAATGTGGTTCAGGTATTGGCGAGAGGGCCAACTCACAGCTTACAAACTAGCCCGTTCAGCGTCGCATACACAGGCGTACCTTTTCTGTCCACTTTACCCGATTCCTGCCCGGATGGTCATCTCGTTAATCCGGTAAGCTTAAATTATTCTTGCCTGCGGACTGCTGAAAAATGAAACCAGACCCACGGAGGAATAACCATTAAGGAATTAGACACTGCCTGATTTTCATTTCTATTGTAGTGCTGTTAACGCGATACGACTCGCGCGCTCAACTATACTGGCCACAACAGTTCGCACAATGTATGTCCGAAAAAAATGTCAGATTTCTTGGTAAAGTGAAATCTACGAATCTCGACTGAGCTCTTTCATAAGTGCACAGGAGGCCAGGAGATTAATTTCCGCCGAACGGAAAGAAAGTCCCCAAGATATATTTCTTCATCACTTTACATCAAATAACGACATCTTTTCATCTTAGCCACACGACGCCTTTTATAGTCTAAACTTCACACATACACAATTTGGATACAAGTATCTCTTGTTTCTCTGTAATGTAACACATTTCCAACTCTGGTATTAATAACCCATGTAGTATCCACATTGCTGTGGGGGGGGGTTATAATGTCATACTTTGTAGTTTTAATTCAGCATTGCAGCTGAGTCAGTGTAGAATAATCAAAATGATAAAGCAAAGCCTTTAAGCCTGTCTGTGCGCGGGAACTCCGCCATATTCTCAAAGACATCAAGCATTGTCTAAACATTTCAATAAGCTTCGTGACTACGGTTGCAAAATCGAGTCAACACTCAGACCCGTTCCAATCTGGAGGTAAATATTCAATCCAAACAGTCAATCTTGCGATGTTGAACAATGTTTAATTCTAGCGCGCGAAATCAAATGTAGTTTGCCTCCTATTACTAGGATGTGTGTTTACCACTCCATCTGATCCGCCCATCAGTCATTCCGAGCCACGCAGTGATCACGATTATTCCTCGCTTACTCGCCGAATAGAGCGATTTATACAGACAAAAACCAAACACACCAGGTAGTTCAATAGTAGCACAGCAACTGCAGCGTATGCAAGATTACAGTCGTGCCATATCCTATTACTAGATGATATGTCTTTGAGATATTCCACCCGAATTTTACAGTTTGTGGTTCTTGTCTACCACAGGCTCGTGGGTCCCCAGGCCTCAATCATGAAAAACAGTTTTTAAAATAAAAAGTTTTTACATTAATCGTTTGCCTCTGTATCATCCCATGCGATTGCCGAAAACTTATTAAACAGCGAGCGAAATTTTATTACAATCCTGGGCAACAAGGTCGCATACACACCCATAGGAATATTTCGGTAAAATACTCCACGTCTAAAAAGGCCAACCGAGTTGTGTATTGGAAATAATGGCATAAAGAATCACGGTGACAACTACCGGTATGCCAGACGTATTGGAGTTTAGGCGCTGTACGATCAACAGGTAAAGTCCAGTTTCATAAAATGGGACCAAAACTAACGTCACTTACAAAATGCATTGATATCAATGGCATTAAAGATATCTTGCTTACCCACTTACCCCTACGAGGACTTTTGTTTGTAAATGTTAAAGCAACTCATTATGGATGTACTTCAACGAACAACGATACATGTACCGTCAATGACAAACCACATATTCAGCCCATGACGATCAACTCAAGTCTAAACTCTTCAAATTACTTACTCCTCGTCAATGACAGCTGATCCTGGGCTTGGGGCCCGTTCATATATTGAGTCATTTTGAATCAGGACAGGATATTTTTTTTCTTCACATAACGGCTGAGCCTTGTTAATTACTACTAGAGCATTTCCCAACAAATATATCATGTTAGTATTTCCCTTTCGGAGAGGCCAATAAAATTCAAATGTAGTGGACTTACCTTCACGGCACACACGCACCAGAACAACTGTGTGCCTGGGCTAAAACCAGTAATTTCAGCAACAGACTTTCACAACTACAAGCACCGAAGAATGAGCAAACTTATCGAGTGCAGAGTCGAGATAGATTTACACACATCGACTAATTAAACTGGCTGGTCTAAACGTGCGATTGGACGCACCATGCTGAGACGAGAGCCAACGTGCAGTTTATATACCTGCCAGGGGCCATTATTACGACTTGTGACGTCCAACGTGTCATCAGATCACAATCAAACGGAAGAGGAACGGACTGGTTTTGTAGACTAAAGCAGGTGGGTTTATCGACACGTAGTAAGACATGTCGTGATATAAAAGCTGTTAATAACACAACCTTGAACGAGGCATTTTGAGAGTGCTGATGTTTGTCGGTTTAACTATCAGTCTGGCAACCATTTCTTTTCGCTCCATATCCAATCTCAGTTTGTGTTCGTTTCACCTGTGGCGCAGCATCGACTTATCTGATATCGTGCTGTCTGCATCTCTAGCACAACTCCTAAATCACCCTATTTCGGTCAAATGGACTGAAACAGATATAAATCTGCATGCATGACGTGTCAGGAATATGATTTCAAAGAAACACAGTTTCTCTGCGGTGCGTTCGGCAGAGTATTTAAAGTCTTGTTTGACCAAGTGGGCCCGTCGGGCCCGGAAATGTCGAGTCATTTTTTACAGCCCACGGATCGACAGAAATTATTTTCTAAAAAGTTATACCACAAAATGGCCAAACAAATTTTGTAAAACTCGCCCCGGGTGCTCGTGTAACTGGTTATATGAATTTATTTTGTCTCAGAGGTCTATAGGTATTAAAGAAATTATCTACAAGAACTTATTCACTCCAAAGAGACAGAACAAGAATAACAAGAATAATTCATCACAAAATTGTTGTTTGGTCGATGCCCAAGGACACTATATTAAATAGTATAGCTACCACAGAAAAGGCAGAGAGGATGACGCACTAACGTAACAGTGACCGTCCCTCTCATGTATGACGACGAGCGAAGTGCCTCTCGGCTCGGTACATACTTCATGCACAGCAGCGAATTTCACAGCGTGACTTTTGAACGGGTGCCTGCAATTTAGGGAAAGTTCTGCCCGCACTCAGAAAAGCAAAAGCATATGTTCTGTCTGAGAAAAGCACTGTTGGGCAGATTTTCCTTTAATTTGAACACACTCTGCGAAAAGTGTTCGGATGTTCAGTGTGAACTGTCGCAAATGTTTCAATGCAAAATAAGCCAGTGGGCTGTGTCATTTGATATGCCAAAGGAAACTTGCATCTGAAGTTGTGCCCGTAACATGTTCAACAGCCCGAAGACGTATTCCTCGATAAAATATCAAGTAACTACCGTTGCCATATCGCAAAGATATCGATTTATGGCGCACTTCCACAGATTTCAAGGCTATCCTTTCTATGGACCTGGGGAACATGTATCAATGATACTGAGAAGAGTCTTCCGTCCGTGTTTTATTACTTCATAAAACAATACCGCCTTTGGTAAAACTACACCTGGGCAGACCGATAACTCAACACCGAAAGAGTTGAGTTCTTGACACATATTGTGGGGATCGTCGCTGCCTTTGAAAAAGATAGACATAAATCGTACACAAGGCTCTCATGACAAGGTCAACGCACTCGCTGCATCTCGCAGACAGCTACGACCACCACAAACACCCAGGCTTCGGTTACTTGCTGCGACACTGTGGCCGACAAGACAAAAGTCACCGTTAATCTGCATGTCTAGTTGAAAGTGTTTTCTTAGCGCTAACTGTGTTTTCTTGATATTCCCTACAGACGCAAGCACGACGCTGTGGCATCCATGCAGTTTTTATATTGACACGTTAAGGAGTGAAAGGTGGAATTCGGTCGCAACAAATAGCTGAAATACGAGCGTCCAGGTAAAAACTATCCCACTATCCCGTGAAATCCCCCTGGAGTTAGAATTACAAAGCATTTAGTTCGTGTTCTCAAAGGCTTGCTGGGAAGTTTGCTTAGACTCGTTTCAGAATTGTTCTTTCATCTAGACAAAATGCAGATATCAGAAAACGGTAAACAACCCCCCAAAAGCTCTTCATTTCCAGACAAAATTAAATTACCAACAGATCGGATAACCGTGCTAATTCATCCAAAACCGCATAACAGTCCATACACCTTAGCATACTGCATCCAATGAATCGACTGAAGTCACGTTTTTTCGATCCCAAGAGTTGAACGTTTCACGAAAGCGTCCTTGACGGTAAAAACGTCGTGACTTCAAACGCTGTGAACAACCACAAGACATGTCCCTAAATCCATGATTCATGGCATACATCCAATAGAAAGTACTCCACGTTTCACAGAGTGTTTTCCTTTCATTTCCCCTCCTTAAATTGAAGGCATTGGTGTGAAAACCCACGCGGGGATAATTTGAAACACAACTTACGGTAACAAAGTGCCTTTTCCAAACTAGGTGCACACATGACGATGTAACGGAAGATGCTATAGAAAAAAAAGTCACCATAAGAGAACTACAAGACTATTTACATTTTTTATGGCCGAGTTCGGGCGGCATGTTCCCGTTTGTTCACGAACAGCTCGATTTGTTGTTCGTGGGTCGGCCGCTCGAACGCCGGGAACAAACGACCGGTTATCGCTAGTAGTTAGTGACAAGCAACATGCAACATGGCGGCGTCCATGTAGGCTACGTTATTCAAGAGTTAATGTTTGGATGGGCTGAATTCTTTTCTACATAAACAGGAACATCCATTTCAGTGTTACGGAAAATAATTAATGTTAATTTTGCAAAACTCAAAATCTCACGAGGTTTTCTGTGTGTTCCTGTTAAAACCCTGACGAAGAGGTGGTGTGTGATCCTGTTCCGAGAACAGTGTTCTTGAGTCGTGTTCCTGCTGTTCGAGCGCGAGAACAAGAAACCCGTGTCGAGAACGGGCCGCTCGAACTCGACCTATAACTCGAGCACAACACCTTTTGATCTCTTCCAACATCGCTGAAGCTGCAGCTTAGTTGATAGCAATCTGAGTTGATACTGATCTTTTCTGGCAAAACAGCTGGGGGAACTTCACACTCATCCAAACGTTGTAACATTGGCATGTAATGGGGTAAAACTTCCGGGGGGGCTGGGCCCTCATAGTTTTTATACAGGGGACACTGAAGCAGTTGGACTGCAGCTAATCTGGTGATTGTAATCATTCCAAGATTCCACAGGGGGTGGGCGTGGGCAATAATGAGGGGATTTATTTTCAGTGTTTGAGTGTCTTCAACAATTATGAAAAGAGTGTCACTCCGAAATAAGCACAAAGCACTAACTGTGCCGTGCAGGTCTGCATAAATCTCCTATACGTGATAGGAAAGTTTAAAACCCCGCACCGAATAGGAGATAACAGAGAGATATAGTGTTTGTTAGTCTTGTTTAAACCCAACGCTAGCTCTTCTTCAAAACCTTGCCAGTAAGCACTATGCAGGTGCACACCAATCGCCAAGGTGTCATCCGATATACTAGGTGTTTCTCATCATTGGAAACGAAACAAATAATGACACACGTCCTGAACAGAATGGGCCCAGCGCAATTTGAAATGCTATAAACGAACGATTAACTTCGTTAACCGTGGCGTCGCGCTTGAGGGTTATTAATGTAACCAGAGGGCAGTCTTTGACGGGGTATTTCGCGGCAATAACGCAGGTTACGTTTCACTCGGCTACGTGGTAGTTTTTAATTGTAGCTTTTGTTTGCTATTAACAGTTTTTGCGCTTTTACTGCAAATTATATTGAACCGTTTCAAACCTTCGGGGTGTAGTCCACACAGGTTGATATTCGTGTTTACCAAACTACGTGCAATTTGAGACTGAATCTCTGTACACGAGCTCAATTGCATTGGGCGACCTGCTCACTCAAGTACCGTCTAATTTCCATCCCTCGTAGATTTTGAGAAATTAAACTATGACACGACGGGACGACGTCGACAACATTAGCACACGCTGGTCTATCAAACGATGTGCCATAAACACCAGTAAAAAAGCATGCCCTTTTTCCCGCTGTAAAAACATTTAGTTTGAACGGGAGTGGCCGTTACGTTCACACGCAGATAACAACTGTTAGTTGTAATTCAAGCGTAAACTGTACAAAACCACGCATTTGGGTAAGTTCCTGGAAATACGAAATCGATAGATTCTCTTGACAACTATAACAACTATTATCCAGTCTGTTCACTTTTGAAGTTGTTTCTAGAGCACATGGACGCCCAGCAATCTTCCAGCACAAAACAAGAAAATGCATTTTTTAATCAAACAAAATCCCTTCCATTTCTCGTTACACCAGGAGGAAATTCATTTTATGGGATGTTCAGCAAGCACAAATTAGTGATCTTTGAACAAAAATAAGGCATGCCTGGTCGGCATCGTTGTCCATTTTGGACGCGTACCGTCTCTTGAACAATCCATCCTTTCGAAGAGCAGAAACTGGCATCCTACTTCTTTCAAGTGAGATTTACTGCCGGATTCAAAGATCAATTAAACAGCCTAAGATTGATGCTGTATACGTAGCCTCTTTTTAACCTCTGAATTCCACTTGCAAATGTGGTCCAAAGCTTACAGTCCTTTTTACTAGATGGCTTCCTCCAACTCTTAAGCCACTTGTGTCACGCCTGCCTTTGCGGAGCATGTTTTGGAAAGAAAAGGGCATTAAAAGGCACTCAACTGCATTCACACTAACAAAGTGGTTAGCATTATGTCCTGGAAAAGAATACGTGACGAAAACGAAGGGAAAATTTGCAGAATCAATTGGATTTGACGGTAACTCTACCATGGATTTTGCTCTACCACAGATTCTGCAAAATGCCAATTGTCTTTGTTTTTAGTTGTCTTGCAGCCGCTGCAGGCTAGTTCCGGTTGTACCTTGTCAAGTTGACCAAATCAGGCATTGTTCAACCACAGTTGGAAAGTTCCCACAGTCCCAAGGTTTACTGCTTAAAAAGGCAAAGAGACCAAATGCGCAAATTCCACATATAAAACGGGGTTCATATGTTAAAAAAGTGATCCAAGGTTCATTTTGTTCAAAGATTTAGTAGTCCCAATACAGTCCAAAAGTCCAAAACAAAAAAGGATCCAACTGTACGCAAAAGGTTCATTTTTCCTAAAGCACAGGATGTATGAGCATCCAAACTGACAACTCCTAAGCATTATTTGTTGTCCATTTCGACCACTGAGCCCTCTTTTTCTTCCTATCTAGTCAAGTTTTACTGTCGATACAGACTGTGAAACCCTGTTGTCTATTGGGATAACAGGACCTTCGAACTAACGAACCTTCCGACAAACGAACCATTCGACTATCGAGCGGTCACCATTCAACCTAGCGCACGAATACGTGACGTAGGCGGAACTGCAGTGCTTTTCTGCCGCAACTATACTACCAAAAATAAAGGCACAGAAGGCATGCCAATAAGGGCACTCCTGATGGACCATCTTCCATACGACCACTCCAACAACAGATTCGTAAATTTCCAGTGATGGGAGTGGTAGGGTTTTTTGGTTCCCTCCGCGCATTCTAAGGGAGAGATCGCAACCTAGTGTGTAGCTTCACTCGATCGTATGACCCGGCACGACTACGCGTACGATCGAAGCTTTCTTTTCATTTTTACCTCCGCATCATTCTTTGCCATCTATTCCCATTCGCAGCTTTTGAATAATACAATGTCACACATCCATAACCATGCGGTTATACAGGATGTATACAATCAGCGTTTCGGCCGTGCTCTGGTTAAAAAAAACGACATGGGTTGAATACTAAACGTTGCTTGCATCTCGCCTCGACTACTCCATGCTCCGGTCAACACGTGTTCAGGGCGCGCTGACATTTTCAAGGTGTAAGGTCCCCTACGGCCAACTGTGGCGGCTTGACTTTACAGATACTTTCCTTCGGCCAGGCATGATGGAGAAAGTCTTCACTTCCTCCTCTCATTTAGGGGGTGCTCCCAAGAGAATAAAAGCACATATTGCAACATGTCAAGTTACACATTCCCGAACTATTACCACGAAATACTCCGATCTGGCCCGACTACAGAAATCTTGATGGCATCAGAAGATATTTGGCCCGGTTTGCTGTTAGTACAAGAACAACTTAAAAATAAAACAATAATACTCAAAAAGTGTAAGAATTGGAAGCCGAATGAAGACAGAGAATTGCAATTTAATGCATAATAACAGCAAAACTGAACTATTATATAGCGATTTTATTAAGCATATACAGATAACTCCACAACCATTCACAATGACCTGCAATTATGCAGATTTGAGAATCTGAGCGTATTCATTTTTTTATCCTTATTCTTGTTCTTGATACAGTCACAATGACTCGGCGTGATTCGGAAATGTTTTACGTCAAGAATAACTTGCAAGAAAGCAAGAAGAATTTCCAGAATTGGTTGTGAATACCAGAATGAGCAAAGAACTGCAATTTGTTCCCGAATCACCTCCACAATTGGAAACATGTCCAAAATTGGAGGCAAAAAAATTCCAAAAACTGCCTTCCTGATCTTGAACAAGCTTTCATCGAACTACTACAGTCACCACGAGGCAGCCAAGAACCATTTCCCGCTTTACTGGAGAATAACTCTTCCTGGCAATTTGGGTTAAAAAAGTGGAAATGTGTGACCCGCCTTATTTGGCAACAATCAATTAATTTTCCCGAATTGTCTAGAGTTAAAGGCCTATATACACTTAGGGCAAATGACACGTTCACTCCGATGCCTTTGTGCTTAGTTGAGAGTTAGCGCATGCGCAGTCGATCACTTTACTGTGGATTTCGATGCAGGCGACGTCAGACACCGTTCTGACACTTCTTTCCGCGAATGGAGACCGTAATTTATTTTTTATTCCCCCCTCCAAAAAAAAACAACAACTAAATTTCACGGAGATAACCTGAAAACTCAAAATTGATTAGACAACATTATACCACCGTACTATATGAACCCAGTTGCACAAATTTTAAAACAAATTCTGAAAAACCGGTTAAAAAAAGAACATATTTGAAAGAAAATACGTCCACGGTTTTTCCTAATATAAAACCACTTCTCCAGTTTATCCAAACAAACGAAATAAAGTGGCATGTGCATTAAGACCCAATAAAAACATCAATAGTATTTTCAAGTTTTATCGCGAATTGAACATTTTGCGCGAGAATCATTTGTCTGTAGTAGTTCACGTATACGTGCGTTGATGGAGTACATGTACTGTACGTGCACAT
The DNA here is from genome assembly GCF_054643075.1 of Acanthaster planci. NCBI lineage: Eukaryota > Metazoa > Echinodermata > Asteroidea > Valvatida > Acanthasteridae > Acanthaster > Acanthaster planci. The sequence continues at coordinate 18,709,051 of NC_141777.1, read as the reverse complement.
GTGCAAATGTAAATCATGGCCGACCATCAATCGACACAGAGCTAAAGTTGAAATTGATAAAACTAACGAAGGACAATTCGCAGTAGCTTAAACATAACATATTATCCTTTATCAAACAGTCTTTCAACTACCAAGATATGCAGCTTGTGTGGAAATACTGGAGAACAATTCACAATTTCGATTTTAAAATACCTTTTTACGTTCGGAAATGTAACGTCCACAAGCATCTTCATTTCTCCGAAATGTCACTTATGATTAACATGAAACACATCACAAAATGAAATCTGAAGCCTGATATATCTCTCAGGTATAAATTCAGCAAACTTTTACATAATGTGGAAGATCTCCGCAAATGGATTTTGGTATAGTCGTTTGCTGGCTGGTGTCGCCATTTTAACAAGCAACAGAAAGTGACGACGACTTTGCGAAATTTTAGCACATGCGCACAACTAAGTGGAAGGGGTTTACACGTGAGGGCGACTGATGCATTTTAATGCATACCTTTAAATGCAAAGGAGTGAAAAATAAACTCTTTGAAGAGCCTCTTGTTCGAATGGTCCTCCAGTCTATCAGAATGAAGTTTGCATCTTTTGGCCAAGGGTGAAAAAAAAATCACTTTAAAAGAGTAAAATAACCACTACCCTTTTCATAAAGCCATTGCTGGGACCACTCGTAATGTAACGCGTGGCGTTCTTCGGTCCTTTAGCACATGGGTTTTAAGAATTTCTTGAGATAACCTCTCATGGCTGAAAAGTTTATCCCAATGTCAAGGGCCGTTCCAGGATATTCAGAAAAGGGGGTGGGAACTTCCAAGGTCAGAGTGGTAAGACCCGAACGCACAGCACCAAGACCCCGCAGGGCACAGGGCCGGACGGAAGGCCGGGAAATATTTGTAGTTCTGCAGAGCACCTCTGAAGTACATCGTAATATGAAACGGCATAACATCAATAAAACATGCAAAAGACCTTTTGGTACCAGCCAATGACAATAGGAGTATGCCCTTGCAATCCAAGTAAATTATGTATATCTTGTCTCTTGGCAAGAAAATTGTCCAAAGTAATGATGCAATAACACGCGCTGACTATATGAACGTCATTTTTGTTCAAAATTGTCTGCCTTAATGAGTTATTTCTTGCAATATTTCTAGTCCAGTTAGCCCATTCTAACTGCAGTTAGATAATGCTCGACGTTCACAGCATTCTTCCCTACAGCCTTAAAAACAAGGACAGGGCAGGCATAAATACTGAATGAGCACCATTCAACGAAGCCCTGATCGCAAGACGCGCATCAGCGGTAGGAAATGGCCGGACATCAATTAGTCATAAGGGGATTTCTCGTACACGGTTTTAAGCATTCATTAGACATGTCGAAGTATTTGACATTTTCAAGTATTACCAAACTATTTTTGTGCAAATCGCAGTCGTGGAAGTCCCTTCCAAAGCATGTACACGAAGAACGCCACCTTCATATACAATATGAGAAAATGTACTATACAGCTTGATGCATTAGGTTATTGTATAAATCTTCATTAAGTTTAAGCTTTATTTTGTAAAAAAAAAAATGAGTCATAGAATTGTATATTATATCTTTATGATGCAAAAAAAGATGAATCACTCAATAAGGGGCACGATTAACAAGACAGCATAATGCTGAATTCATTTATTTGCACACCAATTTTTTGTCATCTTTACATTACCATCATTATTTGAAACACTGGTTCAATAAACAAAAAGCACAAAAGGCGCAAAATAAAATTCTGATGGTCTAGCTTTAACACTGCATTCGAAAACACAATGACAGTTTAGCCATTCTTATTGGTCCAGAGCCAGTCACGTGGTCTGTCTCAAACGGTTGATAAGAGCATGGAGCTATTACACAGAGTACAGAAGTGCGTGAACCAGGAGTGCACGCGTTGGTTCACGCGGTGGTTCTCTCGCATATACCTTTTACAAACATGATTGCGGACATGACGTATTCACTGCGGTACTGTAGAGAGCACCGGCTGGTTGTGCTCCACCTCACTCAGTACCACTGACATTTAAACACACAGACCACCAGATCGCATTCAGACATACATGAACATTTCTACGAAGCATCCAACTAAAATCAAAACGATGGGCAATTTCACCCCCTCAGTATAAGGAATGTACGCACAGGAGGTGAAGAATTCCGGCCAAAAATTCTATGAAGCCATTTTTTGATTATGAAAAATATCTTCCATTTATTTCACCTAGCTCAAGTAGATTCAAAACGATGCGTTTGGAACAGCAGTATCAAAGAGCAAAAAAATGAACGTATTTTGAGAGCATATGCATACAAATACGGGCAATGTAAGTACGTTACACGCGATGCGCACTGAAAGCGCTGTCATCTATCATTTTGCTCACTGTTCGCCCATACTTCTCGAAATCACGGTTATACGCGCGAGACCGATGATCTATGGATGAGTTCGAGCGGCTTGTTCTCCTATGTTCAAGAATCGCTCGATTTGTTGTTCATTAGTCGGCCGCTCAAACGCCGGGAACGTACAGCCGGTTATCGCTGCTTGTTGCATGCAACATTGCGGCATCCATGTGCGTTCTTTCAGAGTAGACTATTGAAAGCCGGGCTGAATTCTTTTCTATTTAAAAAGAACATTCTGTTCTTTGCTATGGAAAATGATTATTGTTATTTTTGTAACAACTTCCCATTGTCTCCGGCTAAGCCATCTCGCTATTTTTTGCGGCTGTTCGAAAATCAAAATCTCACGAGTTTTTCCGTGTGTTCCTGTAAACTCTGACAAGGAGGTGGTGTGATCCTGTTCCAAGAACAGTGTTCTTGAGTCGTGTTCCCGCCGTTCGAGCGCAAGAACAAGAAACCCGTGTCAAGAACACGCAGCCCAAACTCGATCTATGTGTTTATATGTCTATGCTCAGTACGCGCCATGCGCTAGACAATTTCCATATAAGGGGGTTATTCGCGAGAGGAGCATAGTGTGGCTGAGGGTGTTTGAAATATATGCTAAATATAAGTTAAACTGTTAACAGAATCGTTCGAATTTTATAATTTTGAAAAATAGTTTTGTCTTTGTGACTGAAAAGGTATTCGTGAATGTGGGTAAGTTATGCTTGGCCGGTCTGGCCGGCTCGGGGAAATGGTTATCTTTGTGACTGAAAAGGTATTCGTGAATGTGGGTAAGTTATGCTTGGCCGGTCTGGCCGGCTCGGGGAAATGGATGCGGATAATGTCCCTCACAGTGGCTTGGGTATTATCAGGGTCCATTCTCCTGAGCCGGTCTGAAACGAATATTTGAAGCCGTCGAAGCACATAATAATATGCCCTTATTTACTCTCCTCTCCAGAAGTACATTGAGTAAAACGTGTGAACAAGGGTCCAGTTTGCTGGGAGCATGGTGACGAGGGGTGGCTCTAGAGATGACACTTTGCCGAGGTTTGGCGGGGTATAAGCTTCCTCATGTCGGCCTACCGGTTTTGGAAAGCTTATCCAAATCCTTGAGAGATACAGTCGCCGAGCCTCGTTTCGCTGGCTTGGGCTGTGATGAAGACAAGACACAAGTGGAAATCAATAACAGCTCTTTGAACAAGAACTTGAAGATGAGTGGGCTTCAGGGTGAGGACGAGGGATGAAAAAACATCACTTACCTTCCCTATGACAATTATAGAACAAGACATTCCAGCAAGATGCCTGACAAAATATTTTGGTGGTTCCCAGCACTTTTTATTTATGAATTGGGGTTTCTGAGGTTCGTTATAAAATCCCCAAATTATATGGGCCTGCACTCATTCAAAATACGCGTCCCCCCCCCACTTCGTTATTTGATTTCCCTTTCGACAACATTGTGTGGCGGTTCTTCTCCACAAACCTCCGAATGACATATCGATAAGTATAACTGATTACGTGAGAACAAAGCAACAACTCGGTGATACAGGGAAACTATAACTCTTAGCCTCCTGATCAATAATGATGGTGTACGGGCTATAATGTTTAACAGACAGGCGGCGTTGCAAGGTTATGCTTAACACAGCGAAATCCTCATTACCACATATTGAGGATTTGCGCTTAACGTCTTTTACCGTTCAGCGGTAATGAAGAGGCCCTGAATCAATTTACGTGCTTGGATAATTCGACCAGCGCGCGCCAAGGCAGCGATGCCGCACACTTCCTTGCACAGCTCAGGGTCGGCCAACATCGTCAGCGGCTTTCAACGAACCCCTTAATTCAAGGTGTTAACCCCAATTAGGCGGCTAAAATACCCGTCCCTGAATGGTACTGACGATTAGGCAATTTCCATTTTTTTCTCTCTTCAGCTGTTGACCATTAACACCAATAATGAGCATTTCAAACACTGTCTATTATTACAAGAGGCGCAAGGTGCCCAGAAACGCAAACAGGCGCACCGCTTGCCAGACAGGTCGACCTGACCTTGGGTAGATGTTTTGTTTTCATTTTCGCGTTTTGGGAGGTTCAAGCTTCATGTACGTCATTGATGAGGTTCCTTATGATCGCCCACCGAGAGGTTCCAGTTGAACACCTCAGACAACGCGTGTTCAATCAAAGGGTGTGAACTACCCATCCTGCTCCATTTTGCATAAATACCCCGTTCTCGTTTCCCAGTCCTCTATATTCCATCCACGTGTCCATCAGACATCCCTTGGGAACGAGCTTCACCTTGTAGGCAGTACATTTTCATGTGATCCCAAACTCTTCAGCATTTTCAGGCAAGGGTGCTGAATATCGGAGTACTGGCTTCGATATGCTCACACAACAGTCTAAGATACATGGATTGGTTCCATTATCGCTCACATGACAGTGGTATGACACCGACATCGATAGAGCCTTGGTGAAATACCACAGTGAAACTGGGGGTATAAATTAGACAAACCCAATCGAGAGATTAAATGGGACTCCCAATTAGTGTCCAATTATCCGTGCAAAAACCTATTAAGATGATGTTGACACAGCCGGAGTTTTAGTGGGCGTGTGGATGCGTATCTTTTGTCAACATTTACCCTGCAATCTCTTCATGATCACCCTTGATGTAATCCTCAGGGTTTTTTTTCGTTCAATATCATTTCCATGCATTTTTTAATGACTCAGAAATCAGTTTGTCTTTGAAGGTGGCGGAAAGATAAGTGTAGGCAGTGAGGGTTTTTTAATAGTGTGCTTTCGTCATTTTTGCCGACATTAAAGCAGTCTGTTCATTACAATTACAAAAGGAAAGTAATAGCAGCCTTATTATGCACGTATAAAGACGTCTGATATGTTACAGTGTAGTTTCAGGTGAGTTTTTTTGTGTGATCTTTAATTAACTGTTGCAAGATTGACATATCAGATATTGACATATGTCGTCACCGTTTTCACGAAGAGACACTTTGGCCAAAAAAACATGATTTTTTTTTCAAATTTCTGTTTCTAGACAAACTCAACCAGGTTACGCAATGCCTACAACTTGGTGTAATCATTTTTTTCACCAAATCTGCTGAAATCAGCCAAACCACGTTGATCTACCTGGAGCAAATTTCAATTATTCCACATTATGCGTTTTCACGAAGAGGTGGATTTGTCTTCCATAGATATAGCGTTGGCTATGAAGGGCAAAACGGTGTGCAAACTCGTTTTGCCGTTTTCACGAAGAGGCAAATTTGACGCAGGAAATGTATACAACTGTAACAATTCTGAACCTGGCCCGCGCTATAGCATAACAGCACGCGTTTTCACGAGAAGACAAGTCACATGAATTTTAGCGTTTCCACGAAGTGGCGAACTTGTTTGTTTACAAGATGAACAATTCTAATTGACTTCTATGAACATTATTCGGTAGTTTGTGTTACTTAAGAGGGGGGTCTCTTTCATGAAGTAGCATTGGTTAAGTCAAAGTCACGCTAAATACAGGGGAAATAAGCGTTTGAAAAAAAGACTAATTTCCAATGCAATTTTCTCAAAACCTAGGTTTTACTCTCTGGTGAGAAATTCACCTATACGGTGGAAATGGGGACGTTACTGATGAAAAGAAATTCATTATTATGAATTAAAAGGTGCATACACATATAATAATGGACACGGAATTAGGGAGAGCTCATTCTAGAGAAAAGGCACCAAACAGACCATGGAGTTTCAAGAATAAATACCGAGAATTAAAAAATGCGGCAAAAAACTCTGCACTCGACGTCTAGCAGGACTTCAATTTCAGCGGTAAAAGAGGTGTCCAAACTAGGTAACTTTGACATTCAAATGAAACGACTGGAGAGACTATCAAAGAGGCCGTTAGGAAAGCACATGTACATGTTCCTCCATCCAAAGTAATCTTCAAAGCTGGTTAATTAACAAAACTGACAAGGAAGTTGATATGTACCTGAGATGCATGTGGCTTCCAGCCTATCATGTAGAGGATCTGAAACGTTGCTGGTACCGAGCCATCCTCATTACCGTACATGTCTGGCAAACAAAGAAAAACAAACACAAAACAATGTATTATCAAACTGATGTACACAGGAATACTCGATACAGTATATGATCAAAAGGTATGTACATGTACATGTATATACATGTACATGTGCACATGGAGCTGTCGCATTCACCTAACAATAAGGCATTCCTTCGGGGCAGCCTGCCTGGCTGTATCACCGCAGCTGTACGCTTCATTTCTAATCTTTATTTTTGCTGAAGATTGGGAAAACACCCGTCTTCACACAATGGAAATGCCGAAGGCATCTCAAAAAGCACAACATGCAGTTTCGTTTCGCACATGGTTGTGTACCATTCACTGACTTATTGTGACGCTGAATGCTATCTCCAGGGCAAAGCTGGCCGGGGAAAGGATCGGGCGTGCAGCGCGTATAGCGGACACTGGCCTTGTGGTCAATATCGGCATGCGAGCAAAACAGCCACGTCCTGGGAAGTGCAAATACTCTTTCCAAGGAAACATTGCAGGTGTAAGCTTACCATATCGATGCATACTGAATAGCCCGTACAAAAGGATTATGCTGAGGAGCGGGTTGTCTGGCATTCGAGTCTTGCTGTTTGTTTTTTGTTTTTTTTGTCAGGACAGTAAAACCATGACTATTCTTAAATATTATATAACAATTTTTTTGCTGTTTTAAATTGGTGGCGGGATAGCGAGTGATACAGGGTGCCAGATCAATATTTGGGGGAGGGGGCTGACTAACAAACTGAATGGTGTTCAATATACTACTTTCATGCTGTAAAGTGCCAGACATTTTCATATGAAACAGGATGCAATCCTTTCAAAATATGATACTGACAGAATTTCATCGTCTGAACAACAGCATGGACTTAGGGATTCAAGAGAGTTCGATACATTTTGAAATAGATTTTGAGGGATACCTTCCATATAGCTACTTTGGCCAATGGATTCTTAAGAACTTAACTCCTCTTCCTTCTTTGAATTAACAAGGGATTTTTCATTTGAAAAAAAAAAAACTACTGTGGAAAAGCCGCGCCAGAAAAAAATAAATCGTGCACAAAAGAACAAGCAATTACCGCACTACCCAAAATAGCAAACTAACGCGTGTGTACAAAATGGTATTGTCATGCAGACTCCTCTAACTCAACCTTGAGGTAATTACACGAGGACTTAACCAGGCAGTATCCGTCTTTATCTTATTACAATTTCTTAACCCCAGGGACATCTCCAAAGCTGATTCTCTCTCACAATATATACACTGTTCATATTTCACGATGATTACCTTCTTCGTGATAAGAATGATGACCATGAACTGTGGAGCGACATCAGTTGGGGGCAAATTTCCATTAAAAATTGATACGTATGAAAACATCTTTCCTCCGCAAAATATTTACGATGTTCCCTGTTTTGTTTGTTTTTTTCAACTGGCACCATGGGTAACAAGTGTACAAAAATAGTAATAAGCACATGCCTATATAATGTAAAGCACACGGCTTACCCCACCCACAGGTGCAAGGTAAACCAAAAAGAATCTTGCTGGACTTCGCAAGGTTATGACCAATGTCATCTCACATTTCTTATTTTACCCCCTGCAAGCTCTGATGTGCAAGGGCTGATCTCAACTGGGCTCTGACTTGGAATAGAGAGGAAACGAGACAAGATATTTCATCTGCAGAGATGAAATAACCCGGGAGAACGCTTAGTCCGGGCAAAACCCATCCAACCATTTGGGGAATAAATCTCGATCTACGCATGGCGAACACAGCAAAAATTTGGACAAGGTCGCGAGAGGCACTCGTCAAAGAAAATGCACTGTAACAACTCAGTATACAATTATGGCTTTGATATAGCCCCCCACTCCAAAAAACCTCCATGATTATCGCTTCCACTATGATTTTGATTTGAACTCAAAATAGAGAGGGTTAAGGGTGTGAAAAAATACCACTGCGCAATCTCACATCCCAATAACACACAGATGAAACTGAATCCCACAAAAAGAAACTTTGGTACATTTTGCTGCACATCTTTTCTTCACACGCAACGTATAAAAAACATTCTGAGATCTTCATTTTGTATTTAATCACTCATCAAAAATAAATTACGAACACCATGGCTGAGGCCAAAAGTTTGCACTGTCTGTAAATAAAAAAAATTCTTCAACATGTGACACACATGATGTAACTGATTTAACAGCTTAACTTGATAGTTTGGTATTTCGGGAGGCGACAAACAAACAGGGATAAGTGATATTTGGTCGAAGACTGGCCAAACCCCTTAATCTACATTGCAAATGACACAAAAAGGGATACACTGAATAGGTTGTCAACTAAACGCAAATGCTGAAACCCAAAACCCCTTAGAAATTAAGACTTGACAACTGTCTGAAGAATACTGAACTTGCTCGTCATTTGGGAAAAGCCCCATACCTACAATACGTCTGCTTCTTTTTTATGCCAAATAGGGGGATGGCGGCCTTGACTTTAGCAAAAGATTCTACAGTCACGACATTCTTTCCTGTCAAAGTATAAAACTTCAATGGAACAGGGGCTTTGGGTGAGTTTATGAAGATAATCCTATTTGATTATCCCACTTTACACTGTAAGGTGTGGAAAATAATATTACATTAAATCCGATAGGCAGCAGTGCAAACCATGCTTTTGTCTGATGCGACATCTATTTTCGATGGAAGCATTTAAGGAAATGGCTTTCCAAAGTAACTTGTTAAACAAGCGGTACCCGTACTTGCACTATGACGCTATTTGCTTAGAGTTCAATTAATCTTGCTCAGTTGGCCATCTATCATTATTGCAAAGGAACCTGATTATAAAGTGCACAGTGAAGATGAGAGACAAGGTGTCTGTGCATGTTTATAAGGGGAAACTTGAAGTGACGCTTGTAATATCCCTGGCACACTGTCAGCAGGGCGGTGGGCTAGATACAAGACAAATGGACCACAAATTGTGTTGGGTATAAAGCAATTACATGAGATCAGGTCCTGAAGTGGGCAATGCAAGTGCTGGCAACGTGTCAAAAATCAGAGAATAAATGATCTAAGAGGGTTGCCGGGGGCTGAGGGTCCAAATGTCCAACAACGGGAAGGGACGGCTTGTCTGGCCCGGAGGAGATACTGCTTCCGTTCGCCGTCCAGATCACAGCGTGGAGGGGACGGGCGAGAGCGATTCCAACGGAAGCAGAACACAAGTTGTGAACGAATGCCTCTCTTCCTGGTAACAACTGATGGTCTTCCACAGGCCCCCTCCCTCTCGCGCTGTCAGGATCGGACGGGTAATTTATAAAGGGAATAAATGCATGGCTGGTTGTTTGTTCCTTTGGACATATACGGGGTGGGTGGTTATCTGGTCTCGTCATCAGCGGGACGAACTGATGCGGGAAATTCGCCGACGATGGGCGGGAGAGTGTTAGGCCGGCCAGCCAACTTCAAATCAAACCCTCACTAGTTACGTGGAAACCTAATAAAGCTTGTCGGGTAGAATTACAACACAGCTCGATGGAACTTGTCAGGGCTGTACCCAAGATTATCAGGAGAGGATTCAAAATGATGATGGTTTAGGAGCCCTGACGAAGATCCCCAGACTACAGGAGTGTCTGTTGGTATGCTCCCCGAGAACATTTTTACAGAGGACATAAAATCCTGCAATCTGGTGTAGTTTATATACCAACTAAGTAAAATACATGAATTGTTTTGTGGTAATTTACAAGTCAACAATGAAGGATTGCAGAGGATTTTAAAAGGGGTCGTTCTTTTCAGCGAGCCCTTCAGAATTCAGTTCCGAATGATGAGTTTAAACCGTAGTGAAATTTGTAAACATTGAGAGCGCCAGTGTAAACTTCGGCTTTTTGTCAGAAGGTTAAGAGTAGCCTACCCTCACTGGAGTAGACAAGAAAGACAGACACATATACACCCAGACTTACATGCGCATCCTTGTGGGAAATTTCCTTTGTTCTCGTGTGCGTGTGTTTGTGGCGCCTTGTAGGGTACCAGGACAACGAGAAACTGATACTTAGAATTTACTCAAAAATAAGGAATTTCCACAGTGTCCTAATCAGTCACAAATTGAAGTGTTTCATATAAGGGACGTTCGGTCGAAATTTCAATCAAGGAAAATGATAAGGCCTAAGGGCGAACTTGAATGGAAACAATTAGAGAGCTGTGCTTCACACGCGAATTTTTTTTTACCACCCAAACATGTTCCAGCCGTGCAGGTTCATCAAGTATATTTATAAGGCTTCCCAGTGAGAGGGGATGAAAGTCACGACAAGAGTCAAAATAAGGCCTATACTTGTATAGGCCTAGGCGTGTTTGACACTTCCACCAGCAGCAGTCGTGAGCATTTCTAAAGTGCAGTGTTCGTAGTCCTAACAATATGTCTTATCAGTACAAAAAAGGTCATTTCAGGCTGCCCAATCTCCACGGACTGCCGTGATAAATTATTCCCAAGGCACTGTGCTTTGTAAATGGTAAAACGATAGACAGCAGATTAGACGCAAATCATCAACAGAAAGATGTCCATACATTTGCACTCAATAGTTCAGATGGTTCAACAAACTTTCTTGACCATTTAAATCAAGCTCAAACCTTTTTTTTTTTTTTTAAGAATTTGCGAGAATACATGTAGGTTGAAGAACCGCACATGACACTTCAACTACAAACTCCTTAAATGTAAGCACATGATGTAAGTTTTCATTGGGAAAACAAATGGATGTGGAGAGCTTTCTTTAATACCACTCGAACCTCCTGTCATCGCTCCCCCAACGCTACGCTCTGTGCACATGGCCACAACCGTGAAACTGCCGAGATTTCACAGGACAACACAGTCAGCTAAACAAGCGCTGTACTCCCAAGGAGACAGCCCATCCTGGCCCACCACCTGTCAATCCAATTGAGTCTAGTGCGACTACGTCCTCCACACCCGAGTGGTTACTCGCCGCTTTACTTCCCTTTCCCCATCTCATGAAAAAAGGAGCTCATTGTTCTAGCTGAAGGGATGAATCCTGTCACCTTTGTAGATGGCGGCAGCTGCCGCTTGAGTGCCACGGTGAAGGACACTCTTCCTAGACCATGATGCATTGCTCTCCCCCATTCCCTTCAGATCTTGCATCAGTTCCAACATGGATGGGTAGTTCACCGTAATCTCGTCAATGTCCTAGGGAGAGGTTGGTAATGCAAAAGAAAAGAAAAACATGAGAGTGAAACCATGTACAGTTAGAGGAAAAATAGGGGGAGTGGGCATCGAAGGAAGGAGCTCTCTCTTCAAAGTTCTGTCATAAAGTGCCTGAACAAAACGGTTCATTAGCTGGCAGCTGCACTTATATCCTGCAAGATGCCAACAATAACAGAATTAGAGAACGAGAAAATGGAAGGAATCGCAGGCAACTTGATAAGCTCGCAGCAAAATTGTTCTATTCCTAAAAGAACAACACTGCACATCAACAAACCTCAGGTCTATGCCCATGGCTGAGGCTGCAAATCCAAGAAGAAAACACACACATTTGAAAGAAAAATCCTCTTAATACTTTTCGGAAAAACACACAGGATTTCTTCTGTCAACATGGGAGAAAAGTCCTCCTTATGACAAAAAGAACTGCATCAATGAACTTGGAAAGAAGTGAGTACATTGTACAATGTACATACATCCAAGCTTATATTGATACATGGACCTTACACCGCTCACAACAATTAAATATCTGCCATGCATGCTTGAGTGTCGCTTAAAAACGTCAACTCAGCTCAGCTTCACCTCAAGTTGAAGGCCGTGGATCATTTAACTTGATCGGGACGAATGAAGGCATATGTACATGTCTGTTAAGCACAGAGACAAAAAAACTTCGGTAAAGTACTTCGTTTGGCTTATACTCTGATATGATAAAGGACTCGAGACAACAGACAGTGTATATTGTGCGTGCATACGTTAAACTCTTGTTTGTGGTATCACATTATAAGGTCTATGCTGCGACCATTAACAGTAGTGAGGTTGCAGAGTGTTAACCAATAAAGCTCTTTCCAAACTACAAATTGCGAATAAAATTGTCCTGACATGTGATCACCGGGCTGAAGGGACCTGTTGGTAGAAACTAGCTATACCACCATTATTTTAAATTCTGTTCAAGTGAGAAAGACGGGTAATTTCAGAATTGGCAGAATTTTTTGGGAAGTATGTTTGTTACCTGCTGTGTATTTAGAACTATGGCCTAAGCTTGCCCATTTCAAAAGAGTCCGACATCTTCGGCAGGGTCAGGTTTCATTCACAAGAGTAGAGTTTCATAAACTGAAAAACTAAAGCAGCCGGAATACAAAACCGAATCTTCATCAGCGCAAGGAAAAATAAAAATAAAACCAACGAGAGAGAAAAGAGTGAATTGACAGCCAGTGGCACTACAATCCCTTGCTACTAAATTTAAATTGCAAATTTACCACTGGTTTTTATAGTGGGACTCCGGCCCTGTGGAAGCAGGTGCAGAGACACGTCAAGGTCGCCAGATAACAAAGGTGACAAAACAGAACACAATTCCATTAATGATGCAACTCAAAGGAACCACAGACACAATCGAAGGCTCGGAAAAGGACGACACACAAATTCCTCTTTTTACGTGGGTTGCTGAATGGGCAGCTTCTGTAAATTTTAGGATTGAAATTTGATTTGAGAAAAGTGCCAACTGTTTGGTTTTTGGTCGAACAATTGCAGATTTCCTGTGTGGACAAACAGATTTGAAATCAACATCTATAGAAAAAACATTAAAATATGATTACTTCTTTATTAATCATATAATTATTCTGAGTGGTATACAAATAATGGATGTTTGGGAGTGCATTGGTAAGAATAATATCATAAGATGACTGCCTAAAGCTACATTCTAGGAGGTGACGCCAGTGGGTATTTCATCTGTCATCTCGTGCCACTATTCCTCCCACAGGACAATGTGAAATATTTCTTATACACTATATATAAATCAATGCATCATCTGAAGAAATACCCTCTTACTGGTAAATACATGCACCCCTTACATGGGAGTTCAGACTCAGTGTGACAAGAAAAAAAATGGAACTTCCATTTATCAGAGGAATGGAACTTCTATTTATATAGTTTGGCAGCAGTGTGTGTTGGAATTCCATGACACTTGATAAATAAGCTACCAAATGACAGGTGTAAATTATTCAAGGGTTGAATAAAATGGAAGAACTTACTCTTCAGCCTTCACTTGAGTAAACTCTGCCCAAGTCATGAATGTACATCATGTGTGCCTCGTGTGCATACATGCTGATGTACACATGTACATGACACCAGCACGGACAAATACCTTACAAAATAATTTGCTACTATAGCTGCAGAAAGGTTTTGAACAGCAAATTACATGTACACGTATGTTGGTTTCTCGTCGCCAGGTTCCTTAGAAAATGTCTGGTGATGGTACTGCTCAGGATCTATGCTAATTTTAGAAATTCTGCCAGTATCGTTATTTGCTGATATGCTTTCTGAAGACCTGGAGACGTGCTACAAATAAACCTTTCAAGGGTCTGCTATATTAGCACCGCAAAGAAAGGTCTATGTAATATACATGTATGCATTGGCTCCTGGTGCAAAAGCCGCCAAGCATGAATGAGCTGAACTCTGTGGAGGAGGGGAATACGTCTTGCCATTCCAAACGCCTCATTTGAAAGATCGGGGGCTATGGCAAAGTCATGCAATTTGTGGCGGGTGTTTTCCATTCAATTATGCTTTGAAATAGGATTTTCAAAGGCCTCATTGACACCCTGACAACTTCCCCTATGGCATTAGTCACCTTGACTCTGGGCAGATGTGACATCCGTAATATTTGCCTGAAATCTGTCTGTATAATTAACCCTATGGTGATACGAGCACATATTAGAAAGTTCCAGATGAACTGTCTTGACAAAGTGTCTCACGCTCGGCAGCTTGCTCTGTGTGGAGCCGCCAACACACCTTGGTCAGGTCAGGGATGATCCCTTAATGTTCAGTGAGGGTACAGCGCCACACCTTGGCTAGTAATGCCAGCCACTTCACAGTTGCTGAGTAACGGGGCCGCCCATCCTGAGGATGCCAGCCTCTCTTACTCCGCCCCATTTTCACTAGGGGAGAGTAACAGATGGGCACAGACCAATCCAAAATGTATCACAATGATATTTTATTCTGCTGTGGTTACCATGGCAAACTCCGGGTGAATACACTAAGGTGACACCTTGCATCTGATGAGTCCCAGCGAAACAGTATGATGCAAAGGACAAAAACTCCACAAATTGAAGACAGTAAGGGAAGCTTCAGTGTCTAGCTGTTATGCTACCAAACTATTTATTTTATGTTTGGAATTTATTTCCTAAACCCTTTTTGTTATCACTATCAGATGTGAAAGCTGATGACTATGGGCTTGTGTAGTATGTCAATCTCTCATGACTTTATCGTAAAATCCAAACAAACCCAAAACAAAACAAACCCAAAACAAAACAAACCCAAAACCAAACAAACCCAAAACCAAACAAACCCAAAACCAAACAAACCCAAAACCAAAACAAAAACCAAAACCAAAACCAAAAACAAAACCAAAACCAAAACCAAAACCAAAACCAAAACCAAAACCAAAAACAAAACCAAAACCAAAACCAAAACCAAAAACAAAAACAAAACAAAACAAAACAAAACAAAAACAAAACAAAACAAAAAACAAAACAAAACAAAACAAAACAAAACAAAACAAAACAAAACAAAACAAAACAAAACAAAACAAAACAAAACAAAACAAAACAGACAGACAGACAGACAGACAGATTTTACGTTGAAAATTGGAATCTCAAATGCCATCTTGATGCCTTGTTAGAAACACCAGCCAAACAAGGACTGCATTCGGGAAAAGAACCGGGCAACTAAGTGAGATAAAACTTTCAAGCTGTACTAACTTTTCTGGGATCCTCCAAAAAGGTTTGTTTTTCTCTTACACCATTTTAATTTAAAAAAAAAGAAAAATTATTTGTAGTTGCAAAAGTATAAATAGAGTGTAAGTTTCCATGGATATCCTAGGGCTGTGCCAAATATCTGAATATTTGATCAGTTATCGAATATTAGAATATTAATTTCTGAGTTTGAATATTTGAATGCAAAAATCATGAAAAAGAAGGGAGAATTGTCTTGTTTTAAATGAGAACAATTGCACTGTGGAGGCTTGTTTCAAGCAGATCCAAATGAAAAGTTAACGACTCAAAAAGTAAATTATTCAAGAGCCCTAGCAGTTCCAATCCTCGGATTTCAATATGACTTTTACATACACCCTAGGGGACGAAGGTTACAAAATTTAAAAGCAATAGAAATTTTCAATAGGGTAGGAAGTATTGTTCGTCTCTCATGGCTGGAGAAAGAGAAGCTATTATAGTGATTATAATGTGTGTACGTTATAGCAACTGATTTTGTATATGGTTTAATCATCAACAATTGGCCGGTCGGTAATGCCGAATGTTCAGATACTAGATCGAATGAAAGGTCGAATAATCAAATAGTGAATTATTCAAAATGACTCGGCCCTAGGCTTTCCAAGTAAATTTCATTAAAATATTGCTCAATTTCAGAGGAGGCTGATTCAAAAACTGTTTACAATTAATGCTCCCTCGTGTAACCATTAGTACATCAAACTGTGTTTTTCAATTTCTCTTTTTGAGCAGTCTTTTACTAAACAAGTTCATTCAAATTCAAAGGAGTTTCTTCTTTCGTTTACGCTCGTTGGAAGCCCTGGAATGACCCTGGTCAGGATTTCCATGTAATCAACTGACAAATACTTGTCAAACTTTCATTCACATTCGTTTCTATGGCATATGCCTCCTGAATCGTATTTGCATATGTTGAAGGGAAATCTCCATGGGAAAAAATGACACACGGCATTTGTGAATAAATGCGTTGGGGGAAAAAAGCAAGCTTTGATTTCATGTTGAACGACAACCCTGCTTTTGCCTCTACCAACTTTGTTAATTTCACATTTTATACGGCCAGGATATTTGTTTCTCTAATAAACACACCGATAAACTAGTAAATAAAGAAAATGAACCGTATTTGCACACACAATCACAAAAAAGTCTTAATTTCTTGTTTGTAATCAATTTGAGACACGAATAACAATATTACACAGAGGAATTGTTCCAATCACGTGACATTTGTATCATAAGGACATTTATAGTGAAAGAACAATGCAACATGTTCTCAGATAAGCTTCGGGACAAATAAATTGGGCACTTAAGTTTGAAAACGATTGACTTCAAATAAATATGAAAACACCAAATATATTGTAAAAAATATTTCTGCTTTAGAAAGATTAATTCGATTTGCACAAATTTGTGAAAGGAAGCATAAAATAGACTTATGACTGGTGAAAATAAAATTTTTAAATGCCTATGAATAAAACAGATTGATTAAAACACGCATTAGTATGCAAAACATAAAAATGAAAGTGAATATGGTAATTCTGAAAAAGAAATAACCCAATATGAGCCAACTGAAAAATGTGCATGAAATTGAATACATGCCAGGCACCTAGGAAGATGAATCCAATGGGGGCCGGAAAAATAAAATCTCTCTAAAATGTCTCTTTCTCCAGTGTGATCTGAATAAATTATCACACACTGCTACAAATACTCTCCACTCTGAGAATGCAAATTGAACAATTTTGTTTAAGTGGGGCCCCCACTATATTTTTTTTGGGGGGGGCTACAATTTGGCTGGAAAAAACAATACTTTCCATCCAACCCTGACCAAAATTACCACTGCATGGGCCTCATCAATTTTGTACACCTTTCTAACTTCCTATGTTTGGGCTAATAAGGACTTCCCTCTAAGGCATCCATATGCACATCAGCAAATAGGCCCAACTGGCATTCCTCCATAAATAAACCATAAACATGATGCTTGTAAACATGTAAATCAAGTGAATTTTATGAGGCCATATGCTCCTCCAAAGGAATTGAACAAACATGATACTGCAAATGCACCATAAAGTTTTAAGAGGATGGATTTTGTTACAAAATTAAAATTTCGCTCTTTGTAAAAACCCTGTATGAACACCCAGGCCTACATGGATACAGTGTATACAATTTGCTCATTACTGGATGTCTTCCTTACAATGAAAGAAAGAAATGTGAAATGAGCATAGGAATAAAACAAACAATGGAAACATAATGCTGAAGCTTACATATGATGCCTCAACTTGGTTTATTCTTCAATGTGGAAGTAAAGCCCCCCAAATACATGTGCATGTACATTGTACCATACCAAACGGCAATAAAGACTAGTCATTAATTTGAAAGGGGCATAAATGCACACTTAAAGGATTCCATTGAAGGACCCCCCCCTTTCCATGCAGTGCATTAATCCATGGCAGCTCAGACAGGCTAGGATGACTTGGCCAACCACAAGGCCAGAACTGTTTCATCCCAGTCTCCTATCTGGCCTCGGGTTCCAGACTCTTCAAGGGAGGCACTAGGGCATTCGAACCAAGCATGACTGGGGCAGATCTACTCATAGTCCCGACCAGTTGCTCGATGACCATTGGCTCAGATTTTATCTTTAATCCAGCAAGAAGACAAAGCCACCGTGGTCACTAGCTTGGCTGATGGGAAGGGGAGTCAACTTAGTTACCTGCCATCAGACCATGTTTACATACGTATATATGTTTCAAGTAGCCTGCACAGAGGGCTGATATCTAACTGAAAGAATTCATGCGGGCCTTTAGAACGGTCTTTTACAGATCATAACAATCCACATTTTCTGGAAAGGGCACACAAGTCTCCATCAGTACAATTTCTGTGAGTACTGTCTCAGAAGCGCATAGAATCCTGAGTTTGAAAATAACGACTGTAACAGTAACATCCACATTTACAGTGCATATGCAGCCAATAGTGCTGTTCCTGCGAAATGGTGTTGAACATGCCACAAATACTGAAATATAGTACAATACTATGCCAGCATGATCAAATATGAAAAAGCGGACACACATGTATATGAGGGGGAAAATCAGGACAAGCGAAATGATAGTGCCTACCCAAAAAATTAAATCAATAAATAACTTATGTGCATGATTCATCTACACATGTATATCACATACAGCCCAAATGCCATCCTTAAGGTCAAAATCATAATCAAAATATTGCTAGAATGATTGTTAGTGACTTATCTAAGTGTGTGTAATTTCAGAATTTGCCTTGCCTTGAGAGAGAGCAGCATCAGGAACAATAAATCAACTTGGCTCTGAGTAATGGGGTAAAAGCAAGTGCACATGTAAAAAGTGCACTGCAAGGGAGGACTGTTTGTTAATAACACATTGATGTAATGTAAAACAGTCAAACTGTACACGTACATCTACCCAGTACATGTACCATGCACAATCCAGTAATATCTCCTTGGGATTGATGGCAAATACAATTTACCATCAGTTATTGTATGTTGCAATAAATCTGTCTCAAAACCATCCATCAGCAGAACAAACTTTAAAGCAAACATAACAGAAGGCCGGGATCAACCTCACTTGTCACCAACACCCCAAAATATGATGCATCTGTGCTTGTGCTTTGGCAATTTTCATTTGAATGTGCAAGGAAAACCTGCCAGTGGCTGGAAATCGATGCCCATCTAAGAGTACTTCCCATGTTGAGAAAGGCCTGGCAAAACAGAAGTGCACGATAGCTATGCTGAGCGAATGCCTTACAACTCTTACTGCATGTACATGTACTGTAGGTGGAATAACTTGTGGAAATGAAAATCCATAATGTTCTGGTCCTTGATTCAATTCACAAGCACAACAAAGGCAGAAAATTAATCACAGGGAAGATCCACTAGCTCAGGAGCTATATAGAGAGCAGTACTCCATCCAGTCAGGGACATATTGCAAAAGAAGCCAGGCGTTCAGAAAAGCATCTCACAATGTGATGATAAGTGTTGTCCATTGTCAGTGTGTTGTCATCAGGTTACCACGTTTTCGGTTTCTACTTTGCCCCTTTCGGTCAGCCTTGCCTTTTTGGTCCATCTTTGCAGCTTGTGTGAGCAATCCATCTTTACTGTAACACGACCGCTTAGTAATTGATGTAATGGCTCTGGAACCATCTAGACGAGGCCACCCACAAAAGAGCAAATGGATTACATTCACAAGAGCATTTCACACTCTGGTAATCAGGCCATTTCGAGGCACAACTTACACGCAATTTGCCCGTAAAAATTGCTGCTGAGGTGCTGCAGAACTTTGGGCACAACAAACAAAAGGAGAGTGCCTCTCATTGGATTGGATGAAATAAGTATGTCAAAGCTGAATGGACACATTTGTGGCCTGTACATTACAGGAGATAATTAATGAGATTAAGAAAGCAAGAACCCATTAGTGATTCAAGGCAAAAACTTCACCCACAAGTGATATTAGGGTCAGTCAAGTTGAAGCAAAGAACAAGGACAATCACAAATACAACATGGATATGGGATCACAGTACGTTTAAATTACAAGCCTCATCAGTCTAGAAATTCCTTCCAGCTAATAGCACCGCCAACTCTATTTTGTCACTGTCAACGGCAGAGTCAACAGATCCATTTTTGACCATCTCTGTACAATGTGTTCTCCCCCCCCAGACATTGGATTCTCTGATGCAAGTTTAACTGTACCAAGCAATTAGCTACATGTATGTTTTCTATGCTTTGTTTTTGTTCTTGGATGTCACCAGACTGACTACTGTACATGTACATGTAATTCATGAGATTTCATTAAAACTAAATATCACTCCCATGGTCTCTCACAGATGACAAAAATTTGGGTACCGTATTTATTCACATTTCAATAATTAAAGGATCTTTAATAGAAAAGTTGCAGTATTTTCAGGCAAGTTAGAGATCTGAATGCAAATTGCACCACTTCAATGACATTTGCCCAATTGCAGTAACAGGTGACAAAATTCCATAGCATCTCACAGAGAGTAAAAGCATTGGGTAAATTAGGACACTTTGATAATGAACAATTCATAAATGTTTAAATCACTTACGAGAAAAGGTACAAGATCGGAAGGTTAATTACAATTTTTTTAAAATCATTTTAATGCTTTCTTTTCAATGTGGCAGTCCGAGAATGGTATGCATTCAACCCCAACCCTTGCCAAGGAGCCGATCAACCAATATTCAAAGTTTCATTGTGTGGCGGCATACAGACGCAATATACATGTACATGTATCAATATGACAAGAAACATACGTCCTGTAAATGGATGAAACTGTACGGTTTGCATGATACCCAAGAGAAATTCATGTTTGATTGAAGCTGATGAAGTAAAGCTGACATGTGCAACATTTTCCCCCCAGAGCGAATATGTCTGCTTGGGGCTTTTTTCCTCCATGAAGACAAGATTACATGACTAGTGAATAAACCGGAACTGACATTCCATCAACAATATACACAATCCATCCATTCACCATTACAGCTCCATCCGCTCTTTCCTGCCTGAATGTTTTCTGAAACAAAATATGTACTTGCAAATACAACAACCCACAGGCAATTCCATGTTATGAATATGGGAAGACATTACACCTGTTTGCATCCAGTTCACACAACTGATTCCAAATTAGTATGGCATTTTACATTGACATTTTACATTGGTACATTATATACCCTGAATGTAATTAATCCACAAAAACGGCACCCAAACAGTACACGTACCAGTAAATGTACATGGACTAGACCTTGAGGTTTTTATTTTGCATTTATTTTACAACAAAATGCAAGAGTAGACCTTGTGCACTCACTGTCATTAAATGAAAAGCTTAAAAAAGCATGACACAATGCAAATACGGCACAGTCCACTGGCTGGACTGTTTCTATACGTACATGTACTTCATCCTGGCATAGATTAGCATAGATTAGTTTAAATTTTGCTATATTCACTAGGCTTAATTTCCTTTTCTTGGTAATACAGCGTTGGGTAAGTCCATGGCAATAAATCAATGAGCAGCCCTTTCCCAGAAAGAAATTCAATAAGCACATTTTGGTTTCCTAATTGAAATAGAAACACCTGTAAAATGAATAGTGTCTTCCCCGATTTGAAATCACAGCAACAGTGCCCTCTGTTCTTCAGAAAGGTATGGACAATTTGCAATGTCTAAGAAAGTTCACTTTTCAATGCACTTAACGGAAGGAGATGTCAAAGTAATTTTCACACAAAGGACAAAAGTGCCAAGTTGCACAAAACACCTGTGCAAGAAAAATTCATTGCTCTAAGGACCCTTCAATTCACACGCAATATCTCTTCAAAAGGATTAACAGCAAACCCAGTTTGCCATGCAAGCTGGTATGAAATTGAGTTGAATTTTTCTAATACTAGCAATTCTGCATTCCGATATTCAATTCTTGTTGACATGTCTACCTTAGTTCCGGACTCACTGGTAAGACAAGGTTATTAACACCACCCTGCACTGTGTGGTGCACAAATCATGCAAATTTCATGTACACACAACAGATCCTGACCCTTCCTTTACTGTGCAAAGCTGTTTGAAGTCACAGCGGGTCATCCACACAATATTGGAATCATTACAGACATAGAGATGCGTTAGTCATTGCTCTAATAGCCAGTCTGGACAGCAAATCCCTTCAAATAACAGCGGGGGGAGAGGTAAGGGCAAATCGATTTCCCTCCAAACCTCAACCAAACACCACTATGTTCTATGTAAGATTTCTTCCACATGTTTTTCTTTACTATTATTGATTACTTGCAATAAAACATACAAGGATGCTACCATGCATCTCTCTCAAATGTGAAAAGGTTTATTCCACAATTATACTCAAAATTGCTGTGACCTTTGGAACGCCATCTCGAGTGCAATGAGGCTCCATCTCACAATTTCCGATGTCTGCTCCAGCAATTAGACAGGCCTGTAATACTTTTGTTTTCCGTGTGGAGGGAGATGGGTTGATAAAATGAAATACCAGAAATGCTATGGCAACCACACTCCAGTATTTGGAGCACAAGGGGGTGATGGTACACGTGAGAATTGGCAAACATCCAAGATCCCCTCCATGCAGGTCTTCACTCGAGTGGAGTGATGGTGGGTGAATTACGGTTTTCTAAAAAAAATGCAGCAGAGGAATTCGGTTGAAATTTATTTATCAGAAAGCAAATGAGAATTTTCTACTGGAGTTCTTGGAATCACTGTACCAGCTACAGGTACTCATATGATTGACGAATTCCTTGGCCACTACACTGATGAGGACTACATGACCACCCTGAAGACATCCTACAAGTGTGCACACAAGTACGTTTACAGTATATACATGGACATGAATGGTCCAGCCTCATGATTCAAGTTGTCTGAGGACTCTCAACATGCTGCCAGTGATGTGTTACATGTGCATACAGGTGACCCTTTTGCATTTTCTTCCTGCTACACTTGAGTTAAACCTCTGGGGAATAAGAACATACACCAGCAACACAAAACTGCACATGTACACGGCTTGCTGACTTTTTCAGTTGATGTTAACGATAAAAAAGAGATCACGCGCTGATTACAAATATGCACAGCTGCCAACTCCATTGATCACATGTGTCTGGGACGTGTTTTAATTAAAGGCAAAGTTCACCAACTGTTGTGCACGTATACGTGCAGTTACTTAGAATCGTGCACTGTACATCTTTACATTACCAAAGACCACCCCCCCAACAAAAAAAATCTGTCATGTATTCTTGAATGTGGGAATAAAGCACCGGCTGAGTGCAGAAGGTCTTAATTGGGGGGATGCATTTCACTGATGAAAGTTCAGGTGGTTCGGTTTCCACGATTAAGTCTAATTTATCTGGAGCACTGTGTTTGAAGAGCAGTGTTGTTGGTGCAGTGATTAATCTGGAGGGCCCAGGATTTGAACACAACTCATCGTGTCCATCCATTACATCTCAGTTAGTTCCTGAGGAAGCTAAGTCTCTCATCACTTAATCACTGGGTCAACTCCCATCTCAGTTGATCTCCATCAGTGCCCATGACACGAGGCCTGGACTTATGGCCCTTTTGTCAGCAAATCAGCAAAGTAGGCTAAGATGCAATTTGATATCCCACAAGAAAATGTGCTTCAAAGAAAAAAGAGAACAGTTTGAATAAAAAGGGAAATCTATACACATAAACTGGAAAATGGAAACAAACTATGGTAAGTCATAAGGGGGATTTTTAATTCAGCAGTTGTGAATCTTGAACACAGAGGCAGATACTATCAATAAAAAAGATACTGCTGAGGCACTTTTGACATGGTACCCAGGCTTGGCCTGCACAAGTGGTGGGGATGAAGTACATGAACAAACTGGGACAGTTATGTCCTGTACATGTAAATGTACCATGTGCTTGGCAACTGCAAACACATGTATGCGGCTTTGCTTCTGAATCCATAGAGGTGTCACCATTCTGTCTGCAACCAACTTCAGATTTCTCCACCAAGAAGGGGGCAATTGCTATAAAGTCCACACAATAAGCGGTAGAATTCACTTACGCAAGAACACTTTGAGGTGAAATGGCTCTCTCAAACATGCCTTAAAATAACAGTCATTCTGGACTCACAGTCTCCGTGGACATGATGTGACGTGGTGTGCATACCGTTTCAGTTCTCTCTCTATATCAATACTGTAATCTAATGCTCCCCACACTTTCTAGTTTTGTTTTGTTTTTTTAAAGATGATGGAGTTGGCTTTCATGTCTCTCACTGTCAGGACCTGCCAAGAATTGATTCTCAAGGAAACCTACAGTTACCACATAGAATCAACTTTAAAGAAAGTGAACTTTCTCGATTCCGACTGCAAATATTAGGAATCAGTTTTATTTGACTCTGGCAGAGAACCGCAAAGACCTAGTGGCACGCAAACCTGTGGTCTTTTGCAAAATGATCCATGGCAGCTCACTGTGGCATACGAGCAAACCCGGGCAATTAACTTCATCAAATGGCCATTAACAAGCAGAGCAATGTGGACCTCCTTTCCTTCAGAGCAATACCAGAGAAACCTAATACCCTATCTGAGCGAACAGTTTGTGTACACTGTTCAGAAAAGCAAATCCCTGCAAACGGGGACAAGGAGACGACGATGAAGTATTGACCCATTTTTCTAACCCTTGTTTGACAAGAAAACAACAAACGACTGCAGATTTGATGTCCGAATCCAGTTACATGGGTAGTTTGGGAACGTGCGCTGGGAGTATGCCTACCACTTCATTCTCAAAATATCAGTGTTTTTATAACAGACGTGCTCCTCATAAAACTGCTGTCCTCTTCAAGAAGAGGACAAGGATGGCATAGGGTCTATTGACAGTGTAAAATAGGCTGTGACGTAAAATGTCCTGACATAAATCATAAATTACTTTCCAAATCTCTAAATTAACAGAGAAACTTCACAACCAAATTTGACGCATAAAACAAGTTAAGCAGCATATTTTGCAAAGACCAAGGCCTGTGCACTATCCTAAACATGCTTTCATACACATACAAATGCACTAACACAAACCTGCATAATGTAGTTGTTGAATAGGAATGGATAGCAGACTAATGCCTAGTGTGGCATTGGAAATGACTAAGCCAAACACTTTGAATCAGATTTCTGATCACAAATAGAATTAAAAATAAATTTAAAAAATATTAAAATAAAAAAAGAAAACCCAGGATTGGCGGAACAACCATAAAAATCATTAAGAGCCGCATGAACATGTACTGGTCTCAACTACCTGAGCTTTTGTAATAAACAATGGTAGGGACCACAGCCAAAGTGTCAGAGCCAAACTTACGAGCATGACTGAGAATTAGACAGCCACAACTGTACCCTTGCAACCTAATTAGGCTGAAATCTGAAAGGCAAAACCCATGTAGGCCTGGTCTGGATACAAATGCTAACCCCACACGCCAAACCCAAATACATCTAATTTGATTTGAAAATTTGGGACAGCAGGAGGTGAATCATCTGGCTTGTACATGCACAGAATTTGGCATGACAACATCCTTTGGCTCAACAGTTTGCTGTGCCACAGCTGTTCTGAATGGTAGTGATGAGGCAACGCTACACGTGCGGCGATGAATACAAAATATTGTACGCACTGTCATTCATCCATGGGTACTAAGCACGTATGTGCAAATGTCACTGAAGCATTAAATTGTTACCAAACACAACCGCTGCACTTGCTAAAGTTTGACCCTTGGGCCATGAGAATGGAAAGTCATAAACGATCGAGTGGCTGAAAAGTTTTGAAAACACTTGAGGGTATTTTTCATTAATCATTTCTTTAATAACACTTCTTGCATTATTTTTCACCATTTCTTCAATTGTTTCAAAAGGAACATCATCTGAAAAAGTGATGGTCTAGAAATTAAAAAAAGCTATCATTCCCATTGGTCAATTCCAAGCCCATGCAAACGGATGGGCCAATCACGTCATTCAAAATAAAAGGTTTGTACTGTAGTAGTCTATGTTGTTTAGAGGTCTGAGCATTTGATCTATGGCTAGGCAAATGATTTGCTTCTTGTGTTGAGTTGGGAAGTATGCGCCCTATGCGTAAAAATAATGAAAAAAAAAGTAACTAATGAAACTGTTTGGTGGCAACTTTTGGGTCACATGAGCAGTGGACGCAAGTCTATGGCAGTTACAGCACAACATCTGC
This sequence comes from Acanthaster planci, assembly GCF_054643075.1. Lineage (NCBI taxonomy): Eukaryota > Metazoa > Echinodermata > Asteroidea > Valvatida > Acanthasteridae > Acanthaster > Acanthaster planci. Next base: position 18,682,976 of record NC_141777.1, on the reverse strand, counting down.
ACTGGGCCTATCCGAATACAGGTTCTTTACCAGTGGTAACAATTAATACCTACGATTGTCAGCATGCTGAACCCAGCTCTTGTCAGTAGATTACCAAGATCTTGCATGTCTGTGAACGGGGAGATGTGTGGAGCAAAGCCCTGCCGATAGACAAATCAAAACCAAACAACATATTAAAAAAAGCTTGTCCATGTACATAGTGCACTAATTCTGAAATGCGCCAGTCCACAAAGTTGAGGAATGTGTCAGGAAATTTGGGCATTTTTTTTCAGATGAGGCATAAGGGGTCATTGAGATTACTTTCTCAGTTAGTTATAGCATTGGTTGTGGCTATTGTAGTCATTCTGAAATATTTCAGGGCATTATGACATTTAAAATAAAATCTGTGAATGTACTGTAGCGACACCACGCCATTTTTTAAGTTCAATGTTTGTATGCCAATTTCCTCCAAATACACAGCAGAAACCCCAACCCATGATTCCTAGTATTTGGAAATTTAATGTGAGGTCTTAGTGATTTTATAAAATCGGTCAATTGACCCTTAATATAACACTTTTTGAAACAGACATTTTTTATAGAGTGGCCCCACATACCTCACCTGCAGGGTGGCTCAGAAAGGTAAGCCAAGTGTCAGGAATTTCAGGAAGTGAACAATCACCTTAAACTTGGGTTGATTCTGTTTGAACCACAATGTAAAAAATGTCGACATATTCCCACATGTTCCTCAACTTCACAGACTGATTCAAATATATGCTGTGTTGATCATGCCTTGAAGACGGGCAAAATCTTAACCTCTAGGCTCAGTTTCCTGAAAGACCTATAAAGTACAAATGTGTATAAACTTACCTCAACAAAATGAGATACTTATGAGAAAGCAGTGAAAACTGCATATTAACAATGTGGCACTCACATGACATTTGCATTTTATCAGGATCAGAGATGAGTTGCTCTTTCAAACCATACATGTACATCAAAAAAATCAGTGAAAATTTTCCTTTAGTTTGTGGGAGTTTGTCGTGATGGGTATTGTGTAAGGATAGGGGAGGGAGGTTTCTGAGTACTCAACAGCAGAAGGGTGTCCATTCAGATGTATTTTCAAACCAATGAGTAATTTCATCCCCTTTCCTCCTTTTCAGCTTCTCCCCTTTCCTTTCTTTTTCCATTTTTTGTATTTTTCAGTTTTGCTCCAGTGGAAGAACAGCACCAAAACAAAAACTGCCCAATTATACCATTTGCTATAAATGTACACTTTTTGGCTACAGACTCCCTGCATGAACAGTAGTACATGTACACGGCACTGAGCAACTATTCACAGGGGCAACATGAGTAATATGCTCACATGCCCACACAGGTTCCATGCGGAATGGTGGAGAGTACTATGGAAACATTTCATCAGAATGTGCACACAATTTGTAACATCTTTATGTAATAAAAGTAGCGGTGGCTAACTTTTACATTTGTCTGTCAAGCATGTACTGTTTGTACCAGTATAGGTCCATGGAGTGCATGCATGTACATGGACACATTGGTGGATCCAAGGGGCCATGCCACCCTCCAAAATTAAATGTAGGTCTCTATTTGTAAGTTTCTGAAGTACATGTATAATGACAAAAATAGACTGGGGGATGATTTCCCTCCCAAAGCAAGTAAAAAATGCCACAAAAGGACACATAGAGACACTCCCTTAATCTCCCCCATCCCTGGATCCATCACCCTTGCAATTAAGGCCATTAGTGTATCTCCCTATGTATTTTCACACATGCTATGGATAGAGCCAATTCAATGTGCATCCCTTGCCAATTGCCAGCTACATGCATGTGTGTGGGTTATGCTCGGCTCGCATCATAATTCCTTTGCTTGATTGATAAAATACCACAGTGTGGTAAACAGCACCTCAAAAGTCGATTGAAAGCTTTCAGGGAAAAGATCACAGCTTGGGGTCAATGCTCAGGAAACTGAAAGTACTGAGGAAGAATCCTGAAAGTCAGGGGAGGAAATGGACGAAAAGCTTCCAAGGGAAGGTGAGGAATATCAGCAGGGAGATCAGTACATGTACATCATCAGAAGCGGGGATTACAGGTCAGGAAAGGGATCCATCTACTTGATGAGGGGCGTCAAAGTTTCTAAATGACGGTCGCAAGGGATGTTACACCTAACAGAAATGCAAGTATGAGTATAAAGTACGAATTTTCGCTTGAACACGAGATTCAATGTTACGGGGGGAAGGGGGTGTGGACAGCTTAAAAAGCAAGTCTGATACTGTTTAAATACACAGAAAAGGGGGCTATCATGGCAAGAGTAATGGCTCACTGGAACTCACATGGAAATTAACTGTTTGACCATCAGGTATATAGAAATAAATATTATTGTACACAATTGGGGTGGCCTGACGTATTCAAATCTGACTGCAAGTTATAGAGGGCTTTCCTTCAAGATAATTCAAATAAGGGCACCCGAGACGGAAAGAAGAACTCTCTTTTCACATCCCAGGAATTTACTTCAATAAGAGGGAAAGAGATGAAATAGGTCACAGATCAAGACAAAAACTTTATGTAACCTAGATAAAGTCGGTGTCAGTCTTTATTGAGCAAGGAGTTCCTAATGGAAGGCTTGCTATAAAAGTATATAAAAGTAATATAAAAGTTGTCTTTATAGAGGCAGTGTACAGCTCCAGAATATGCAGAAGGGTATTGAGGACGTTCATGTCAAATTGAAAGTAAGCCATGTCGGCTACCGGTGCCTCAATTCCCCTTGAGAAAACTCCAGATTATGGGGTGCCAAGGGGCGTGTAAAACCCCCAATGACTTAAAGATCATTTAGGTTCGGATGCCTGGGGATGTGGACTGGAAAGACACAGCGGTAGGTCTACATCATGATGGCAAATCCACAAGGGCAGAGCTAAAAAAGATAGGAAGGCTGCCCGGGAAACGCTATTTGCTTGTTTCTGTCTGGATGCCTGGTGAAGTAGTATCGAATGCTGGGAGGTTCAGGCCTGTAGTGGTCATTATAGATCACCAGGTAAGGTGTGGACTCACTTCCAAGTGGCCTGGCTAGGCCTACCCATAAGGCTGTGACAGAGACTCGAGGTTGGGTCTGCATACCGATGGCATATTCACTGGGGCAGCAATCCGGAAGTTGGCCCAGAAAGTGCTACTGTCTGGATTACATTTGGATGCCCAGGCTGTAGATGTGTCGGAGGCTACAAGTAGGTGGCATCTGCAGGTAATGGCCACCTCGATAGATGGGACCATGGCTCATGTTCATATGAGGAGGGAGCCCGATGGACTTTTGCAATACATTTATAGTCGAAAACAGATAAAACGGACATTGATAATACAAGGTCATATTTAAACCAGGAAATATATTTTTGAAAAATTTCTATTATTATTATTTTTTGTTCTTTGTAAAGTTCCAAGGATCTTGTTATAATAGTGTTTCACTGTAGTTGCCTCAGAGACGTTCTTCTGGAAGGCCCTAGATAAAGGGAAGGTGACAAGGAGACACACGGCATGCGTTGCCCGGCATTGTATACACTTGGGCCACTACAGATCAAAAGGGGGAATGGTCTGGTAGAGGGAAGAGCCTACTTCACACCTGGGAGCCCAGTAGCAAGAGTATCTGAAGACGTGGGGCAGTCGATTGACTGATACGGGTGTGGTCAGTGTCTTCCTCTGGAAGGGAGGCTGATGGAGGACCGAGAATCTGGAACATGTCATAAGGGTAAGGATGCCAATGAAATAGATGTCATCTTCAACCAAAGACATGGTCACCTGTTTGGACTGAAGTAAGGCCATGCAATAGTCAAGAGCCGGGGGTGCCCCGTAGATTGGCGGGTGGTTAAGTGGAGGACTGCATCAGGCTGGAGCACACTCAGACAAGTGCCAAGTTCTGGTTAGAGACTAGAATATCTTCATGCATGAACGATCGAGAGGGAGTTTTGGAAAAATTTACTCGGAAGACTCCAGTCATGCTGTGCCATTTAAACAAGCTGTGACTGATGTCCTCCTTTGGGAGAGCGGCTGATGACAGGCCGAGCACTTGCTAAGGACCGAGGCGGCAATCGGATGGAGTGAGGCCGCTAATGGAATCAAGTTTGTCCTCCTTGGAAAACAATGCTGGTTGCCTGGATGGGGACAGGGCAGTGCCTCGTTCCGAGTCATGTGCAGTCCCATGGGGAGCGGCCTGCTCCTGCGGGAGAACGCCTGGCTGGTGCAATTCTGGTGTGGATCCCTGCCCAGTGTCATCATGTCTCGTGGTCGGAGAAAGCGGAAGAGGCTGGTCCAACAGAAACGGATCAAGGGTGGAGGAAGTAGGTGGCGTTCTAATTCCGTACGATGGAGGTCAGAACTTCATTGATGGACTGGAAGGCTGACATCCAAGCCACAGAGGTATGTTCGTGGTGGTCAAAGGGGTGCTGCTTATTGGGTTTCAAGGAATCTGATGAAGAAGAGGAGTGCTCATGCTTGTCTTTCATGGTGGCAGGTGACTTGGCGGCAGAGATAGGAGACAGGGCCATGGGAGGTGGAACCCCCGGGGAGTGTTCCCAGTTGAGGTCAACGGGAACTGCAGAATTTCAGGGAAAGGGACTAGGAGAAAAGCGGTCCGATGACCCGGTGGTGCCCAGTTGAAAGCCCAAGCAATGGATGGGCTGTGGTGGTTTGAAGCCCAGGTGGTAGGCAGCCCGGTGGCAGAGGTGGCAGTCTGCCACGAAAGGCGGAATGCCCGGGGTGCGTTCCAAGTCGAGGTCAACGGAAACTGCAGAATTCCGGGCAGAGGGACCAGGAGAAATGAGGTCCGATGACCTGGTGATGCCAAGTTGAAAGCCAGAACCAGGGTGACTTCGGTATTTGGGCAAGAGGGAGTATGCACAGGGACCACAGGAGAAATGGTCTTCTTGACCGACGTCGAACGGCGGGTGGTACTCTTTTGCGTCAAGGGGGAACCCTGGCTGGAACGCCACGTGGATTCCTCTGGGCCATGTCGGGCGAAGGGCGTGGCGTGGATGGGCCCAAGAGACATCTGATGGGGTACTACTCTCTCTGGAGTCCCAACTGGCTCGCCAGGTCAGCACTTGACCAAGGAGACAGGGTCCTTGCCAGATGCTGGCGGTGTCCCTGCTTGGGTCTTCCACTGTCGACCATAGAGCTTCCCCGTCAGCTCTGTGGGGCCGGAAAATCCAGGGGCCTGGCAAAATCCTGGCTGGAGCCCTCTGAACGACGGCAAGGCCTTTTCCTAGTCCTGGTAGCCGGAGAAGACATGTTTATGACAGATCCTGACAGCGACCCCCTAAATTTAACCGGCTAAGGCCTGTAATTTATTGGTGGGGTAGACACAGGTGTAGCTGGAACAAACCTCACAATACCGACAGTAAACAACCTGCAGGGTGCACATACAAGAAAAAATAGAGAAGAAAAGAACACAAAATATACACCAGAAAAACACTCTTACCCTACGAAGTGTGATAATTAAGGTAATACTTTATTCAAGAAGCATGGATGATCAAATCAACACAGAACCATGTAATGAAAATGGAAACACGATAAATCGAACATGCCTAGCAAGACAAGTGGGAGGTCAGGGTGCACCACAAGGGATCAAATCTTTTCAGCGAATAAGTAATAGGCACCTAGGAAATTTGAATATGTAGTGACTGGTTGGGTAGGTTGATTTTGCATTTCATGCTCAAAACACAACTCAATAATATCAGTGGTGAATTCAATAACCAACATGTACATGTAGTTCGTCCACCATTGCAGAAAAAATTATTTACAGCAAAACTGTCATTTATTTAATGCCTTGTCTATCGATCATCAGAACAATAAAGCTATTATGGTGAAAGGAATGCCCGGAGCTATAGCCAGCAAATCAATTCTGTTTTCATGGGGGATGTGGGAAAAACACGGCTGGCTGGCCTGGGAAATCTGTTGTTTTCTCCCTCAAGTTTTCTCTTCCTTCCACATTCTGTGTTTGTTGTGTAATCTTTAAAAAACTCTCAGCATCTCCTCTTGCAGTGTGTATGGCACTTCAGTCTTTTCATTGATACAAAATAAAATGACTTTCAAAATGAGAACATAAACAATAGGCCCACACATTGATACTGTCACATTTTTGTTCACAGTGCTTTTATGATGGAGCTTCAAATTTGTTATTCCCAATCCACCCCCTTAGAAAAATGCTAAGACTAAGATGGAAAGCTTGCGGTAAGCACCATGCAATATCTCTTTTTGAGTCTGTATGGTTCTGATAAGAACCGGAGAGCTCCGGTTCTTATCAGAACCATACAGACTCAAAAAGAGATATTGCATGGTGCTTACCGCAAGCTTTCCATCTTAGTCGTCTGTCACCATGAATAGCTTGAAATCCCAAAAATGCTAAGGAAACAACAAGTATGAGGTCATCTTAACCCCCCCTTAGGAAAATGCTAAGAAGAGAACAATTATGAGGTCATCATAACAGGCTCATCTGCACTCATCAAGACGTCATCAAAAAATTAAACTAGACAATAACAACAGAGCTCATTGTAATTTGGGAACGACGTGGTGTGCTGTAAAGGTCTTGCTTGTATCCAAAGTAAATGACCTAAGGAAAACAAGAGCGAGTATCCTTGGTTTGAATTCCGCCATCTTAGACTTCCATCAGCAGTTGCAGTAAAGCATTCATCACTATTTTTAGACTGACTACTATATCAAGTAAACACACTGTAAACATTACAACAACCCAGCAAAGATAAAGTGTGTAACTATACTCCTGATGGGCTGGCATAATGATCAGACACATTCCATCTGTACAATACATACAGGTATTATTCATCAAAGACTGCCCCAAAGTACTTATACTAATGTGAATAAGAACACCAAACAAGCTGGAGGATACAGTACAGTGTGTATCTGTCCATTCATTTTTATATCTAATTTAAGAACAACACTTTCCTGACATCAATTTTTCTAAGAAAGGCAGACCAAACCCTCTAACTTTTCCCATGTGCTTAGGAAGATGTGCGTGGTGAGAGGACAAACAAAGATCACTACGACAAAACCCTTTGTCAGAGAGAATTGATACATGCATTTCACAAATGCACTCATGATGGATTCCTTCACAATAGGTCATTCACATCATCGTCAGGGTAGCCAGTCCAACTACTGCATCTTAAAAACTTTGGCTATATTCCTCAGGAAGTGGCTGGAAAATATTGTACTCAGCTCTGCATAAAAGATTAAGTGGCTGCAAATGGTAGATTTTGCTGCCAGCAGTTGTAATTTCAGCTTTTATTTAAAACTTGCCAACTGGAATCCTGTTATACAATGCCTCAAAATGATTGACATTGGTATAGGGAAGATATCCAAAAAGAAAGTCCCCCTCCCCCTAAAAAGCCTAAAGGTCCCTTTCTTGTGGAATGGGACAAATTTAGACAAAAAAACAAGATTTTAGACAATGTGGTTAGTAACATCTGGATTGTCAACTACATGTAAATTGCTCTTTCGGAGCTCAAATAAATGTGTGACATTGCATTGCACCAGTAAAACTGCAGCAGTGAATGATGCCACTGTGTAGCTGTACAGGTAGGTCACATAATGCGTCTGGTGTGGGCATTAAGGCAATATCAACAGCAACATGTTATTTACTCACTGGGAATTTTTTGTTTCTTTTTGTATTGTTTTTTAAGTTTTAAATTTGTATATGAGAGTTCAAAGACTCAAAAGAGAAAAAGAAAACCAGAAATTTGTTTTTTCTGAAGCATTTACAAAATGACATCCATCTTGCCAGGAGACTCAAGACACAATGTGCATCTTGACCACGCACCCCCAACTCAAAACAACAACAAAAAAAAAAACCTAGAAGAAAAAAATCACAACTTCCACAAGGGTGGCTCTTCTCAAACTATTCCAGACATGTGTATGATCCCCTGTAATATATACATCTGTTGATGACAATGGATAGACGATCTCACCAGGCGGCAGACATCAAAGGCCTGGGCTAATTGAGTGGGTATCTTTTTTCCAAAGTCTCTCGGGCAATTGAAGAATGATTTGTGAAAGAAACCTCTCGCTCTGTGCAGGAAGGGGCAAATTTGAGGAGCTCTACACACTGACTACTGCCCACACGCAATCTGTACATGTACACCCATGCCCATCGCATGCAGAAAACCTCTTTCTGAATCACTAAGGGAAACCCGCCTTGTCATAAGCTGCACTTTCCTGGATGAATTTTGAGATGAACCACCTAGGGCAAACTGTTTGATCCACAAAACTGCCTTACAGGTTTTGAAAACAAAAGCTTGTGTAAATGTACATGTACTTGTCCAATCAAGTAGGCTTCTGGTATTGCATCCGTTGATCCTCATCAATTATGGCCAAGTGTGCTGGGTAGTTTATGAGAGCAAACAAGCAATTAAGCAATATATGCTATGACAACTAAAAATAATTAAAAAAAAGAATGGAAGAATTCTTTGAAAAATGTTAAGGCTAATCATCATTTCTGTAAGGAATATAAGGGCACTGATGTTGATTATTCTAAGAATATGTTGTCTTCTTTGTTTGTGTCCGTGGCTTTTTATTTAGTTGTGAGAAAAAAAATTTAATTGCTCAAAAAGTATAAACAAAGATCATGCAATAACTTACAAAATGATAAATTAAGGCTACAAAAACAAGACTGGCACTTCAACGAAAGTAACTTAACCCAAATTAATGCTTTCAAGCAGACCAATCAACACAACATGTACAATCTACATGTGCACACATAGATGCAATCCTATACCTTTAAGACCTTGTTTCAAGACTATAACAACTGGCTGGGGACAAGTCCACTCCAGAAAGACTTCTCACTCTGAAGAAAGTTTGGACTCTTTTAGCAAGTCCCAATTACAGTAACCACTGTACTGTGGTACCCATAACTACAGAGTTAGATTGTAAATGAAAAACAACCAGTAGGCTTTGATTAGAAACATCAACTCCTCTCTCTCTCTTTTAAATGAAAAATTACAGTATCTGTTCTGTAGTCACTAAGTAGGCGGAAAATTTATTGAGCTGTGGTGATATAACTTAGGGGCAACAATCACAGCCTGCCACCTAATACTATCTCTGCTGTATACCTTAAGTTGTCTTGCAGCCAGACATCTTCAAGCTCGCCGGCAGTAAATCTCCCGTCCCGCTTGCAAAGCGAATTCATCCTCCCCCCCCACGGGGAGCCGCTCGGGGAAATGTATCCTTGCCTGTGTTTGACAGGTCTGCATTAGGTTTATTACAATGCATAAATCATAGGAAATGAAAAACTGAGGTCTGCGGTAAGAGGTTTTGGACTGTTTGCATCTCTCTCGACCGACACTGAAAATGCAGGAGGCATGCAAGACAATTGTTTCAGGATTGTGATGCAGGAATGGTGAAATGTGCATACATCTACATGTATCTTAAATCAAATCAGAATTTGTCAATGCTTGTAATGTACATGTAACTAATTTTAATGCACTGCATGTACAGTATATATGATATACTATGTATACACATTCATCTACATGTATACTGTATGTAAAGAAGCATATAGAAAGGTCATCTTCACATGCATGCAGCTAGCAAAAATGACAAAAGAATACCCTGGTCATAGTTATTGTCAAGTATAGAAATCTGTAAATGACAAAAAAGTAACAACTACAAGTATTAATCCCTCCCAAAAAACAGTGCTATTTTCGGTCAGCCATTTTGTCATGTACCATACATGTAGATCGACCTAAGCATACAGTACGCAGGTACATGTATTGTCCACATGTACTACTCTTGTATTATTTCTGCAACAAAGTGGAATAAACTGATTTACTGGGTTTATTACTTTACTCATGACGTACATGTACATGTATATATGTGTTTGCCATATAACATGCAATTTTTGTGGTGAGAGATTTAGCTTTAGTACGGTGGTTTGGGGTTTCCTAACATGAACTGCGCGTACTTCGTCTACATTGTACCCAGTATGCTATTTTCAGGCATACACGTCATAACACAAGTCAAAAGCTATCGAGATATTGAGTGAAAAATGTCATAAGTTTGCTCCAATAGGAGATAAGCCCAGCATCTCCAGCATATATAGTAATGCAGACTTCTTCAACAACTTCTCATACAGAATTCTAGTAATGATACAGGAATTCCATCAACAATACTGCAAGGAATTGTATCAGGATTTGAATTTACAGATCCCTGCCATGTTGGGATGTTTTGCCATTGGGCAAAGTGTTGGCTATATGATAAAAACATGGCCTTGGTACAATCACAGTGTGGTAATTTATCTTCTCACTGATCAAGTGTGTTTTGGGCAATATATTTCAAGCCATGTAAGTGAAACTATAAGAAAAAAATGAGGAGATTGGCTGATCCAAGAAGTTGCATGCCTGATACACATGGTTAATGACTGAATGTGTACATGTACAATCATAGCCCCCCTCCACCATTACACAGAGTGCTGCCCACAGTACTTAGGAGGTTTCAAATCCCTTCATCATACAAGGACATACAAGTGCACGTCCATGTCCATGTAGTAAGTTTCATTGTCTGACAAATTGCTCAAACAGAATTTTGTTAATTGCGATAAGTTACATGTATATGTACCGGCATATACGGTTCTACAAAAATGCTTATCCTGCATATCGACGGAGCAAACATCACAAGTCCACATGATGTGAAACAGATGCCATTTGTGATCTGGACAAAATTTGTCCATGAAGCAGTGCCATGGTCAGATGACATAGAGGGCGGGGACACAGCCATCTGGCAGACATTGGATGAGTAGCCTCCATATGAATTCCCTCATTACCGGTGGAATGTTGACTCTCCTTGTTGCAATAAAGTGCAAACGTGCACACCGCACATGCCAATAATTAAGTTCCTTTCCAATTCCATTCCACAAATGAATCCTCTCGCTGTCAGCAAGTCCAAGGTCGAGGGCAAACGGAAAAACAAATACTAACCCAGGGTGCATCTGATGAGCATGTCACCTGTCTCATATCATCCTAATGCCAATTTTCAGTGTCAACGGACTTGGACTACTGTACTGACAAAATTAATGTCAAAAGATTGTTTCCTGGTGAATTACAGACACTGCAGACACACTCCTGAACAACTGGGGCTCATTTTTTGTCAAAACAACTTTGTCAAGGGCCAGCTAGTATGCCCAGTGTATTTATTTTTAGAGACTATTTTAGACTGTGATGGACAACCTTACTGAAATGCTGCAGGGTGCATTTGTTTTGAACAAGTTTATTTTCCTTCATTAGTTGACTTTCTACAATACAGGCAACAGGCCATTACATGGACAGCAAATTTGCACTTCCAAAGTATACATGTACATGTATGTCATATGTCTTAAAAGCTAGTGGGGTTGGGGTGGGGAGATTTTGACCTGAGTGGGAGTAACAAATATAAACTACCAAAATGTCAAACCTTTCATCTGATTACAGCAGTAACACTGGTAATTAAGCATGGATGTCGTAATGATTTCAATGAAATCTGTCAGAAAATCCAGATGCGTGAGTTCAGGCGAGGGGGGGAGTGGTGGTTGAATATGATTAGTATCCACATAAAACAAATGAAATTCAGACTGTCTTTTCTATTGTTGGAAGAAACAGGTAGATCTAGAGGGGAAAATGAGGGTTAAAATCCCTTGCTCCTTGGATTGCTTCTTGTCTCGTAGCAGGCCCATACACATTCAAATGTAATGTTGCTTAAGAAACATATGTTTATGTAGCAATTGCAGCCCACACAGAACAAAACACCTTGTAACAGTGTAAAGGCCATATGTGAATGACACTACCTTCAAACAAAACCAATAATTTAAAAGTACACCTGTTGTCCATTATTTTCAAAGTTACTATATTGATTCAGAAAATCATGTCATATCAAAAGACCAGGATCATTTCCAGTCTGTGTTTATTGCAGGTCATGTGGGGAAAACAACCTGATATTCTGCACATGTACACATGTGCACGAGCTTAAGAAATAATCCATCAATGAATAAAAGAACAGATTGACTTGTCAGTTGGGATTAGTTTTCTGTGGTAATTCCATCTGGGTAGAGCAGGAAGACGTACTGTACTAATTACAGTCCATGGTTTATACAAGCAGCGGCTAATTAGATATTTCCTATTTAGCCATCCAAGTGGGGAAAAAGTGAGTATCTGGTCTGAAGTTTGCAGAGACGCTTTTGACATATACATGTATTTCTCGTTAGGCTTGCAGGATTTTCACAACATGCCACAAGTAACCACTTTACCTAGACGTACAGTTTTGGAGTCTGATTTGCAACAGAATAGAACACCACACCAATGACTTCCTGAGTCATCTTTTAATGAAAAAAAAATTACCCTCAGTTACTGTACATATTCTGTTAAAAAAGCATGATACTTAGAGTTGTTTCTTTTGCTACATGTATTAAAATGAAGCAGAAAGGAAGAATTCTAAAAGAGAATTTATTTATCATTCACCTTATATACATGTATGTGAGTACAGACTTGGAGTGAAAGCTAGTTCTGTACAATAACTTCTCAAGTGTGCAAATATTGGTAGAGGCAGCTCACGTGATGAAAATACATAGAAATTGTGCATGTGCATGTATTAGGAATACCAGTATATCACTATTCATTGGGGGCCTAATATTTATACAGCAAACAAACATTTACAATTAGCTGGTAGATGTACAGCAGTGATAAGCTGACATCAATGGGAATGCAAACAACTACATGTACAGACCATGAAACTATAAAATGAAAACAATAGAACAAGCTCCTACGTTACGATGGTGACAAAACTCATCCATGTGAAGTATTATACGCTATACGTTACACCAAAACTGCAAACACAATGACAGCGCGGACAACAAAACTTTAAAGTCTTTCTAACGGATGGATCGGCAGCTGAATGTTACCAAGTGGAACTGGACAATAACTTCTTATGCTCCGCTGTAAGTGACACATGTGACTGAATGATTTGAACCACAAAGACTGGAATGAAATATGTAGATGCGGTGGTTGTCCTTTATTTCGAAAGTGTTCTGCAAACATGCCACGCACATTAGCAAGAAGAGCACGGTTTTGAAATTCCATTCTGAGGATTTAGGACCAGCTTGGACAACATTTCAGTATTAATGAAAAGTAGAATTTTGTTTGGTTCCATACCGAACAATACCGACGGATGGACTAAAATATTGCCCAAACCGGTGTGGAATTTCAATACCACGGAGCTCATGCTGACGCATTTAAAGGGTTTGCAGAAAACAGCAACATATCATCCCATTTCATTCAATTCTTTGTGGTTAGCTGGAGTCATTCAGTTTTGTGTTTGCTTTGTCACATGTACAGCTGAGAGATGAAATGTTATTGTCCAGTTTGACTTGGTAACGTAGAACTGAAGCAGCTTAAAAGCATTTGAAGTTTTATCCTCGCCGCCGTGTTTTTGATGTAGCTCACACATTCACAGGGATGTGGTTTGTCCATGCAAATAATAACAGAACTTGTTTCCATTTTATAATTCCATCCATGTGTTGGGATACTGCACCATTTCTGCCTCAAACATTTAGCAAATTTTACCTTCCCTTTTTGGTATTCCATCACATAAATAATTTCTATTTGAAAGTAAATGAGTTGATAAATGATAACACATGCATGTCTTACGTTTCAGGATTTTGCCCCATTGACAACAACCTTCTTGGTGGCTCGTAGTTTGCCTTCACACTGATGTTGGCTTATTGCTCCTGCTTTTGATGAAATACATACATGTACATACATTTACCCAACTTCAGTATTGGTACATATTGCAGTGTTTTTATCAAAAATATCTTTCTACAAGAAATGTAAACCAATCCAATCCGAGCGGAACAAAAGAGGGCGTAGTTTTTTGGGAACTCACCGCATACGTGCGCCATATGAGGCGCACAAGTATATGCGCGTTTGATGCGGAGGACGCTGAGTATGCGTAACTAATTTATTCCGGCTTGTATGGTCTTTGCGTACACGCAGCACGCGTGCAAGAACCCGCTTGTAACCACCTGTCTTTCTTTCGCCAATTGGGGGTGCACTTCAGCTCGGGGCAGATAGAGAGGGCCACAGACATATAAACCGCCAGGTTCTATTCAAAACTACAGGGGTTTTTCGTGATCTGCGCGGGGCCCGACTAAAATCAAAACTATGGGCAAATTCACCCCTTGATATAGGGAATTTACGTATAGTTGAGGAATTCCAGCCATAAAATACTATGAAGCCATTTTGCGATTGTAAAAACCCCCTCTCTTTACTTTATATGGCCCATAGGGATCCAAAACAATTAATGCGGTTGCAATATTTGAAAAGAAGAGTTAGCAGTACAGAAGAGCAAAAAGGTTAACACATTTTGGGAACACATGTAAACAAATACAGGCCATGTAAGTACGTTGCGCGTAATGCGCACTGGACGCGCGCGCTGCCATCCCTCGCTTCGCTCATTGTTTGTCCATACTTCTCAAAATCACGGTTAAATGCGCAAGACTGGTGGTCTATGCATTTATATATCTGTAGAGAGGATGTATGGGGCAGCACAGACATCCAGGATTCTTGCAAAATAACAGGTACTGGGCCGGTGAAAACAGCGATCTTGGCGACGTACACATGCACCAGCCAGTCCGAGGATCGGATTATACAATCTTTTCTTTGATCTGTACGTATGTGCGCGCTCGTTGCAATTGTTTTCAGCGGCACGGTGTGGTTGCTACCCATATTTTTTGTGAAACTCCCAGATGTCCGTGCTGCCCCATAGCTAAAAGTACCAGTACCATCAGCAGAAACATTTTGAAGAAGTTTAAGTCAATATGGCACTGGTCTGGAAGAATTATCTACATGTACATGTCCCTCTGATAAACTCAATGAATGCAATTCAACACATACTGGTATGGGGGATAACTAGAGCACACTGTTGAAATTATTCAGACTTGTTCAATTTACAAATTAGAAAGGGATAGCCAAGATCTTGGAATCTGCTTATACCACCCACTGTCAAGGAAGGATCAGAGGGGGGTGATCTTGGATTCCTCCTAAACCACCCACTGTAAAGGAAGGATGGGGGGGTGATCTTGGATTCTGCCTATGGCACCCGCTGTCATGGAAGGATGGGGGGGTGATCTTGGATTCCTCCTAAACCACCCACTGTCAAGGAAGGATCAGAGGGGGGTGATCTTGGATTCTGCCTATGGCACCCGCTGTCAAGGAAGGATGGGGGGGGTGATCTTGGATTCTGCCTATGGCACCCGCTGTCAAGGAAGGATGGGGGGGTGATCTTGGATTCCTCCTAAACCACCCACTGTAAAGGAAGGATGGGGGGTGATCTTGGATTCTGCCTATGGCACCCGCTGTCAAGGAAGGATCAGAGGGGGGGGGGGTGATCTTGGATTCCTCCTAATCTACCCACTGTAAAGGAAGGATGGGGGGGTGATCTTGGATTCTGCCTATGGCACCCGCTGTAAAGGAAGGATGGGGGGGGTGATCTTGGATTCTGCCTATGGCACCCGCTGTAAAGGAGGGATGGGGAGGTGATCTTGGATTCTGCCTATGGCACCCGCTCTCAAGGAAGGATGGGGGGGGGGTGATTTTGGATTCTGCCTATGGCACCCGCTGTCAAGGAAGGATGGGGGGGTGATTTTAGATTCTGCCTATGGCACTCGCTGTCAAGGAAGGATGGGGGGTGATCTTGGATTCTGCCTATGGCACCCGCTGTCAAGGAAGGATGGGGGGGTGATCTTGGATTCTGCCTATGGCACCCGCTGTCAAGGAAGGAGGAGGGGTGATTTTGGATTCTGCTCATAGCACCCGCTGTCATGGAAGGATGGGGGGGTGATCTTGGATTCTGCCTATGGCACCCGCTGTCATGGAAGGATGGGGGGGTGATCTTGGATTCTGCCTATGGCACCCGCTGTCAAGGAAGGATGGGGGGGTGATCTTGGATTCTGCCTATGGCACCCGCTGTCAAGGAAGGATGGGGGGGTGATCTTGGATTCTGCCTATGGCACCCGCTGTCAAGGAAGGATGGGGGGGTGATCTTGGATTCTGCCTATGGCACCCGCTGTCAAGGAAGGATGGGGGGGGTGATTTTAGATTCTGCCTATGGCACCCACTGTCAAGGAAGGATGGGGGGCGGTGATCCACGATTCCGCCAATGCCACCCACTGTCAAGGAAGGATGGGCAACAAGGGGCCACCCCCCCAATAAAAAGCCGATAAGGTTTTTATTTCTTTATCAGAGTGAAGACAAATGTCTTAAATGGAGGTTGTTCTGTATGGACAGAGCCATTTTGTTCAGGAAATTGTTTCTGAGCAGCTGCTTAATGCAAAAGTGCACCAGGGATGCTGCTTGTACCTATTTTGGCCCCCTCAAAAAATTCGGGTCTGGATATGGCCTTGCCCACTGTGAGAGTGGTCCTAGAAAATGTGGCCCAACGGTATTAACTCATCAGCAATAATAATTTAAGATAAAAGATTTAGGAAACAGTTTGAGATTTCCATATTTTCCCCAAGGGAATTTTTGCCATATGTGATAGAATCAGCCATACGCTGCCATGTACATGTAATCCTCCTTCAAAAGTGGAAGTTTCTGTACGGTATGTCATAATTTACCTACCACAATGTGTGCTGTCCTTAATGCCGAGCGGTGTAGAGTTGCATGGATTTACATTTGTTCAATCGTGTTTGTCATGCACATCTCATCCCTCCCAGCTAAGTCAACACTAAGGGATGTCTCTCATTAAATAGGATGTTCAGGGGATGGAAGATGGGTGGGAGCAGATGCAATTACGCCAAAAACTGCTGTGAGAAGCACGCCAAACGGAAACAACTCAACTACTGTTTGCAAAGTATGGGACGGAAATATCCAGTGTTTTCCAGGTGGTGTACATGTACGTACAGCATATGTATACACTGTAATCAAAAGTTCTGTCAACACAGTGAACACACGAAGCCTCAGCAGCTTGGTACATGTACCTGGTAAATTGGATTTGGCTAAAACCCAACATCAGCAAGACATACTGAGTCAGACTCACTGTGCCTACATCAGTAACTCACAACACGTACAAGCATGTACAAGTATAAGAACTTTGTTGGCTCGTTTTGCTTAGTGTTTTATTCAGGTGCTGTTGCTTGTATTTGGTCTTTATTTTTGCTAATGGTCGCAGCCTACAGTACATGTTTACAGTACCAAAGAGTTGGAACAAAATGACAGTTTAGTAAAGTCCCAGTTTCTTCACTTTTCCTTGTCTTGTTGACAAAATAGGATACCGGTATCATTTTACAAAATGTACTGTATTAAAAAGAATAGTAAGCAGACACTACCAGATCCATGAAATTGAGAAACACAATGTAGAAATATATCAAGGTCAATGGCATTGGAAAAGACCCCAAATTCTCCTCTATCTCTCACATAGAAATTTAAGGGAGGTAAATGTAGCACATTTTCCAAGATTGATCGACGACACGGCAGCACATCGATTCCACAAGGCTCATGCCACCTAATTTACAAGGAACATGTATTTCATGCAACTTCCTCAGCTTCTTAACCTCATTATGCATTGGATACTACATGAATCTTTTTGAAAAGTCCACTGTTTAAAACGGCTACACTACTCAAACAAAGTTAAGGACCACTTTTTATTTTGTGTATACTTTTGTTATATGAGATATTTTACTGCTGAAAATGTGCATTTGATGTTTTTAAACATTTTTAAAATTTTTCATTCCAATGAGAACACCATCTAGACAAAAAAAAAAAAATGAAAGAGCTTGACCCCAGTCGAAGTCATTGCTTAGAAAAAATTACAACTTACGAAAAAAGTGGTCCTTCACTTTTTTGAGTAGTGTATTGAAGTGTCTTTAAGATAGCAGACATCCTTAAAAATAGCCAGATGAAAATTGAAGTTAAGTTCAAATGGGACTCAAACATACAAAACAACTCTATTACAAATGAAATTGAATAAGCTCTTCATGACTTGACAGCCGAACCATGCAAACTCAGTACGGGTACATGTACATGGCCAAAGAAACATGCTGCAGATTTTCCAGTATTAAAAGTAAAGTATTTTAAAGGACTTTTGTTATCATACATCACAAATCAAAGTACACAAATCAATTAGCACACTGCCAGAGCATGCAGGCCCAAATGTGTATCGGTATATAAACATGTACATGAACATGAATGCATCCATCACCAGGTGGCATTATCTCACAGAAATGTGTGCCACAGCCTGGCAACATGTGATATCCTCCAGGGCTGTACATGTGCATGTACATGTATATAACTTGGGAATCACAAGTTCAGATTTGTTTGTTTTTCAGCATCAGCTTATCAGACCTGATAATTTCATAACTGGATGTTATCACTGAGTCTCATCTTAACTCTGGATGGGTCTGTCCTACATATGTTGGTAAAGTGAGATTGAACGTCAGGTAATGGCAAACACAGAGAAGTCAACTTAAACTTTATGAACATGTACATGTACCGTACAATACATGTACATAATGTGTTTGCTAGTGGGTGGATGTGCATTGAGGAACACTTGAAGCCATTCCTACGGCCATTGCTGTAGACCCTCAGGCACCACACCCATTAAATAACAGACTGTGCATGCAAAGATAAACTTATGATTAGCCTTTACTTTGAGCAGAGCTGTACCCCAAGTGCTAGGGATATACTTTGCATTAAAGGGAGATGAAATTCAAGTTCCCTGTTGAGAAAACAGTTACAACTGCCCCCTCTTTGTCTCAATCACTCTCAGATTCTTGATTTCCAAAAAGTTGGACTACATGTACTGCACCTGTTTACATAATGTACATGTACATATATAGGTACATGTATGTACATGTATAGTATGAACACTGGCTTTTCAAGCCTGTCATAAATATGCACAGAGGCAGACTACATGTATATATAGGACATCTGCAAATGTACATTTATGCATGATAGAGTACAATAATGTACATGTACAACATTTGGACGTTCCGCATGACATTAATCAAACAAATGGGGCTGCATTAATTGCATTCGTGCGATTGTGAAGTTGCTTAAGCAGCTAGGGCCCAACATCTTTTACAGCACTAGATGGCAATTGTCACTATAACTCACAGACATAATCTACATGTAAAGCTCTTCAGTTTGGAATTTATTGCTTTGTTTATGGTTAAGTGGGAACTCCCTGATTCCCACATTTTCTGCTGCCACCTCGCCTCAGAAGAGCTAAATGGTGAACCTCTATACATGTAAATGAGTGCCAGGAAATACATTGCTAATCAAGGCAGAAAGCATTCAAGGAAGCATCATTAGTGATCGGTGGTGCATGTACAGTACATGTACCGTCTTTCCTAAATTTGGTATAATTGCATAGTGTGGCTCCATAGCTTATGCTTTAAACTTACTCAAAACTGATGGTACAAAAATGACTCAGGCTCTCATCAAGGTGAATGAAATTAGTATATGGACATAAATTATTTTACGGTACATGTACCAATATTAAATTATTAACTCAAAAAGGAAACACAGAAATGATTGCACTGAAAGCTTCCATTAGTACACGTACATGTTTGTGAATTATCATGCGAAGGTGAGAAGCATGCATGCAAGATGTATCACATCAAAATCAGATCCACCCACTGGAATTCCAGCCTGACCCAACAAATGATGCAATTAACCCAGCAATTAACAACCTCTACCATTATTTGCAAAGGCTCTGACAAAACTCCCAATGGAACGTTCCTACATGTACATGTATGCGTTGTGCACGTGAAACCTGTACTTTGTGCAGCTGTGCTAGTGATAGAGTGTAACTTAAGTTATACTCGATGTCACTAATGTTATATTCACATGTATATGTACATCATGTGCATCATTTGGGTTACATAGCATGGGCAAATAGAGAATATTCCTCAAAAGCTACATGTACCGAGATCAAATATGGGTGCATGTAGAACTTCAGAACAAGACTGTACGGCACATGTACATGTACATTGTACTTGTATAATGTACATGACTAATGTGCATGACATACAAAACTAGCCAATATATTGTGGCCATTTGACAAAAACAGACAAAGGAGGGCCAATACTGATCTAAGAATTCTTCAGAAATGTGTACAAATACATGTATAAAACTACAAATAGGTTGGAAAATTATTTTTGTATTTTGGGGATCATTTTAAAAGAGTCGATTTTACACTTTGGTAAGAAGTGAGAAAATCAGGCCACTATATAAGATTATAAAATTTATAAATTAAAATCTCATCAGAACTTGGAAGTGGGTAGGTAAAATTGAGATTTATGAATCAGAAAAGTGGGAGCTTAAATTTCACTTTTTGTGCAATTTAAGGTGAAAAATATTGCAAAACGCTCAAGGCAAAAATTTAAACTGCACCACGTTAGGGGTCACGCCACGTACATCAATAATACAGAAGAAGTACCTACAGTACAGTCCTGCATGTACAGGTATTGAACCACAGTATCAATTATTTCATATCATTTCAAATTAAAATGCTTGGTTCAATAACTTTTGCTTCCCAAATTTAATTACTGGGTACTTGCTTTATCTTCCACTCGTCTTGCCTTTCATTTTTACAAAATAATGTAACACACGTACAAAGTAATGATAATTATACCTGCCCATGCAATTTTGTATTCACAAAATTGTCTGCAAACACTGGAACAAACAGTTCATGTAAAATAAAGCAAAAGACAAACTCCAAACAAAACGAAATCCAAACAAAAAAGAATGAGACAAAAAATGATAAGGCAAAAAGAAAAAACCAAAGAGATCATTCACTATCTGAATCCACATTAAGTTACTACTTGTAAATTTAAGGAGCTCACTGATGAGCAGACACGAAAAAGTTGTAGGGATGCATGCACAAGAACAAATAGGAAGTGCATCTGCTGATGAAGAGTGACCACAGCAGAGCATCTGAGCCTCAAAGAGTACACTGCACTTTACATGCAGATATGCTGCCAGCACTTAAGACTGCTACATGTATATAAATTATAGCCAGGGCAATTAACTAATGCATTATTTTTTCTCGATAGCTGCCATTTACTGCATGGGTATTCCATTGACAAGTGGACAATGGGTACGGGTAATTTAGTTTTGAACCATGAAAAGCTTTGCCGCATGAAGCCATGGTGTAAATATATACAGAAACCCCGAACTTCACTGACAGCTTCAGAGCTGCTTGTGTTTTTGTACATGTACATGAACATTCACACACAATTTACATGTATCTTGTGGACTTTCAACAATCGCGACAATGGGTCCATAGTTAGGTGAAGGGCCACGATTGGAAAGCCTTGTGTTTTCTTCATGTTCTTGGTACAAATCCTACCGGGAAGCCCTTGTATCAAGTGTAATTTATCAATAGCAGAGAATAAGAGGTTGAAGCTGTTTACAAATGTGTACGTGTACCTCGATCGCCGACCCGCTTTGAGGGGGCAACTTCTTTTGTTATTTTGTTTTGGAGTTTAAATAAAGCTACAAATTCACTGTGCTTAATTCACATTAAAGACTAATTAATAGTTCACGTGCACACTCCACCCCTCCCCCAAACTAAAAAAGATGGTAAAACACATGCACCGGTACATCTACATGTACAGTATTGCATGTGTATTTGGCTTATATGCAGACTCTTTATATGGGACCTTCAAGGATGCAACTTTAAGGCAGACAGTTGCGGCTCAAGATGTACATGTACATGTATGTTGCATTCAGCAGATTTGATGGTGGGTGAGGAGGCTCCAGTTGTAACTCATCTCGTGTCTTGCTTTGTGGTATACAACCAGTACTGCTGTGGCTATCATGCATGTACATGTCAAAATATACACCATTATTTGACAACACGTCAAATAAGACTATCCGTGTACATGGTACATTTGCTGATTCTTCATCCATCTGCTCTCTTTATTAATAAGAGAAACACAGCTTTAATCATTTGAAACTAACCTGTAACCCATGCTTTAAGGAAACTGGCAAACATATACTGTAGAGTAAAACACAGTAAAGAGGCCAAGTCACATTAGTAGTGTTTCCACTTGGGTTATAAATTTCTCCCAATTTTGGGTGTTTCATACATGTATGTAAACATAACTGTGAATAGGCACGGAGGTGGTAGTTTGAATTCATTTATTCTTTACTGAGGTAATTTTTCAGGCAAGGATGTACAGATATGTACAAAACTATTAAAAAGTATAATTCTTTACATGATTAATTATAACCAGGACAACAATAACAATAAAAGTCAAAATGAAAATGAGCATGAAAACAACTATCATAAGCAACAACTGTCAGGGTACACGGTAATTTAAAATTAGCAAAACAGAATCAAAAGAAAAAGTACAGCACTCTATGAAACAGTAATGCACTTCATCTTCCTACAAAGTTTTCTCCTTGTGCACTCAAAAATGGACTTGCCTGTGATGTTTGGCATTAAAACAGACACTGCTTTATTTTTCAAAACAAAAATCACTCTCTGGTCTCAATCCAGTGATATAGCCTCTACACTGGAACGCATCCTTTGAGTAGGTTGCTTAGTGCTCAAGACATGGCAAAAATGTCAAACCATCAGGGAAACACTGCCGACATGATGGAAACTTACGGGCCTCCTTTACTGTGCACTGTACCATGGACCAATTCCTCCATGAGTCGAGAATCGATCCTATGATATGCCACAAACACGCATGTACTGGATCGCGAAAATGTGATCGATGTTCACGGTGGTACATGTACATGAGTCATGTACTTGTACTCCACCAAGTATATTACTTTGATCTTTTCCATGGTTGTCAATGTCATTTCCACCACATTGTATTGGTGTGACCTTGGGTGTTGGGTTTTGCCTCAGGTGCCATCTGCCCCTCTGGTATACAAAATGCCATTAGACCCTCTGCAGGTAAAACTGTACATACAGGTACGGTATGCAAGTACCAGTATGGTGATGGTGGGAACAATGTAATTTGCCCCTAGCCATAAGGTCACTCCACCTTATTCATAACCAAATTGTTTTCATTTATCTTTTCAAAATGAGGTCTGCAAAGGTTAATTTATGTCAGTCAGCAGTGCACAAGCCCTTTTCCAACAGTATCATGTTCTCGGATTATGATTTCCTCCTGAGAAAATGGTTCCAGTCTTCAAAGCGATCAAATGGTTTTTGTGTCAATTCACAGTGCATGTCCATGGATTTATTGCTCAATCAAACACTTGTCATTACACCTTGGAGAAATCTGGGGGGGGGCTATGATGTGCTTATGATTTGTGGTTAGCCAAGCTCGCCTTTCCACTCTCGCTTAAAAAATATTTTAAAAATTCATCTTCTACAAAGCAAATTGATTCATGAGTTGAGTCACGGAAAGTCACTTAAATGCCAATTTGATTCTGAAGGACAATTGCTAAAATGAAATGGCAAGGGCAGGAAATAGTACGTGAACACAACGCTAATCCATCAGTGCACATCTAGGGCATAAGCTTTACTACAATGTCTGACCATTATTCATTAATAAAGATAAAACTTTAATGATTGCACAGCATCAGGTGAATGGATTCGTCCGTTTTTATGCATGCGCATATCCGGCCCAGCCAAGAGAATTGTCTGACATGTCTGAAATGATACAAAAGCCCCCCCAGATTGTACTTAGAATGGTCCTGAATGTTGCACCTTACCCCCTCTCTCTCTTGCTCTGCAAGCTGGAGGGAACATCGCAGCTCAAACAAAGTATCCCCTCCGAAGATGGAACCGATGAAAACACCGTCACTCCTAAGTGCCTGCAGTACCTACAACAAGAGGAAAATACCAAGCAACATCCAAGTACCCATCACAACATACATGGATTTAATAATGATGCAATAAAAGCTTCGTGTACATCTACGGTGCCTGAACTCATACATGTGCCTTGGTAATCTCCAAGGAACAGGACACATAGCATTGTACATTTCAACTGTAGATTTTCAAAGCATTAAGTCATATACTGTATACATTTAATGTATTGTACATGGGTATGCACTAGCTATTCCTAGACACATACTGCACACATGAACGTGTACACACAGTTTATTAAAGGCTCTTTACAAAACAGTTGAATCTAACACAAGTTTGACAAGTATCGTACATGGGATATCAATGCACCGTACTGACTAGTTGGAATCAATTAAGCCTATGAAACTAAACCGTGTTTATGAATACATGAAAAGGGCTCAGATACATGAAGTACATGTATACAATGAGGTACAATGTATGCTGGAAGTGTCCAAGAATTGGCAAAATGCATAGAACTTTAGCCAAAGTTCTTTTGAAAGAAGAAAACATGGGTGTGTGTGAAATGTGTGTCCATCAAACACTTGCAGTCAATTAACACTGACTCTATGCACTTTGACTTGATTCCACATACATAACGTACTTGGGACTTCAACTGAACTCAACTACAACACTGCTACATTGATCTCTTGGTTTTTGTAGAAAATATGGATAAATTTTAAAAAGTACCATGTGCATGTACATGTGTACATGTGTGTTTAAATTGGACACTGATCAGTCAACCAGTTTTTTCACTCAACGCAGTTGGACAAAACTACATAGAATTTGTGACTATTTAAAAGTCATGGCAATGTGTGGACATACAAGGGCACGTGCACATGTGTAGGCTACATTTACATTGCGTCATGCATAAAAAGCTGTGCAGTGCAAACACAGTATCTTTTTCTCCACCACTGTACACAATTTTTGAAACATTTCTCATGCTGCAAATGACAGAAGGTTCAATGAAAAACGCACTCTCCTACACCATCTGACATGTCTGACGAGGAGTTTCAGCGTTTTTAATGTCAGCCATGACATTGCTTTATCACAGAGGTGAGATGAAGAGAAATGTCCACAATACATCCATCAGAGATGTAATTGTGACAACAACAATCGCATGCTGTGAATTTTCGGGGCTTGTATCATCAGTTGCATGATGGGGCACGCATTCTCGAATTCACAAATGACAATGCATTCACAAATGACAATGCATTCACGAATGACAATGCATTCACAAATGACAATGCATTCACAAATGACAATGCATTCACAAATGACAATGCATTCACAAATGACAATGCATTCACGAATGACAATGCCTTCACAAATGACAATGCATTCACGAATGACAATGCATTCACAAATGACAATGCATTCACAAATGGCAATGCATTCACAAATGACAATGCATTCACAAATGACAATGCATTCACAAATGGCAATGCATTCACAGATGGCAATGGTTACCTAAATCTTACACTGGTTTCATTCCAAAAAGTTCAACAAAGCAGCCGGACCTGAATAGTTAATTAAACATCTACAATCCAGTCGTGTTTACGTCAAAATCCTGAAATCTGTACAACAAGAAATCATGCCCCTGGACAGTTTACCAGATTTTGTGCTTGATACATTACTTACACGTACATTACAATAAATATTTATACACATATGGCAGATCGAATTGTACATTTATTTGTACACGTACATTTGTAATCTGGCATTCGCAACTCCACAAAAACTACAAAAAAGTTGAGTTATAATGTACATATGTACATGTCCACGGGATATTCCATTTTACACCGGCCTCATCAACTCAGTTTATTTCCCAAGAGTGTTTAATAGGCACTTGTAATGGTCAGGGAAAGGTAGAGAGAACTGATGACTACATGTAAATGTTTGGACGTTACCGGTACATGTACCTGCACTAACAGCGGTTTATATCACTCCAGCCTAGACACACATCTCATACAAGTTATGAGGACGCACGTTT
Organism: Acanthaster planci; assembly: GCF_054643075.1. Lineage (NCBI taxonomy): Eukaryota > Metazoa > Echinodermata > Asteroidea > Valvatida > Acanthasteridae > Acanthaster > Acanthaster planci. Next base: position 18,657,176 of record NC_141777.1, on the reverse strand, counting down.
TTTTTTGCATAGCTAATGTAAAAATTAATATCATGTGGGCATCGCATCTAATGTCTTTTGTCAGTGGTAAAAATATTACACCTGACTGTTAATCTACATGTAGAAGAACGTAAGAAAATGTAGGTGAGTGCATACATCACACCGTAGTGCATTATCCAAAACCACTTTTTTGGGGGGTGGGCAAAATTTGACAAGTGAGACAATTCTTATACATTTTTGCATAGGACAGAAATTATTTTGACAAAGCAAACGACCAAAAAGAAAAACTTGGCTCTTTGGGGAGTTGGTCAAAATCCCCGCTGTTCCCCCCAAAACAACAATCAGACCTGCATGCCAACACCTGTCACACTCAAATTGGAAGAGAGACATCTGTTGCAAGGGACTGTAGATGAGAGAGAGTGCACATGTGTGTACCCGGCATGTCCTTAGTAATTAGAAATGTGCCTTCCACAAGCAACCGTCCTTTTCTTTTCAAAATAAAGAGGGAGAAAGAGAGAGGAAAAAGAATTCCAGTGATTGTGAGAATGCTCAGTAATACAGACGATTCACAAAAGTGCACCTCCCAGAGTTTGCAGCATGGCGACCAATCACAGTGCACCAAATCTGTCGATCCTTTCCAAATGAGGACATTGAGGGTCAACTTATTTCGCACGCTGTGATTGGTCAACGTGTTATAAACTCTTGGAGGCACGCTGTTGTGAAAGAGCATAAAGTTGGATATATTTTTACAGGTATGCATTCGGTTAGAATCAGTTGTACAAACTCTGCAACCTGCAGAACACTCACTCGTCTGTTCACTTATCTCAAGATTTCAAGTGACACCGACTGGATTCTGGCAATGTCTTGGCTTGACGCAACTTTTTTCATGAAAGATGGCAGGTGCATGAAGGAGTTTCTTTCCTAACGCGTCATGCTGCCTTGGCTCATTTTCAGCGAAAATGAAAATCACAGCTTTGACCCTGACAATTAAGGCCAATGACCCGACACTGGGTACACCAATCACTTATGCCTGGCTTAATCGTTCTTTTCTGGGAAAACAAGAAGCCAATTAAGTGCTTCAAGAGCATCAAGTGACAATTAAACCGCAGATGACACTGGAAGCTGTCAATTGAGGCTCCTCCATCATGATACCTCATCCGCACAAACTGATGGAATATTTCAGGAGCAGAAGCCACAACATTGGAAATCCAAACCAAATAAAATTGGCGGCACAGACTGCAGAGATCTTGAATCTGCAGGCTTGGCTTCATCATCACCCATGCATGCCCTCTGGAGAGTTTCTTTCCAATTTTTTCCCTAGCTCTCCACGTTTTCGTGGTCAGTCATGCATGGTGTTCTTCAATTTACAAGAGGTATTTCCGCAATTGTTATTCAAGAGGGGTGCTTCCTTTTACCAATAGCTTGCCATTTTGCCATATCCTGCTTGAATCAGTCCAGGAAGTCTGATTAAAAAAAAAGAAAAAAGAAGCTGACGCACAAGTATTAAAGACAAACTTCGGAATTTCAAAGTAAGAGGGCCGTATTGAATATCAAATCAGCTGAGCATATGCTGACACTTGCCTGGAATCTTAGCGACTCGCAGTGCGGCATAACAACGCGTAATCATCAATGAACGTGCAACATCAGTGCCCCGTAAGTCCCAGGGGATGCTAGATTGGGACAGATTGACCGGTAATTCTACCCTGAGTTGTTGCGCATTCTGGCGGTTGGATAACCCTGCTAGGATCACACCCACATTATCGGCCAATCCTGGCTGTGTTACCAGTTTCCAATTGCCTATTTCCAGAATTTTCTCTGAGTGTTCTGCCTAATGTTCACATCTAAGCTCCACATTCCTTGCAGTGCTTGGTTTAATGCATATGCTAATAATTATTACAATAATGTGAAACCGACAAACACAGAAGTTGAACCTAAACCACTCTTCATGCAGGGACATTTCTTCAAAGTTAAACCCTTGGTAAGTAAATACATGTAACTTCATGACGTGAATGCTCCTCTTTCATTTTATGAACAAAATGAAACATGAGAGCAAAGACTGAGAAAAATGAAACATGCCGGTGAGACAACATGAAAAGGTTATCAAATAAAAAATCCAACCAATATGTGCATCTACATGGACAGGTATTTATAAAAACATGTGCGTCATCAATACAAGTCACAAGGGATCAAGCCACTGCACAAATCCACATCAAACGAAAAAAGGCTAGAAATTGTTACAATCTCCTTTCTATTACAGCTACATACTGTACCAGTACATGGACCAGACCAATACATGTGGTTGCCCTTTTCTGAATGTCACCGTTTTCATTCATGCATGTCGACATGACAGTAACATTGAAATACCGGTACCTGGCCAGACAAATGCAACATCATATCAAACCATGCCTTTTTTGCCTACCGGTACCTGCAGCAGAAAGCGTGTATTGGTACATGAACATGAATACCAACTTGGCTGGGACACTACAGATACATGTACTGTACATGGGTACGGTTGTGCCATAAAAAGTGGTTGAAATGTGCACACATGTACATTTTACATGATTCATAGCATACTTAACCCCTTCGCGCCGGGAAGTGGCTATAGCCGCCGTAAAAATTGAGATCCTCAGCCCGCTTTTCAGCCATTATTCTCGGCCCACACTTGAGTGAACACGGTGAAAGAAGGTAGACCCCGGCTCTTGTATATATGGTAATTGGTCTTTGTGCGTAGCCAAGAAATAAAAAGACCTAATTTGCATCATAATCACCAGCTTCACAATAGTCCCTACTATGAAAAGAGGCAACGGGAATGTGGAAGGGTGAGCAGAGCACGCAGGGCCACAAACCGAGAATTTGCGGTTTGGCAGGTGGCCTTCGTGGCCAAGCGAGGCTGGAATTCTTGGAGTCGGCTTTCGGAAAGAAATTCCCGTTGTCAAGGGGTTACAAAGAAGATGTTTTTTTACTGCACAACTGTAAAGATATGCACTTTGGCACTTATTAACTCGCCAACTTTAATTCACATGCAAATTGTTATAAAGATGTAAATTTCCCTGTACACAATCTGGTAGGGCACAAAAAAAGGACCAAAATGATTGTGTCTTTGACCATGTACTTTCTTGCCACTTAATCACAAGCGTTAAAAAAAGCCACTGAAATGCCACTGCATGAACACTGAAAATTGGTTTCTATATGCGTATCATTTTAGGAGCACTTGTGGAGGCCTCACTTCCTGGAGGGGCCAGATACTGGTATACCGGTACATGTTTATTCACAGTTAAACGCTGACCAAGGCGGACTGTATAATCACCCATTATGTGGTGGCAATTCCCTTGTTTGCTTAATGCAAGGGTTAGTTAGGGAAGGGAGAGAGGGTGGAGGAACTTTCAATGCTCAAGAAAGAGTAACAAATGAGACTGTTGAAGACCAGACCAACTAAAGTATCAAAACTGCTAGCAAGTTTTAATTCATAAAAGACAGCAACATTGAAATATTGAAAATAAAAACGTGATGTTTCTCAAATTCCTGTACACTTCCAGCTGTAAAAAAAGGAAACTTTTTGAAAAGGAATGAATAACCAACTTACCAACAAGTTCACGTACTGGTACACTTGGACTACAAAGTGTTTAATGACAGTTTTTAAGGCTTTGCTCATTCTGGGAAGGGATTTCTTATCCGTAGCTGATCAGCTAGCACCTTTACTTTATTTACTGACCACTTAAGGCAGACTATCACCAGATTTCTTCCTTTTGGGGGAGGGGACACACATGGGCCATCCCTCATATCCCCCCCTTACTTATGCCACTCTTCACCAACTGTTAATCTTCAACAAGTTCCCCTGTCTGCATTAGAGGAAAATTATCTTTTACACTGAAGCGTACATGTAATTTACCACACTGCCCTGGCCCATGAATCACAGCTCAATGTAGGAAAAGACAGCATTAATGTAAATGTGTCATCTGAAAAACTGAGCGACTGACCAACAGTGACTGACGAACTGACCGCGACCAGCTTGACCTATATTTAATTGGCACAAGAAGTAACTGTATACATGTACATACCACGACATCATTGTACATGTACATGTGTTTATGTATAGCAATTCTTTCACGTTGTAAATTACAACAAACAGCTAGTCTTCAAAGAAAGGTCACGCTTTGGTTCATCATGTGTTAATTTGCATAATTCACAAATGCTTCCCCAACTTTAATCACAGGCATAGACAGTCTGCCTCCAAAAGTTCAAGATTACATGTAAATCTCAACAGTACATGTACTGTACATATTTGAACAATTTGAAAAAGCAACAAATTAAAATCAAGTACATATGTACCAGTATATATTAAACCAACCTTTATATACATACTTGTTTTGTTAATTCAAGACATTAGAAATATTCATTAGGTTTAGAAAATTTATGTATGTTCATTTTGAAGAATATGTCTGCCATTGCAGGCTAAATGTCTCCACCATTTTAACAGAACTGAACATTAAGAATTGGATTTGGAAGGGTTTAATCCCTATGACAAGTTCTATCCAATGGAGGTACAGTACATGTAGCTATACTTAACTCAATGAATGTCCACAGTAAAAATTCCAATACAATAAACACATGCTCAAGTTCACAGTGATCATGACAATGATGACAATATGTGCACATGCACTTCGTGTGCATCTTTTGTGCTTTTACGGCATGCATCATCGGGCTCACTGAAAATTGAATTACCAACAGTGCTGCTGCAAATACATGAATGGTACGTGTGCCTGTAAATAGCCACAGAACTTACATGTACATGATGAAATGGAGCAAAGCTTGCATTCACCTACAGATTTGGAGTTTTATTTTGAGTGTAGAGATTCGATGAGCGAGGTGCATGTAAAGGTATAAAGAGGTGTACAATGTATCATTATGTATGCACCTGTTTTGGAATACACATTTCCAGTTTGTTTGCTTTTAGGTTGGCAGTTCCACACCGGGCACTGACTTTGCGTGAAAAATTCCCCCATGGGAAGATTTAACTGGATTTTCCTTGGATTTTTGTCCCTTCCCACTACCACTGGCATCTTGTCGAAGGCATTTCTGGCCTTTACAACAGTCTGAAATTCTGTTAACGGATTCTCAAATGGAAGAAAATTTACCCCTTTATATACAGTACAAGTGAATGCCAGAAGTTTTACACCGTCATGGTGTGTAGTCTACTGATCCAAGGGATGTGGTTGCTGAGAAACAAAGCGCACTTTTTTATCCATACAAAAATCCCATAGACTTGCTTTGGAATCATTACAGGCCTAAATGTACATGTACATGTATGTGTACAAGACTCAAAACCATGGCTAACATTTAAACCCCATGTACGTACATGTACATAGGTGTGCACTGGTAATATCAAAGCAAATGTAACAGAAATCAACACATTCTGGTGTCTCCCCACCTAAACCACCTAAAAATCATCCTTTCCTCCAACCCCACCACACGAAAATAAAGAAGCATACCAAACCTGTACCTGAAAAACTCACGGCACAGACTTGATGACTAACAACTGAATGACTCTTAACTACTTTACACGTTCATACAATTTTATGCACACTCACTACGTGAGACTGTGAGTAGTCATCTGGTGGTGGCAACTGTACTATCGGGAGGTTAAATTCCCCTAGAAGGCCCATGCGCTGGACAACCTTACCATTCATAAAGAACTAAAATTTTCAGTTTTTATATTTGCCTGTGAATCTATTTTTATTTTTTTACCCAAAGACCCAGGTGAACGAGCTCACCAAACTCCCTCCCTTTATCAATTTGATGACCATGACATGATAGATCTAGAGGAGACATATCAACTGCATAAAAACCACATATTTATTTCCTGGTGTTCCCATCAAGTCCTACGATATTTAAAGAAAATTACCCAAGTTCAGACCCTATGTACTTCAAGTCACTGACTCAAGAGTGGAGTCATTTTTGACATGTAGGAAGTAAGTGACAAGCTGAGTTGTCACCTGGATCAAAGGGATTAATTTGAGTTGAGCTGAGTCTAAGTGCATGGTTGAGTCACATTGAGTAAAGTCAAATTATTAAACCATATAGCCCAATCAGTTTGCATCACTGATATTTGAACACCATCGGATTCCAATTGTGGAGAGATTTTTCTCCCCATCAAGGGCTTAAGAAAATCACTTGAATGTAGCATAAAAGCAGAAATAGGGGGGCTTGCCATTGAAGTCTGGTTCAATGTCTGTATTCACTAATGAGCCAGGTCGGTATTTCAAAAGCAGGATTTTCAGGAACAAAGCACGCGTGTAACCCAACTTTTAGCTGCGCTGATAGGACAGACTATCGCACTCGTGCCTTGCTGTTCATGAATAGCCTCGTATTGGGCATGCACTGTTGGAATACCAAACTGGCTTATTATGACACCACAAGGTGAGCAAGCTGGGAGTCCATGATAAAGCATAGGTTCTTTATTTTGGGACACAATGTATAATTGAAGTACACGAAAACCACTGACTCAAGAGTTTCAAGCCCGTGACTCGAGTCGGAGTGATGCTGTCAGTGACTTGTGTCAAGTCCAGTCAGGTACATGTACCATACCTGTATAAAGTTACAAGATATTTTTTTAAATGAGACAAGATACATGTAGAAACCACATGTAACTGGAAAAATGGCCATGTTTTCGAAAAGAAAAAATCTTTTTTTACTGTTTTGAGTCTTGTATGACTATCACTTCATGTGTGCATGCACAGCTCAAAACAAGACTGACAAATATATCACAGGTGACTGTTCTGTGAGTGTTCCAGTCTGACAGGGCACTCAAGCTGAAGATGAAGTTCTTCACCCTCTCTCATTGCCAAACTGACTGTGCTAAATCCCGGCGTCAAGGGGCCAGTGGGCCTAAATCCTGCTGTAATCACTCAGGGGAAAATACACCCTCACAGGTTCAGTATGCGCATGTAAATAGGCCCCCGGCATCCAAGCCAATATACAAGACTTCAATCGATGTATTCTCATGTCAGAAGTGACCTATGATTGTCCTGGAGGCGAGCACTGACAAAGTTGGAATTGAGAAGGGATGTGTCTGACGGTCTCTGAGAAAATGATATATGTTTTTGTACAGAGGTACACCTTTCCACACAATCAGGGTCCCATAGAAATCTGGAAACCATATTCCATGAATTTTCCAGCCCTTTCCAATATTAATTTCTGTGATAAAAAAAGTTTTTGCCCCAGCCTATAGTCCCACAAGGATACATGAAAATCCTGTAAATTAATCATTATTCTATTATAACCTCAAAAGTGACCTGCAGCCCATCAAATACATGTATAATCCTTTTATGATCTTGATTTCCATGACTTTTTTAACCCTTAAAGAACAGCAGGATTCAATGACACCCTATATACATGTACACCACTATCCATGACTTTTCCTTGACTTTCCGAAATAACTTTTTCCCCAGGATTTTTTAATCCTGTACATGTACAAGTAATTGAGCAAATGAAACAGGTACCATGGACACACACACAATACGACACCATGGAATATTTGGTAAATTCAGTTCGAATATAAAGCTGTTTCTTTATTTTACAAGCAACTTGTTACCCCAAGTCAACAAACAGGTGAAAAATCTTAAGACCTTCCGACAGTAAACAGAGAAGATCCCTCCAATTTTGACTGCCATGTGACAGATTTTTGTTTACTCAACATGTATCCAAATAAACCATCTTGGGTGTGTGTGGTATATCTGAAAAGTTTCACTCCTATCAAAGGGTTTGCTGTAATTACGTCAATTCATGCAAGTGAGCTTGTAAATGATATTTGTATAGTCAGTGACGAGTTGACTTTTTATCAACTGTTCAAAAGCAGATGCTATGTGCACAAAGGACATTCCAAGTCAGATTCTCAGAAAATGTGGTGTCAAAACAACTGCACGATATCAGTGGCAAAAACTACAGAGGATGGTTGAGGCAAGGGCAGTTTATCTTGTGAAGTGCAAATGATAGGCCATGATACTGCTGTTAAAAGATTATAGCTCTCTGCTTAATCTCAGTCCAAATCGTACAAACACACCCACTCTTTTTCCACTGCTTTACTGATACTTGTCTGATCAAAAGCAGCAATCAAAGCTATTATAAGATCATGCATACATGTACATGTACGTGTACAAAGTGCATGAAGTATACCTTCTGGCTAGCAATTACCGGTACATTTTACACTGTACACTATGCAGATCCGACCATTAATTACCGGACATACCGTACATGTACGCTGTCACAGCTAGGAAGAAGAGAGGCAATTTCCAACTCCCTTCAGGTCTTGGCTGTCCAAAGGTTCATTTCATTTTTGAAATTATGCACATACATGTACATGTACCGGTATAAGACCTCCATTATTCACATAGTGTACATTGTATCCATCTGCAAGAACATTACATGTACTGTATGATACATATAGTAAACCTACATGTACATGTACAAGAAATGGTACGTTAGAGCAGACATGCCTTTATTTTCATGTACTGGTAGTTAAAGAATATTTGCTCAATTTTCTTGCACCATGAACATTCTTTTAAGCTGGAGTGTTGTTGATTTTCTAGACAGTTCTGTTTCCTTTTGCTACAAATAGCCTTAAAATGCGTCTTGAACTCTAGAGGTGAAGAGGCATTCTATGGGTTGGGATTTTCCAGGAAAGCTTGTGTGGGCTGGCTAAGTCCACACAAGCATGTACATGTTAATTATGTATGTACACATATGTGGACCTCTCTTGTTCACTGGTGCACACCACCTGTACATGTGCACCTGTAGGTACAGTACCAGTACATATAAGTTTGCACAGAGTTTCAATCTGATCAGACAAATCAGTTACATCAGGTTTTATGGAATGCATGCTGAGCACAAACATTTTACTGTACACTGTCAACACAGTTACATGTATGTGTATTTACAGCATTGGTGTGTAAAATAAAGTTGAATTAAATTTGAATTTCACAAGGCAGCCATGTACATGTAAATTACATGTACATGCCTACTGATTCTGAGACTGGGATCAAACACGCAGTGAGAAATATGCAAAAATAAACACACTAATGTACAATGTACATGTACCTGTACCTGTAATTTACACGTACTATGGCGAGATTGACACCTGCAAAATAAAATATGTGTACAAAAATGGCTCATTACAGAGAGTGTACTAATAGCCAAGCAGGCTTGCCACACACTCACTCATTCAAGACACAGGAAGCTTGTACATGCAAATAAAGGCCAAATAATAATAAAATAATTGTACTTGACATGCACAAGCTACCGATATATGACATGCATAAAGATCTCCGGAAGCCAAAGTTCTTGAATAATTATAACGTTTGGTGATAAATGACTGCCAGTGCTGAAATTGAGCAAAAAGAACACACATTCCGAAATTTGTAAGTTTGGTGCCTTGGGGAGACCCAGAAGAATGGGTTGAATAGGTCTCCACAAGGAATTTCTAAAGGTGTATACATGTAGGTCTCCACAAGGAATTTCTAAAGGTGTATACATGTAGGTCTCCACAAGGAATTTCTAAAGGTGTATATATGTAGGTCTTCATAAGGAATTTCTAAAGGTGTATACATGTAGGTCTCCACAAGGAATTTCTAAAGGTGTATACATGTAGGTCTCCACAAGGAATTTCTAAAGGTGTATACATGTAGGTCTCCACAAGGAATTTCTAAAGGTGTATATATGTAGGTCTCCATAAGGAATTTCTAAAGGTGTTTATATGTAGGTCTCCATAAGGAATTTCTAAAGGTGTATACATGTAGGTCTCCACAAGGAATTTCTAAAGGTGTATGCATGTAGGTCTCCCTAAGGAATTTCTAAAGGTGCATACATGTAGGTCTCCATAAGGAATTTTTAAAGGTGTATATATGTAGGTCTCCACAAGGAATTTCTAAAGGTGTATACATGTAGGTCTCCACAAGGAATTTCTAAAGGTGTATACATGTAGGTCTCCACAAGGAATTTCTAAAGGTGTATACATGTAGGTCTCCATAAGAAATTTCTAAAGGTGTATATATGTAGGTCTCCATAAGGAATTTCTAAAGGTGTTTATATGTAGGTCTCCACAAGGAATTTCTAAAGGTGTATACATGTAGGTCTCCCTAAGGAATTTCTAAAGGTGTATACATGTAGGTCTCCCTAAGGAATTTCTAAAGGTGCATACATGTAGGTCTCCATAAGGAATTTCTAAAGGTGTATATATGTAGGTCTCCACAAGGAATTTCTAAAGGTGTATACATGTAGGTCTCCACAAGGAATTTCTAAAGGTGCATACATGTAGGTCTCCACAAGGAATTTCTAAAGGTGCATACGTGTAGGTCTCCACAAGGAATTTCTAAAGGTGTATACGTGTTGGTCTCCACAAGGAATTTCTAAAGGTGTATACGTGTAGGTCTCCACAAGGAATTTCTAAAGGTGTATACGTGTAGGTCTCCACAAGGAATTTCTAAAGGTGCATACATGTACGTCTCCACAAGGAATTTCTAAAGGTGTATACATGTACGTCTCCACAAGGAATTTCTAAAGGTGCATGCATGTAGGTCTCCACAAGGAATTTCTAAAGGTGTATGCATGTAGGTCTCCACAAGGAATTTCTAAAGGTGTATGCATGTAGGTCTCCACAAGGAATTTCTAAAGGTGCATCCATGTAGGTCTCCATAAGGAATTTCTAAAGGTGTATACATGTAGGTCTCCACAAGGAATTTCTAAAGGTGTATACATGTAGGTCTCCACAAGGAATTTCTAAAGGTGTATACATGTAGGTCTCCACAAGGAATTTCTAAAGGTGTATACATGTAGGTCTCCACAAGGAATTTCTAAAGGTGCATACATGTAGGTCTCCACAAGGAATTTCTAAAGGTGCATACATGTAGGTCTCCACAAGGAATTTCTAAAGGTGCATGCATGTAGGTCTCCACAAGGAATTTCTAAAGGTGCGTACATGTAGGTCTCCACAAGGAATTTCTAAAGGTGTATACATGTAGGTCTCCACAAGGAATTTCTAAAGGTGTATGCATGTAGGTCTCCACAAGGAATTTCTAAAGGTGTATGCATGTAGGTCTCCACAAGGAATTTCTAAAGGTGTATGCATGTAGGTCTCCACAAGGAATTTCTAAAGGTGTATGCATGTAGGTCTCCACAAGGAATTTCTAAAGGTGTATCCATGTAGGTCTCCACAAGGATTTAATGAAACTAATATTTGGAATTGCTCAAAAAGGAGAAATTTTTTAATGTGTAAGAATCTGTCGCAAATTGAAGTGTTTCATAACAGGGACATTCTAACGAAATTTCAGAGCAGGAGAGTGATTCATGTTGAAATGGGAGCATTTTGAAAACATTGTTTCACACGCGACCGAACTAGAACTGGAGAACTCAAACATTGTGTGTGACAAGTTTTTAGCAGAGATCAGTGAAGTGTATCAATGCCAGCAATCAGCATGCTTATGTGTGCAATTTTTTGGTGGTAACGGTTTGCATGGTTACATTGAGAAAGTGTGCAAGAATTAATGTTTGGAAGTTGACTGTGTTTTAGCTTAGCATAAACTAAACCAAGTTATGAAATCCACAATTATTCTCAGACAACAATGGATATAAACTGCACTGGTATGTATGCACAAACAGACTCAGACTTCATGTACATGTATGGTCTCACACTGCTCTTTTCATTTTAATTTTGCATTAAACACAGGTATAAGTACATGTTTGTATTGACAACAAAACACTGACTCCTAAAAATGCTCATTTACATGCAATTTGCAAAACACACTTAACGCTGCCTTTTGAAATACTAAACACAGTCTTGGTGGCCATATGTACCAAGTGACTCCGCAAAAGAAAGGGGAAAAAATCTCAAGATTTGAGTATGTACATGTACAACTTCTCTTAAAACAAATCAAGCTATATCCACAAAATATATTACATGTACATGTAGTTACAGTGCTAGAACATGTATTATCTGTGATGCTTACATGTACATAGCTATGGCTCCATGAAAACAATTCATCAGTTAAGCCATCTAATAAAAGCTGGCTGAAAAATTATCATGTTCATCATTGGAGAAGTGCAATCAAACAGGACAAATAACTGAACTGACAACACGGACACACGGTTAATCAGTCGCAATCTCAAAAGGCAATTTTTTTTTTCAATTTTGCAAAGAAAAGTAAACAGCCACTCATGTTGTCTGAGAATGTTTCCTGGTCTTACCACTGATCTTTTCAGGCTTTTTTCTGATCCTGGAAAAACAAATTCTGAACAACTTGTAAGGTGCTTAGAGCATTTGAGAGGATTCCAGGCAGACATTCATAAGCCGGCTTTTGAAATTCTTAAAATAAAACAAGTACTGTACAATCAGACTTTGCTTTTGTGCTGTGTTCCCTAGATATTAAAAGCCGCTCCTCCTTTTGAACTCACACGTTAACAGCATTAAGAGTGAACTGAATATGGCACGGAGAGTGCAATTTTCAAACACACGACAGCCCAGTGAATAAACGGTGTTTCCACCTGCACAACATCCTCTGACAATCAAACGTGACAACAAATTTTCTCATGCCTCCATTCCATTACGTAGCGGGGACATACATATACGTATATACACCTGTGCAAGTGTTGTTGCACATTGTGTATACCTGTACTTCTTAAAACAAAACTCTGTGAACAGTCACGGGTACAGCACAAGCGCTGTTCACACTGTACATGTACAAGAGGGCAATACCCCACGATGTATTACTATGCTCAAGAATTTGAAGTTGCCTAAGCTCCATGAGGATGTGTAAGAACATGCATGACTTGTTATGGAACATGCATAAGTGTACAAGTAAATGTATGTATGTATGTAAACTGTACATAGACATACATGTACATGCACATGTACAGTGTCAATACATGTGTGTGTCTAATCAAGTCTCTGATCAAATCTGAAAGATGAAATTTGGGTCTTCAATGGATCTACTGCAGGGCAATTTAGTTTTTTCAAGTTTATTGTACAGAGTATCACTTTTTTCAAAATTGAGATTTGGTATTGTTTCTTTACAGATTGCCATGCCATATGCACATGTATCTAAACATGTAGCCCATCCTATCCCCTACTACATTCAGAATTGCTTGTGAATATAGCATACATGTACGTGTACGCTTTAATGGAAAAAGTTGGAACAATTTGAAGGATGCAGTTATGCATGTACACTGTAACTGCATACACACTGCTAGATTTTCAAACTGTTCTCATCCAAAGTTGTGAATTCCTTACTCTTGCTATCAGTCAAACAATGTCTTCAATGTCTGTGTGTTGTAGGCTACATGTACATATATGTACCTGTAATTATGGTACAATTTTGTATCAATACATTTCACCAAACCAGATGACCAGAAACGTACAAGTTTTTGCCTGAAGCAAATGAGTAAGTCCTCAATATGTGTGTCGTGACTTCCCTGTGCCAAACTGTTGATGACAAGTCACGGTCCGCAGGAGCGAAGCCAATCCAATAAACTGCAAGACCTTGAATCTCGTTTGCACTGTCCGTACCGCATCTTCCCCAAGGTACCAGCAGCTCGACCTGTACAACAAGCGAGGGCGCTGGTCATCCTAGAAGGTACTTGTATGAAGGTAACTCTGGCATTTCTGATCCAGTATTAATGAATTGAAGGACAAAGAATGTGCCTTTACTTTCATCAAAGTGCAAGCGGACAAGCAAAACCGTACCCGAGTCCATTCCACATATGGCGCTTCAAAGTTTGTTAAGGCTAGCACAAATGGCAAATGAAACAGAAGCCTTCTAGGCAAGCTACAACCACACATGTACTTGTTTCCTGTTTGTTGTGATGAAAGTGTTAAAAACTTTTAACTGAAAACATTCATATCGGGTTCACTTCCAAAGCAGACTGGAATGCTGGGTTCAAAATGAAAACGAGTGTATACGGAGGAGATATTTTATCCAGACACCCGCTTTTAATTGCTTCTCGGTGACATCAGATTGCACCCATCAAAAACAAACTCACCTTGTGTTCACAATTGCTACAAATTCTGAAAAGTGTATGATTCATATACATTTTAAAGAACCAGTACACGTAGGTACATGTAAATTGTGCACACATGGTATTTAATCGTCATTCTAGTATAGGAATACTACATGTACATGTATGTATTTATATGTGAAGTTTAGGTGCTCCCCACTGCCAAATGAAGAAAAGTTTCTGTATTTCATCATGCCAACACAATTATGATCAATCTGTTCCTCCCAAAAAAAGAGTTTCCTTGTCATGAAAGAAACCTAAAGGATCCTGGCTCCCTGAACAGGGAAAGAAACCCCCAGTGAAAAATTTCTTCCTTGCGGACGCAATGCAGCACCAGGGTTTGGTAATGGTCCTTGACCATCAAACACAAGTAATGATGATGAAGCAAATAAACAGAACGACTAAATAGCCATCTGAAGTACATCGGCTCTATGTAATCAGCCAAGTATACAAGTACACTGCCACATTATCTTCATGCCCTCTATATTATTGACACAGGTGGGGGGAACCTTCAAATTGAGCAGTACAGTGTACATTAAGTCTAATTCTATACAATCCTAAAGTACCCTGTATGGTGAAGTTGTAAATGGTCAAGGACAAGCAATGTCCAGCTGCTTGTACATGTACATGTACTTGGCCTTGAGGATTTTACAGGACTGCGACAGAAACAGATCTAGACCTGTCAGACCTTCATGAACATGCACTAGTACACTGAGAATAAACTGCTGACCTGAACAAAACCTTTCCAACGGTTATAGCATCTCCTTTCCACTCTTAAACATTTCAGTGATGAATTACCTACATTCTTCAACGTATGCATGTGCATAAGAATATGTGTGTATTACTGGTTCATTGATTGCACGTCTGAAGAGTGAAGAGTGTGAAATTAAAAAATAATTTCTTCCCATTGCAAAAATACGGGTAGGCTACGCTCCACGTATTTGATCAGGAGAGTTACATGTACCAGGTACGAGGCTTTCTTTCTAATACAACTACAGATGTCAATTTCACAACTGGCCACAATCATTTGTCCTGATGAAGGTCTAGTCTACTCCCCCCCAAAAAATCATTGGCAAAACAATGGTCATAGTCCATGTAAATGCATTATACAAAACTTAGTGTAGATGTCAGCATTCACAGTTCACCTTGATCATTGCTTAAAAAACCATGATGGAGAGTTTTGTGTTTGAAGTGGGGTCATTAGGACACTTTTCAGGAAACTGCAGATGTGGTTTACATGTACCGGTGCTCATACATTGTAAGTCACATACAGAAGAAGGAACTGGCAGTGAAACACACCTCAGCATACATGTATATGGCAGATGAAGACACATTCATGTACATGTAAGGAACTGACTGCATTAAAGTTCTGCCCACCCAGGAATCACTAAGTCCACAAAGTCTCCTGATGTAGAGCCCAGCTCATCTGCATGTACCAAAAGCGAGGGATGCACGCCTGTGTTGGCTTATTTGTTTCAAGATACAGGTACATGTACATGTACATGCACATTTAGTAAGTTCCACTAATTACATGCATTAAACATGTATGCAGGTTTGTTACATTGTGAAGATTTTGATCCCAGAACTTAATTCCCATGTACAAATCTCTGGACATTGGACAAATTTCTGAAGGAGATTTTTGTCACATTTGGACGTAATAAACAGAGGTTGGTAAAGCAACTTAACATAATTACCAGCTGGTGCGATATGCGATCTGCCATTACACAAGGGTCCTTTGGCAAGACCAGCATCCACAAGTAGCAAGGGGAACAATGACAAAGGAATTATTTGTCACAAGTCTCTTTACTTGCTTAAGACTTGGATTTCAATGACTATCATACTGTGGTGGACTTGCGGGGACTTGTGATGGTTGGACTTGTCTACAACACTATACACGTTCGTAGGATCACCCCTCGGCCTATTCAGGATGCAGATTTTGTGCTTAATTGTACAGCGAATCATGTCATCCGATGATACGTGTATATGTTACTCAAACTTACCTGACGTAATGCACCTGGAAGATCGTTCACCCAGTGAAGGCTGCAGTAAGAGAGGAAGATGCAAAAAAATCATGATATACACCAGCATGTGTAATATCCAAACAACACATTATATGTCACTAGAAGTGCTGATATTGGAAAGAAAATATCACAAGTTCCAGATCTGAACCATGTGCCAGTAACCACGGCCACACACCCAGTATATAAGCAGGCAGAGTTATAGCATCACTTACAAGTACATGTACTTCTACATGTACATGTAGTCTGCATCTCATAAAGACTCCTTTGACACTGCAGGGTAACGGGGCCAAGAGTAATAAGAACTGGTGCACGAGGGGGCTACCAACAAGCTCACTACCGTTTATATCAAGCAAGAAGCTGACGTACATGTACATGTAGGCCTTGTGTACTTAGATACTGTCATGGAAAGTTTACAGAGCCTTGCTTTGCTGGCCCGCAGTTGGTAATTAGCTGCTGGCATCCAGCGGAGTGGCCTGATACCTCGCGCCAAAAATTGGCATCTATTTGGGGGGCAGCTTTAGTTCCAGTAGGCTACTCATGGGAATTTAGGGCTTGTCCAGGTCACACATTTGCTTGGTGCTACTCATAGTTCTTTGCTGGAATCACCTGTTGCAGTTTTGAACGGTGCGGCAAGTTGACCTTAGAGTTGTTCTTTGAAATACAATGTAAATAAGAGTTTTGCTTGTTCGGAGTTGGGAATCCCAAGTCTGTGTCCCTTTTCTAGCATTTTGCAGAAAGTGGAGGACACCTAATGGTAGAACCCCATTAGCTGGTTCATGCTACAATACTGTGCTTCTAGAGGCTGTGGTGTACAGTGCACATGTAGCTGAGTCCACCATGAAGATTTGGTTCAATTTGTGGCATTTAGGGAAAGTACCATGTTTACTGTTTTTCAAAGAGTGTACCTGTACTGTTACATGTACATATATGAGTGTGCGAAGGCGTTCATTATCATGCAGGCACTTACATTAATCCTGGGGAGATCATGAAGGTAAAAGCCCAGATACGGTATGTTTTGATGGAGCCATGGTTGACTTGTGCATTTAAATGACTTTACCTTGACCATACATGTATAACAGCAGCTAAATATGTGTATGCCCTTTGGATGAACATTAAACTGCACATGTGTAATGGCAAAAGGGGTACATTAAGTTCAGTGAATATGGTGAATGGCTTTCCCCCAGGTATATTTAGATGCCTGCAAAGGGCTCCATTTTTACACTCTCTGAATGTATCCCCTACTGAATTTGGCTGATGCCATCAGTCATGTCATTAAAAAAGTGCAGTAGCACTCCTCCAGCAGCATTTCATTCCACTTGTCCACACATCCCACTGGAATTCCGCAGCTCCCACGCGCAGGCAGAATCATGTTTAAATGGCTAGAAATTGTAGGGCTCTCTCCTGAGAGATGAGCTCATTTCCAGTGGTTAAATGAAATGAGCTGGGAGACGATACTAGAGTTGGGAGCAAAGTTTAATTCATTGACTCCGTAAACCCTAACCCTTTCCAAATCCCCCGCATTCCACCAGGAAGTTTTGGTGGATTTTATAGGATTTGGGAAGGCATACCCCAGCTACAACGTAAGATTCAGCATGATGCCCGAGGAAAAGAACTTGCAAGAAATGTACAGGACGACTCCACAAAAATGCAATCAAATAGTAACATTTCTCCCAAATTAACTACAAGAAATTGTTGTTTTGGCTATCAAATTCAAGCTTATAGGATGTAACGTATCTTTTAAGACTTCATTGAAATCCAATGATGTGTTGTGGAGATAATCTTGATTATGTAAGACAAGTACTTTTTTGTTCTGTCGAACGGGATTTACCTCAACAATCAAAATGCGATACTTATGCCTTTTAATGCTCTTTTTTAAGACATGAGATTGTTGGAAGGCCTCCAGGATGAGGATACTGAATTGAATAGCATGCTCTTACGTTATGTTAAAACTTGTCATTGTGGGAAAAAATCTGAAGTGGTTATTTTTCAACTTTCAAATTCGATTTATAAATTAATAGGATAGCAGCTACATGTACATTTTACACAGGTACACATACAAAAAAGTAAAAGAACTTGAAAAAGGGTTCAATACAACCAACTGCAATACGAGAGTGAATTTCACTTTGTCTTTCACTTTTCACTGAAAAGTTCTTGCACAAACCTGTGACATTATATACGTTCATTTGTGCATAATGCAAAAAAGGAACGCTCTACATTATACCAAGCCTACACTGCAAAAGGACAGAAAACAAAAGTTCTGCAAATTAATCCAGGGAAGTACTTCATTTAAAGTACAACGACCATCAACCGGCCCAATTTGTAATCAACGTCATCCTGTCTCTGAACTGAGAAAATGCAATGGCCAAACAACCCGCAGTAAAATTTGAAAAAAAATCATCTAAACCCTTGCGTGTTATCTATATGTAAGCAACGACCTATTTAACCCACACACTACACAATTCCCATTTAATTGCCCGACTAATGATGTATGCACTTCAACATGATGGCACAAACACACCCGCACGCTACGTATTGACCCAACACACCAGACTTGTCAAATTGTTGGTCTCTACACGCAATCTCTGACCTACTTGCCATGAATTGATCTCCACTGTCTGAAATTACACACGTTCCAAGACGCCCAATTCACATTGATTCTGCGAGCCCACCAAGAACCGAGATATTTGCTCTGGCGATATTACACTGCACATTAAGCTATCACCGATACCAGAGCGTGCAATGCCAACTTAGCGGATAATTATACACGGAATCAGACTGTTCTCAGGTTGCATCTCTCATGTCTTCAAGGCTTGCATGGATAACTGAAAGAAGAAAAAATCTACAATAAATTGTAAAAAATCCAAGACTTGGAGGAGTAAGCCCCCACCATAACTACAAATATGCATGGATTACAGGTACAAGTATATTATCTCCCCTCAAGGGTGCATGACAAAAACTAATGCCTTCCATTATACAAGCAGTAATGGAACGAGTATGATGCATGCTGCAACACGACTGTCCTGCATGTACCAACACCCTGGAAAGACAAACACATAACAAAATCTTAATTTATAAGGGGCCCTTAATTTTTAGAGGGGTACATGCAATATGCAGTCGATCACAACCAGGATATGGAATCCAGAAAGAAATCTCACAGCTGATTAAGGGAGACACGCTTTCGACTCTGTGACAATGAGACCGAGTTCAACAAAGCGTGTCGTCAGGGTTGTGATTCACCTTTGATAAAAATCATATCTTCCCTTTTGTTTTCCTGTGAGTACTGGGAATAAAACATTGTACAGCTGGGATCCTTTGGCATTTGATTTAGCCCCAAATTTTTAGGGTGTGAGGGTTACAAGTGGCAAGATAAAACCATGTACATGTACCTGTATTTACTTCGATATCTAGTGAATTTCCTACTCGTGGCTGATTGAATTCTCACAGTACACACATGCATACATGTACATGTATTTTAATGTTCTTGATTGCACGATACCTCATATACAGTGTAGTTCGTTTTCTCAGAATATTTTCCAAAAATCACCATCCCACTGAGTAATTGATTCAATAAAATTTTTGAATTACTTGGTTTTGCAATTGCTAATACTCTGTTCTCTTTTCACAATTTATAAATTATATATTTTCCTTAATGACAAATCCCATTTAAATGATTAATGACGTGCCATGCAAGCAATTCAGACCTAATCCATAGCCATGCTTGAAGTCAGGCATCATGGACACCTGAATATACCTGGAAGTGAATTTCTATAGCTCCTTTTTTTCCTCTGGTGACCTTTCCATCACAAATCAACTTCCTAAAGCGAACTCTAAATCAAAATGCAGCTGCTCATTCTGTTCCTCATTCATTTTCTCACTTCATTGTACACGAATTCACATGGTTCTTCAATTATACATGTACTCTACCGTTATACTGTCTCTTAACACAATACAAAGTTATCATACACCGATCATTTATGGGGCACACATAGTATTTGTTTGGAGTAAGCGTCCCTTACAGCCACGTATGGACTGACAAGTCTGACTCACTTTAGCAAAGAGAGCAATCAAAACAATCCCCTACTTCATAACTGTCTAAGCCAAGCACCAGATGGCAGAGATAGGATAATACCCTCCAACCATGCTCCAACCAAAACTGACTTTCAGAGCTTCAACCTGCAGGGGGGGGTACAAGCGAATAAACTCCGTTGCCTTCTATCAAACACTCCCGATAAATATCTGGATGAGATAAGGAGGGACTTGGGAGAGAATGTAGAGGGAAACTGGCCACAGGAACTGAAGTTAATTGGGAGAGGATGAGGCATAGGGAAAAAAAATGATGCGGGCAACGGATGTTGGACAAAATGAGTTTTTCTTTTCCTCTTCTGAGGTCAACATGGATTGTGACAAAAAACAGGTGCTATGAAGGATAACATACATCGAGTAAAATTCAGTGGCCTGTCTGCAAATTCAAACAATATGCACCTGTGAAAATGTTATCACATACTGAATAATTTACAGATACATGTATGAGCAAGCAACTGTCACTCATCTGATAGTTGTCACTTTGGGAATGATGGGTTTTAAATACCATCGCAAAAGTGCAGCATACAGGTCAAAGCACCCGTTGTGATATGTTACATTACAGGATTACCCTAGGGAGAGGAGATCTCTGATAAGATACATGTTAACAGTGTGTCATCAAGACTTCAGCACCCCCAACTGTCTGAAACCATATGAGCATGTAGATGTGATATGCATGGGTATACCTGTACCAGTATTGTATATGTGTGAGAGTACTGCAAAATTCTTTGTGTGTTCCCAATTTCGCATACATGTACATGTACTAGAACACTATACACTGTGGGTGTATTGGGTATCTAATGGACACCGTTGGGGAGTGATTGCCGATGCACCAACCAGCCGGGGGGGGGGGGAGATTTATTAACCCTAACCCCCTAAGGGGTATGTTATGGACATGTACAATGTAGAATCATATATTGAAATTGGAGGACTGAGGACTGTAAAGGTTATACGCGTAAGGTGCTGTATAATGACTTTTATGAACTTGTAATCAATAAGACCCATTTACCGCACCGGTACTTATCTTCTACCCTTAAAGAAACTCTGTATGTACTATACATGCATAAACATTAACGCACATTGTACAAGCATGTTACATTATGCACAAATACATGTACATGTATGGTCTACATGTATTAGTACTCGTACTTGTGTGCAATTGGCCCCAATCTCCTTTATACATGTACATGTACACTGGTAGCAGCAATGTACAGTACAGCCAAACTTCAACAACAGGGGGCGCTATCAGCGAGACACCACTAAATCCAGTCTAAACCACAAGACTGGATTTACCTACATGTACATGTACTTATGCAATCTTTGATTATAAACCAAAGATCTTGGGTTATTCAAGGTCAAGCAGTAGAGCGACTATTAACCATGTAAAGAAGTTGCCACCATGACTGTCACTTCATTTCAGCAGAATAAAACTTCTACAAGACTAACTGAGAAAAAGTCATAAAGTGTTGAATTGTAGCAACCCTGACGAAAAGGCGAGCAAACACCTGGCATAAGTTTGCAATTGACAAAGTACATTGTACAGTATTTAACCATCTCAAAGTCCTCCATTTATTGATGTAATTTAAACTACACTGTAGTCTAGATACAATTCAAATAAAGTACCACATTTATACACAGTATGCATGCTCAAAGAACAGTAGTGGAGAATACACAATGTACCTACATGTACATGTACTGTAACTTTACATTCAGTTGCCTGGGATGAGAAGATTATATCACCCAGCATCCTTGTTACCAATCAGGCTGAGACCTCACTACGACTTTAGCAGATGTACATGTACTGTGTGTCAGTTCAATAAAACACGTAGGCACTGAAGGTGAAATGTGAGATGAAATAGGCTCACTTTCCACAGCTCTGTGATCCCCATACTCTTTGCTTAATCTTCAAATATCCAATTAACCAGTTCATAAACTACCGGTACTGGTATCTTCATGACTGAATGCACTTAACTGTATTTTTTGCTTCACAGAAAATTAGGCAGAGACAGACCTGTGGTAGATCAATTTGTGCATCATCCATCCACCCACCTTTAAATATTGAAACAATAAAACTGTATAATTGGCAAGAAATTCAATGCAGTATGATTGGAAAGAAGTTGAAGGCTTTTCAATAATGTGGGTCAGACTCCACACACGCTTCTGGGTCAAGTACATGTCACCTCTGTCATAAAAATCATGCAGAATTGGGGTTGATACACTTTAACATTAACCAAAAGCAGCATATCTGATGAGGACGTTTGCGACGTTTGACGTATGAGGAATATCAACTCATGCATGATAAAAAACTGAGCAAGAACCTAAATCTTCAAGTGTTTTGTCATTGTGCCATACAGCGGTCCTGAAACCTCCAATGGGGGAGAATTCAGGACTGCTACAGGTAACGTATAATAGGGTTACCAATGCTTATGACGGGTGAACTTGCAAATTTCTACGAGGTCTACAGTGCCAAAATGGGTTTCTGGGCAGACTTGCCACAATTTTCCTGAGGTGGTTAGTTTTACATTTGCATGTACATGTACTTCTTGTCTGGGCAAGTACTGCCTTCCTCCCTCAACCACAACTACTGTCCTGGGCACTCAAGTTGTTGTAGTGTGTGGACCCAATTTAGGCATCACAGCCTTAATTTGCAGCTTCATATTGTACATGCCAAATAGTCTTAATGTGTTCCGTATATTGCTGTGACAATCTGACTCAGATACAATGTACAATATTCCACGATCATCTGCAATTATCCACTTGATCCTAACATGCACTGGTACATAGTAAGAACTAGAAAGACGGGCAAAGATAAGGATCCAACAGTTTGCTGCAAATACTGGATATCTTGAACACAACGATGGAAAGACTACATACATACATGTACAAAGTTAATACTGGCACCAGTACATCCCGTACAGAGGTGCTGGTACTAATTAAGATTTTAAACACACTTTTTGGAGCAACACGGGCAATGAGACCACATGTACATTGTCCTATGTGGTAGATATACATGTACCTACTATAGAAAATTTAATGAGACTTGTACATACATGAATGTAGTACATTTTGTATGATTTGAAAACTTTACTGTACATGTACATGAAGGAAGTCTTTCTTGCAAGGTTACAACAGGGTGTTTCCACCTCCTTTGAAGCAGTGAAAGGGAGAAACCTCAACAGTTTAGTTTATATGCTCATGAAAATTTCCACATTCATGAGCCAAAGCATGATATTTAGTGCTCCAAAGCTCTGTGTACAAATACATGCATATTTCACAGTTTTCTACATGTACATGTACCATGCATTTTTGGAGCAAGTTCAATTTCTTACTTGTTTATTGTGTTGAGCACTGGAAATGGCTAAAATTCTTTCAAATCTTGGTTGGTACTTTAGGTAATTTTGAAGGACAGTAATTTGTACTTTTTCTTATGCTCTTTTGACAAGGAGGGCCTTACATGTACGTATTGGTGTACATGCATGTACAGTATGTGACAAGTAGTGATAGTACTCTCTAAAAGTATTGTACTGATGAAAGGATTAGATAAAAATGGAAAACTACCACCTCAAGTTCTTGTCACTTCCAATGCAAAGAAGCATTAAGATCTTATATGTATAGTTGTTTTAGCATACAGTGATACATTTACCGGTATGTACATGCATGAAAACATTAAGCTGAATATCTACTTTGCACATCTTTCCTTTCAAATGCCCATACTGTACATCAAAGTACACCCATTGGCTGTACATATGAGTACACATGGGCATCAAACCAATTAATCAGTGTCAATGTTTTTCTTTGTATTATTTTAGCAGACTAGCTGATGTTCCAACTGCATACATATAATTATGGACATTGAGAAGACTGCAAACGTTGCGGTAAAATCAAGGGATGCACAGTGCCCAGTATTGGTTACTGTAGTGATGCCCAGTACAAATGTACCAATCTGCTGGTCCATTACCAATCCAGTTACGCTAAGTACAGAGCCTCTCACATGTACGATCCAATGCATGTACATGTACATGTAGCTTGCCTTAAATCCCATTGCATTCCTTCAAGGAAAAAAAGAAATGAATTACACTGTTTTTAAATGTCAGTCCATTATTCAAAAACAAGAAAACCGTATCTTCAGATATCATTATAGACAAAGATTAAAGGGGAAAATGGAAATCGTAGAAAGAAGGATTGATTTCCATTGAAAGGACCCCCTGGTCACACTGACATCAGGGTGTGCTCCCCTTGGAAAGTCTGGTCCCTTGTTTTGTCATTAATCAATGTGTGTTTATATTGAGTTTCTGCCTGAATATCCTGAAGGTAGGAAACCATCCTGTCCAACTGACAAGCATCCATCACCACTCCATCCGTCATGAATACAGAGGATGAACCATATATCTTCAGTACTACTAGATGCCCAGATGCTTCAAGCAGGAAATTGCTGGCTGAAAGTCGACACCTTTGCTCAGGACACACACAGGGAAAAGTCCTCCAATCTAACAATCAGCGTGAAAGTTAATATTTTTAGTATTAATAGCCCGGCCTGTTTCCTCTACTGATGCCTCACGTCCTGTTCCAAAGAACGAAAAATGAAACCCTCTTAAGACTCGTCGCAATTACACTTTGGTTGGTTGGAATTGATTCCTGGGGTCCTCAGTGTGTATTAGTCCGTGCAAGCTGCACTCTGTATACTGGGTTAATACAGTGCTTGACCCAATTGGGTATAGCTGGTAAAAGACTGTATACAGGACCGGATCGGCTTACCAGAGGGACAAAGGGATAGGAGTCAAAATGTCAAGCAATTTTCTCCCCCCGCCCCCCTCCTGGCATTCTCTGATAATCAGAGCACTTGGATTAGGATTAGCATTCAGCTGGGCTCCGTACCAGTTTCTGCATGATTTCTTCAGAGACAGGTACGAGGCTCCCTGTCCTTTTGGATGATTGGCTAGTTTGCCACTTGCAGTGTGGAGTCCTCATATAACCCTCTTGCAGTGCGTTAAAAGAATGCTTGGATGTGTGTCCTTGCATCAATGTGTGTCCTTGCATAATCGCAGCCTCCGATGACAACCTACATGTACATGTAGTGTCAGCTACATGTACTGATCTTGCTCAATTATGGGTGCCTGCAAAAACAGACATATTGGCACAAAATTTACATGGGATGGAATTTCGAAAGAAATGGACTGACGAAATGTCACGCGAGTGTCAGATGGAACGAAGTCACCTTTGCATAAGAACAGAAAAAGTAATCAAACAAGCTGATATACATGTACATGGGCCGTTATTCAATACTCGACTTGGGCTCTGTCTCAGGCTTCAACTGTTTTTTACTTCCTGACTTTGAGGTTGTAAGTGCAACAGTAAGTCTGATAGTGCCACAAAACATCAAGTAAGATGCAAAAGAGCCAAACCTTACAGTACTTCAATTTAAGTTAAACGCTTCAGGCCCACAATCGGGGATTGGTTTCCTACACAAAGCCCGAGACGGAGACAAAGTAGAGTATTGGAAAACGGCCATCTATAGTTTATTTACATGTACTCTGTAATGACTGGAGATATGGTTGATGTGTAGCCCTTATTTGCTCTCAAAACAATCCTGAATGAAATTCTTTTCATAATCAAACAAAAATTACCAATCAATTTCCTGATCTTGCCAAGTGCAAACACTGAATTGGCAAACTACCTGAGGATATAATGTATTGCTGACCATGGGATGCAGTGGTAGCAGCCGGCAAAGACATACATGTATGGTAACCGGTACATGTATAACGTTTAACAGGTTTGGAAATTTGGATGATTTTCTAATGATT
Source organism: Acanthaster planci (assembly GCF_054643075.1). Lineage (NCBI taxonomy): Eukaryota > Metazoa > Echinodermata > Asteroidea > Valvatida > Acanthasteridae > Acanthaster > Acanthaster planci. Next base: position 18,631,255 of record NC_141777.1, on the reverse strand, counting down.
TTTCCCAAACCGCAGCACTGGAAACGCAAAAAACACAAACCGACCAAGAATGGCAGGTTGACACGTAGTTTCCTTTGAAGTGAAAACTCTGAAGAAATGTAATCTGGCAGTTGATGGACAAAGGCCTTGAGCGAGATGTGGACTTGCATTTGTACATGTATACATGTATGTACATGTAATTGACAGCAAATACATCTATACATTGTACAAATGTACACGTAGCAACTGCTATGGGAGCTTGATAACAAGAAAACTGCAAAGAAAGTTCTTAACAAGTTAACTGCCGACGTGCACACACGTGGTCCCAGCTAGGTGTACCAGATTCTGCCACTACAAGTATACTTGTAGAAAATGAAAGGTTTTTGTTATTGAATACACTGGCATCGATCACTCGGAACACAACAAACACACGTACACTCCTGGCAGTGGCCGGGACACATCTATAATATTTTTTCATGTTCAAATACTTTTGAATAACTCGTTTACACCGTTAGAATTTAAAATCAGAAATTGACATTTGAAATGTGAAATGTGTCGTCACCTGGTGTACTTTATTTTCAATCAAGAGTGAAGAAGAAATTGTTATAATGCCAAGATAGGTTTGAGTTTTGACTAGTGGCTTTTCATCCTTTGGGTTTGATTACATTGATGTATCCAGGTGGAAGGGGGGAGGAGGGCAGGTTGCCTTGCCTCTGGTGGCATGTCACCCTTATCAGAAAGTGAAAGGGCCAAGTGAATCAGAAAAAGTGAGACCAAATTCCCCCTTTACCCCACCCCAAAACAGTTTGATCAATCAACAGCAACAAATTATCAGTTCATCTTTGTGTTGTCTAAATCATGCAAGTAAACAAGGTTTCTGTTTTCCATTCTCTTTCCATTTTTGAGAAACATACACTATAGTACAATGTTCATGACATGGTGTTTCTTTTTTTCACGGACACATTTATCCAAAGCTGTACACACAAACCCAGTTGCTTTCGAAATGTCAAAGTGAACAAGTTGTTTGGATTACTGGACAGTTCTGATTCCTAATTGTTCCCATAATTCCATCTGATTATTTTGATTCCCTGATAGTACAGTTTACATATACATGTAGTCAGTATAGTTCATGGGAGGACATGGTGTTCCATGTATTACACTGTCAGCACTTATTAGTCAGTTTATTTTGTAATAATCTGGCACGGACGGTTCATGCAGCATACATGTAGGTAACATACAATCCAATGTCAACGGCAGTCCGAACTTTCACAGAATGCAATCCACATGTACATATTTGTATTGCATGTGCGATACCTGGTATGGAGAATCACTGAAGTTTGTCATCCCATCACCTACATTGTATCTACGAGTTATTTCACAGTGACACCGTACGAGATACTAGTAACATGTATGTAACTTGTAGCTGGCATAGTGGAATCATCAGCTCCATGGCATTGCCAGCTACAAGCTACTTTTTTTTCTTTATGGAGTACTCGTAATTAAAAAAGAACATACTACAACATATACACCGGAAAAGTACATGTACCTATTAAGCATGCGCGCATGCAATACTTAGCACATGGGAACCCCCTTTGAAATGATGGACAGCAGAGTCAACATTATATGTTAACAACTGACCAATATCCAAGATGCTGCATTTATGTGTACATGTATATACATGTCCATGTATAGACAGTATACATGTACTTCAAATTAGGGCATGTACATGTGCATGTCCGCACTGGTATCATAGCAGTTACTCCTGTACATTTTTTTTAACATTTAGAGGTGCATGTACTTACACTGTATGTTTTGGCATCCATATACACTGTACATGTAGTGCCACTCGGCCGGTAACGTAATAAATCTTATAAAAGGAAATAAACATTCGCTATGTCGACTATGATCAGGCCATTACAAAGGTTACCAGCACTGCATGTAAATGTACAGTGTGTGTAAAGGTTTCTACGGGTACATGTACTTGTAGCAGTCACATGGACGTGTACAGTATATACGCACTGCCACTCACTTTAAACAGCAATGATAGAACTGCAATAACCCAGTCAAGGTACACAGTCTTTTCAGTGTGTTGCTCATCATCCGATGAAAGTAAAGCTGGCCTACTGTCAAGAAATTGAGCTAAGTATTGTCTGAATACATTAAGACATGCAACAAAATACTACATGTACCGTACATGTACAGTACCGGTACATGTATGGTACATGTACTGTACATGTACATGTGCAAAGTATGACAAGTTTGATCCAGATTGAACTTACAACCTAAAACCATGCAGAAAAAAATCCAGCTTTCAGAGAGAACACACTAGTTATATTCACAAGATCCTCCACTCACACATGTAACACACATGTAATAAATAAACCAAACCAACAACGTACAACTAAAGTCCGGCTGAACATTTCTTCCCAGAAGACACTGTTTGCATTTGCTCTGTTTCAGCAATCAACTCTCAGATTACCTGCAGGGTAATCTCCAGAAAAAAAAAGAGTCTGATGTGTGCGACCGTGCAGGTTGTGGAACTTTTTTAATCAGCCACTGCGTACCATGATTAATTTGGTATTTTTGCAAGATCGTTGGCACGTCGCTGCAATCTATGGTACAGGGGAGACGTCGCGTGCATCACGCTAATTGCCCTAATTTGCAGGGCAGTTCTGAACCACACGACATGCATTTGTAATGGAGGAGGACAATGGTACGTGGGCAAATACATTTGTACATGTTTTCAGCTGTACTGAGGATGTTGCACCTGTTCATGTTCATATATGTGTAAACAGTTGACAGGTACCAAGTGTAGACACGTGCAAATGACCTTAGTATTTTATAGTGCTTCTTAGGAGAATTTTAACATCCCATTTTATATAAAAAGTTCTTAAAGTGGTTCCTTTCATATTTTCTGTGAAGGGCTAAACCCGCACCACCTATTGGTTTTGTATATTCTTTCTGCTTTTTGGTCGTCGGCATCAAGTTTTTTGATAATTGGAAGATTTGTGACATCATCAAAATATGATTACTCTGATTTTGAAATCCGAGGAGGTACATGTCCCAGAGCTTAGAAGTTGAGAGAATGCTAAAAAAAAAAGAAATGATGTCATTATAAATACATGAACATGTACCTTTATGTAAAGGTTTATAAGATGGTCTGACAGGTTTTGATAGGAAATTATTATGATGGACTGTGGGTATGTACATGTAGGATCCTATAGGAATGTACAGGTAAACATGTACATGTATACAGTACATACATGTAGTTAATATCTTTGGTCCTACAGTGCATGGCTTTACCTTTGGGGAAGAACATACACATGTACATGTACATGTTTTGAAGCACAATAAGCGTACCGGTAGCAACATTAAATCACAGGCCAGGTTCAGCATGCTGGACAAGGAGAAGGGAAGGATCCCTGTCTAAAATGGCCAGCATTCTCACAGGGCAGCTTTTAAAAATCATATTGTACCGTACATGTACATGTAGTGCATCTAGAGGGAAACAGTGGAAGCTCTCACTTTGGAACACTCTAGATCTACTTTGACATGTCAGTGAATCGCTGTACCTACATGTAGTGAGAAAGACGGGATATCCATCTCTTGACAAGAAATGTGTAAATGGGCCCCATCTCTGCCCCCTTCCCTCAGGCTGATATCCATGTCCAAATAGGAAGGTCAAATTTTCAAAGAAACCTACGTTTGTTCGAAGGTTTTCATGACAAGGATCTTATGTCAGGGTCCCAGCGGCGAGGCTGAGCTACATCTCACCTCAGACTGCTGACTACAAGATCCAGTGAGTCATCGCGGAAAGGCAAAAACTCTTCATCTGCATGGACCTTGACGCACTGGATGCCATCCGGTGTGCGGGCTGCCTCCTGTTGGAAAAGACGTCACACACAGAAATGCTCGTGTCAAAGGAGAAAAGGAAACCAACTTGACAAGGACCCTTGCTTCGTCCACTGGGACAGAAGCCTGAATGCCTATGATGTCACCGGAGGAACAGTCGAGGTTATTAACCTTTAAGAAATTTATGGCTTCTTACTTGTCACAATTCTGCCATAGTTGATGTCACGTATCGTGACAGAGAGTGTGAAACTAGAGAAGATGCTTTCTGCCCAAGGGATTGAAAAGGTATGAAAGGTACATGTACATGTGTACAGTTAAGATCCATGTATGGAAAATTCATACGGGGTAATAGAGTCCCATACATGTACATTATGTTTACTAGGAAGAAGGATGGAACTCTCAAATGGTAGACATGGTAGATGGTGAAAGAATTACGTGTATCAAGATACATGGTCGGAACCCAAGTGGCTACACTGTCAGTTCATCGAAGAAAAAATATCGACATGTTATTTTTGAAATGGCTGCAGCATTAATTGGAAATGTCAAACTCCAAAACCGAGATGCCACCTGTGAGAGTTTTTTGTGTGAATTATGGTTGTTAGTATGTAATTCTATGGCTACAGCTAAATGGCCCAAGGAATACATGTTATTCCATGATTGTCAAAAGAGATAAAGAAATAAGAATGAACATCATACGCTTCACCAGTCGTAGTTGGAAATGTAGGCAGAAGAGTAGCATACACAGGTTTCACTTTTTAAGATTGCTGAAGTTTCGTAGTGCGTGTTAATGTACATGTGTGTACTGGTGTCATATTCCACATGTCAAAGAAGACTAATGTATCTGAGTACTTGTACACATGTATATCTCACATGTTTAAACACGCACATGTAGACTATGAAAGGGCACTGTGTATCAAGCCCCAGCTACATTACACCTACATGTACAGTATTGTACATACACATCAAGTGAAAGGAAATTTATAAAGAGTGACAGTCGGCGTCCACAAATGCAGATGGGCTGCTGGGATGATCACTTTCACACCAGTCATGAAAGTGATCTTGTGGTCCAAGAACTACCTGATGAGACTGGGTGTCCATGTACTGAGTATGTGCGTGTATGTTATAAAGTGAGGATGCCCATAATGCACATACACCTGATCCAGTGTGTGATCTCCCATCCCATCAATTAATGAACCACGATGAGTAAGTCCATAAATTGGTATTCAGAGAATGGCAGACATCACGTGCATGTACATGTACATGTACACCTCAAAGGGATTCTCTCCTTTTTACATGCACGGAATTTCAAACAAAGTGTTGGCCTTACTGTAAGTAAACATGTTGCCATGCAGTACGTGTACATGCAGTTGCTCTCGCAGTAAAAAGTACATCCCATCCAATCCAAAAAACTGAAAACAAGGGGAAAAAGGACAGTGAAGGAAAGAAAAATCAACCCATTTATCCATTCAAGGTCTTACATTGAACAGTACATGTACATGTAAATTTCCCTGAGAACTGAACAGACATTTTCCCTTCCACACATGTACATGCATGTACTCGTATAAGTTCCTTCCCCTTTTAACCAATACTGCAAAAGAAAGAAATACTTGCAAAATATCAGTGTATGAAAAAAACATGTACTGCACTGCAACCAATATATACTTATTATATATATTATTATAGTTATTAACTATCATATACCAGTATTTATGTGTACCTAAGAAACAGAAATAAACTGCGGTTTTGAATAGGAAACTACCATTGGTACCAGTACATTTACAGGGCAATCACAAAGTCCTAAATATATGGACACCAAATTCCTTTCTGTTCTACATGTCAATTCTTTACAGTTTGCTTACTTCATACTTGCAGTTTGTTACTTTTTAATGGCAGCAGTTCAACCGTTTCTAATACTATATTATACCACGTTTCATTTGAATGTAAGTTGAATAGAACAGCGTCGTTTGACAAGTTTCTGTGAATACTTTCAGCATCAGTGGGGTAAAGAAATAAATGCCCAACCAAGGAGTACTTACATTGTTTAAAGTCAGCTTGTCATTTATACATCAGTACTGGATTGTGTACTAATGGAATTTTTAATCATGCACGTACTTAAAAAGTTCAAAGTATGACATTTGTTAATGACAGAGAAAAATAACAAAAAACTTTTGCATGCATATACTGTATGTACGTACATGCGTACCTAGCTAGTTTTTAGATCATTGTTATCACATCTGCTCTTACATGGAAGGATTTTTCGGTTTGGTTTTGGTGGTTGACAATACACTTGTACATGTATACATGTACTCTACATGTAGGTGAAATATTTAACAACGTGTATTTCTCTCTGAGGGGAAGAATCCAAAGGTACTGTTTTCATGAGTAATTTTTTTTTTCTGTTTTTATGAACGAGAGTGCGGTTGGGTTAATGCATATCAGCATGCCTCCAACAACCTGGCAGGAGTGGTGAATTGTGTCCTTCCACTAAAATGCCCCTGCTACTTCAAGCCAGAATTCCGCTCATGTGGAGTACCACTCGGCAGAGCAGTGCCCTACATGTCAAGTTCTCTCACCCTGTTGTTGATGCAATATACCTCCCTTCCAGAATGAAAGAAAAAAAGGGGGGAAAGCAGAATAAGTACATAGGAGGACTCAAATTTGGTCTCAACCAGAGTGAATCGGTGCTGGTGATGTACGTAGTTGGACATTTGGGCAGTGTGTGGGCTAGCAGAGTGCTGTGAATTAGCCCCATTGGGACCTGTGTATTGAGGCTCAAGTACGCTTGCATTAACCCACAGTGTTTATACTGAACTCAAAAAGTCTGAATCCAAATGTACAACTTGCACGTCTCCTTCCTCACATACTCCAGCACAGTGATCAAATACAAATTAGGCCGGGGAAGAGGCTGCTTTATTTCTGAGCTAGCTGTGCCAAAAATAGGCCCGCGGCCACCAAAGAAAAATACAGCGGCCAATTCCACCCCGATTCCCGGGGAAAAACACCAAATAGCAACGCAGACATATACTGCCTTGAAGTTTGTCCAGGGGGTATTCGGCCAATAATCAGATCCTACCTGAAATATCTTGGGGACAATATCATAGAAACAGCTGTTCATATACACGTAGCCACCCCGCTACCATGGAAACTTAGGAACTGAAACGCACCAAAGGGCACGGCTTACAAAATCGGATTGCCATCTCCTACAGGTGAATGTTTGTTTAGTGTGTCCAGAACTCAATACATGTATACATGCTCCTGTCAATGCAGCAGTATCTTCCCATAGAATATACATGTGCATCATATGAGAATGAGCAGGACCACATTTCTGAGACTCACACAAAGGTAACCCCCCCCCAAAAAAAACAGAGAAAAGGGTTGAACCACGGATAAATTGATTAAATCTGTGGGCAATTAAGGCTACCGGTACTTCGGAAAATCCACTCCAATTATCACATGATTTCCGGGCAAGCTTTGCAATCTAAAGCCTTCTCGCTGATTTCCACAATTAACCACAGTGCCCGTTTTTGCGCCTGGTGACGTACAAATGGCTTACAATCTTTCCCTCGTCTTTCAGTCGCATTGCATCCCATGTCCCTCAGGATGGGAGGCCAGGCAACAGCATTTTTTTTTACTTTTTAGTCTTAAGTGCAAGATGGAATTATAGCCAAATTACCAGCACATACCCAGCTGAAACAACTGCTTCAGGGAGAGAAGGAACCTTCACTTGTAACGTAAGTAACGTTATCTTGAAGGGACTTAGCCACTTTGAGCACGAAGCAACAGTACGTGACCGATTTTGAGGTGATTTCGAAGGCATTATCCCGCTTCTGATTCCTTGACAAATTTCATGATCAATTTGCCAAAGACCACTTACAATCACATAAAACAGGAAGGCAGTAAGAGATAAAATGACTCAAGTGATTTGACGCTAGCTTGCCTTGAAGTCATGATGAGGTAGAGATTCACAACCCATCAATGGCTGGAATGACAACAATCTTTCTTGGACCTATCATGGAATTTTAAAAGGCCATGTAATATACTCTAAAAGACAATTTTCATACCAATAGTTTCAAAATACTCTGGACAACAGTGAATATGCAGTGCATGAGCGTACCCTGGAAAGGGGTCACGGTGAGAGATGGAAACAAATCCATAAAATTGAAACAAATTTTTCAAATAGGAAAGAAACAAGTACATGTACATACGTGTACATGTAGATGAAAGGTGAAAAAAATCCACAGGAAAGAAACAAATATAGGTACAGGTGAAAAAAAACCCATAGGAAAGAAACAACCTATGCATACATGAAGGTTAGAGGTGAAAAGAAATCCATGGGAAAGAAACAACCTTTGCATAGGTGAGAGGTGAAAACAAAAAAAACGGAAAGAAACAAATACAGGTACAGGTGAAAAGAAATCCATAGGAAAGAAACAATTACAGGTACAGGTGAAAAGAAATCCATAGGAAAGAAACAACCTATGCATAGGTGAGAGGTGAAAAGAAATCCATAGGACAGAAACAAATACAGGTACAGGTGAAAAGAAATCCATAGGAAAGAAACAACCTATGCATAGGTGAGAGGTGAAAAGAAATCCATAGGAAAGAAACAAATACAGGTACAGGTGAAAAGAAATCCATAGGAAAGAAACAACCTATGCATAGGTGAGAGGTGAAAAGAAATCCATAGGAAAGAAACAAATACAGGTACAGGTGAAAAGAAATCCATAGGAAAGAAACAACCTATGCATAGGTGAGAGGTGAAAAGAAATCCATAGGAAAGAAACAAATACAGGTACAGGTGAAAAGAAATCCATAGGAAAGAAACAACCTATGCATAGGTGAGAGGTGAAAAGAAATCCATAGGAAAGAAACAAATACAGGTACAGGTGAAAAGAAATCCATAGGAAAGAAACAAATACAGGTACAGGTGAAAAGAAATCCATAGGAAAGAAACAACCTATGCATAGGTGAGAGGTGAAAAGAAATCCATAGGAAAGAAACAAATACAGGTACAGGTGAAAAGAAATCCATAGGAAAGAAACAAATACAGGTACAGGTGAAAACAAATCCATAGGAAAGTTACGTTACATGTCTGTTTCTCATATCTGTATGGTTGCATTGGCTTATGTACTGTACATGTACATGTATGTACATTTTAAAAGGTTTTTAATTTTACTTTCATGTATACGTAACTCGTCTTTTTTAGGGAGGGGTGGACAGCAGCAGAGTGATTTTTAAAGTGGACAGGGCATTTTATGAGACCATCAGGCATTAGCTATTAAAGGACTTGCCACCAGAGGGAGGGGGAGGGAGGAGGGGATGGGCGAGGAATGGGAGACTTTTGAGACATGTGATGGTCAAGAACATACCGTTTCCATCTGACTTGCCCACTGCAGTTAGTGTCAATTTGAGTATGCCCAAATTAGTTCATGGTAAACATGTTGTGGAATGGTCACATGGGACTGGTACTGTGTGTTTACAGCTGTCAAGCATCTATTGAGAAGTCTACCAGTACCACTGGTAGTGCCAGCAACAGCCTCTGCTTTTAACATTAGGCCGTGCCCAATTTTTGGGTTACAGTCTTAGTCCTGAGATCTTCGCATTGCTTTTAGCCGAAATGGCCCAAGCCTTTTGCAAGTTAGATTTGAATAAAATCTGACACAATGAGTTCCTTAAATTCACAATACAATGAGTTCCTTAAATTCACAATACAATGAGTTCCTTAAATTCACAATACAATGAGTTCCTTAAATTCACAATACAATGAGTTCCTTAAATTCACAATACAATGAGTTCCTTAAATTCACATGAACATAACAATTACAATTCTCCACATTAAAGACGCTGTTTCTGTACCTTGTGATTCGGGACAAGCTTTCACTTAAGTTACTTAAAAGATGCCTTGCACCAATACACTGTTTTCAATGGATAAGTAGTGCACAAAGGAACCAGTCCATTCCAGAGATGGCAGCTGCTATCCAAAAGCTTGCCCCGAATCATGAGGTACAGCAACAGTATTTTTAGTCGGGGAAATTCAAATTGCTATGTTTATGTGCAACAAGATAACTCAGTATACAAGATTTTATTCAAATGTAACATAACTCGACAACTTTTGATTTGAAATCAAGATCCCAGAATGTGGTGCTTTTCAGAATATGCATACAGCATTCACTGAGCTGAAACTGAATAGTTTTTAGGCACCCTTCTTTACATTTTGAGCCCTTTTGCTGCCGCAAAATGCTTATTCAAACTGCAGAAAGCAGTGTGTGGGTTTGTTTCTGACTTCTGGATCAAATGAAATATGCAAACGTTTCCTGAAACAGCAGTTACATGTAGCCCAGAAATATGTAGACCCCTCTAAAAGTGGTGGTTCATGATCATGGAATTACAAACTAAAGGGAGCTCTTGGAACCAAGACTAAAGCAGTGTCCTAAAACCGGCTTCTAGAGCTACGGCTAGGTCTATTGTCTGCGCGTCTCCACGCATTTCCATTGGAGCGAGGGCCTAGACCTAGCTCTAGACAAGAGATCCAGACACAGCCTAAACTACAGACAGCAAACATGTGTGACAAAGTCGTTCATGATAGCTGTCATCGGTTCATTCAGTCATTCTTTATTCAGCTGCACATACAGTATCATGTAAAAAGCAATTCCTGCAGGCCCCTCTGGTATTGGCAGCTACAACAAAAGAAGTTGTGTTTGGCATTTTGTTGAATTGGATTGGATTTATTCAGTAAATTTTGCATCTTATTTCCAATGGGGTCCCTATTGAGTTTGGAAGCAGGTCCAGTTTTAGAGGCAGGAGGAAACCGGAGAACCCCGGAGAAAACCTGCGAGAGCGGGTATGGCCTGAAACCAAATGAACTTAAAGCCTGGGCCAAATTAAGCTGAGCCTCGAACCCGGGCCTCATTGGTGCAAAGCGAGGAAAGAACCGCTACGCTGACCCACTCACCCAACTATAACTACAGTTAACTAGACACATTGCGGGATAAAATCAGAGTCCACTTTTCAAAATTCCAAAATGTTGCCGCCACCCAAATTATACATTGCTCATAAATGCACACCATCGTATTGTTGCGAAGTACATACATGTACATGCACAGAAATTACTTTTAAACCCAAGATACATGTATATAAGATTGATCTTTCTTCCAGAATCTTCTTCTGAGGCTTACAACTTTCAATAGTCAGTAAAGTTTTATTTTTCTTACAGATCCCACCCCAGTCATCATTTTTCCAGATCAATTCAACTGTTTTTTTTTTAACAAAGTCTGTTGAAGACAGGCAACAGTTTCTTGGATCTTACTCTTAACCCCTTCGCGCCGGGAAGCGGCTATAGCCGCCGTAAAAATTGAGATCCTCGGCCCGCTTTTCAGCTATTATTCTCGGCCCACGCTCGAGCGAACAACGTGAAAGAAGGCAGACCCTGGCTCTTGTACATATGGTGATTGGCCTTTGTGTGTAGCCCAGAAATGAAAAGACCGAATTTGCATCATAATCACCAGCTTCACAATAGTCCCCACTTTGAAAAGAGGCAACGGGAATGTGGAAGCGTGAGTAGAGCCGCATGCCACCGAACAATCAGCCTTTTCACCGTGTAATTCAAAGCATGCAGAGCACGCAGGGCCACAAACCAAGAATTTGCAGTTTGGCAGGTTGCCTTGGTGGCCAAGCAAGGCTGGAATTCTTGGAGTCGGTTTTCGGGAAGAAATTCCCGTCGTCAAGGGGTTAATTACAGGTACAATGGTTTGCACAGGCATAGCAGGCCATGCACATGTACAAGTAGATATTACCTGTACATGTAGTTATGAGGCAAGCTGACACGAACACTGATGCGCAAGACTCAAAAGCATGGACAGTTAAAGTTAAACACACTGAAATTGGGTGCAAATTGGGAGCCTAGCTGCTGGAATGGCTTACAGTACAGTACATGTAAAGTAATTGCCTGTGGCAGTTTAAGTAATACGAGCTTGTAAAATGCACAAGGTACGTATTAGTACACGCACATGTACTGATACATGTGTGTCCATGCACTAGACCTCAAACTGCTGCTCAGCTGAACAAGCAACTGCATGTGCAGCCAGTAATTTTTCCAGACAAGAGAGGGCGCAATAACATATCAATGGTCTCAATACATGCACTAGATGGATTGCCTACCAATATAATTGTAACGCAGTGCAGCATCAATACCAGTTTTTGGGGATTTTAAGTGTGCCATAGTTGGTTCCCGGCTGTTAGCTATGTCTGTTTGTATCATTGTTTCAGTTTACCAGCTAAGCCTAGCAGCCCCTATAAAAAGGTGCAGCAGGTGTGACTCGCCCTCTTTTCCCGCCTGGTGGTCGACCGGAGCAGACCAGTAATTTTTATATTCCTGACCGTGACCTATTTGAGCGTAAGCGCGGGAAAGAAGTACTGTTTCAAGTATAAGTGTGGCATCTTAATGTAAATAATCAAGACGTAAATCACCCTACTGATCGCTAATCACATTGTTGTACTGAAAATTAGTCAATTTTTATGACTGTCGATTTTGAATCAAAGAATCAGTAATTCACACTCATTGTAATTTCTTAACGTTGCTACACTGATACTGTATATTGGTGAAGTGTCTTTGTGAGGCGCATGTTGATGTGAATAAATAAGTGTGGTCCTGTATGAATTGTATTTGCCCCGTTGTTATTGTCCCTGTTCGTCGAGGCTGAAACTGACCCCTGGGTGTGGTTGCCACAAGTGGTGTGCTGCAGGCCAGGCGGTAAACTGCCGCCAAAATGGATCGGCGTCACCAGCCTTCCAAAGCTAGACAAAACGTATGTCCTCCCAATTCGAAAACTGAACATTTTTTAACTTCTCTCCCAGGGCCCTTTGGGAGAACAGTCCAATTTAAACAAGTCAATGAAACAAAACCTGAGTATGAACATAACACTACTGCAGTAATGGCCAGGACTATTTCCTGTCATGGGATTGGTCTATGGACACCCGTGATGTACAGTACGTATATATATGATGACAGTAAAGTTAAGTTGTTATTGGTCATTGGACATGCCCATACAAGTAGGTTTGTACAGAGAAGATCACATTTTTGGTGGGTATTAAACATTCGCCCAGCCAATTAAGGAGGCGGACTGCTACAGATATCTGGCCCCCCACAACAGTCACTTCTGTTTCCAGTTTATAAATGCAACCATGCACAGTGTCGTTGGTCATGCAATATCCCCCAAAAATGAGATCGTTGTTGTAAACTATGGGAAAGTCCTATGCCCAGCCTGAAACTACCTTTGACTTACTGTCATATGTGTATGTCAGTTTACCACCTTACTCTTTTGACAGACAGTATCTTTCTTTACGCAGGTGCTGTCCATTACTGCCAAAATTCTCCACACAATTAACCTAACTGAGATACCCGTATTGGCGACAGACTTACCAGCATATTCCTGGACAGGTCCGTCATATAAAGCTTTTGGACAACTTTCTGCAAAGGAAATACCACAAAATTGATTCAAGAGAAAATAGAGTGAACATTGAAAAGAAATTTTCCATATCTGTGGTCAGTGCAGACGTCCTGTGCAAACTACTCCAAGCGGGAGCAACAAAGGAACTGTTTGTGCATGTACGTGTACAGCAAACAACGGTCCTTTGGTGTGAGGTGAACACAGGTTTGTACTCGTACATGTAAGTGTTTTATGCGGGACACCACAAACACGTGCGAGCAATTTCTATGTGAATACATGATGCTCGTGTGAGCGCTTGCGATGTGCATGAGCCCCGTGGACAAATTTCCCACTAACCTGTCTCTTCTTTGCTGGTGAGGATACACATCAACTCCAGGCAGATTGCTAACACCACAGTATGGGGGATCATACACTCCCGCACTGTAGCTGTGGGGACATACATTCGACATTTTGCCTATTTTGTGGGGACCGAAAACGTTGTGGGGACTCAGAAATGTCCCCACAACTCGGTTCAAATTTCCCTAACAAAAGAACTTGTCCCCTTAACGTGGTGAATGCCCACACACACACAGGCAATTGTGTATTTGCCTGCAACTGGGGACCCCCTATTGTTTCTCTTTTGTTTGTACTTTAACTTTTTTAGAAGACCACCCATATGTTTTGTGCACAGTTGTCAATCGGGGACCCTCTGTCAATCGGGGACCTTATTGTCCTCTATTGTTCAGGGTCCCCAATTGAATGCAGAAACAAACTCACACACACACAAATTTCCCTAATGCGTTAAATACAGTAATACTCATCATCAAATTGTGAGTACTTCTATTCTTCTTCTATTGGAAAATCAAAACTGCGGTAAACTGAACAATTCAAACAGTGAAGGGGTGTTGTAACAGAATGTAACGGTGCACTTGCCTTGGAAATATGTTTTTCTATATGACCCCTTCCACATCCAAGGTCCAGAGCAACATCAAACCTCCTAGGAAAACAAATTAATATACATGTACATACAAATATGCATCTTTTTAAAAAAAAAGTACTTGCAATTTACATGCACACTGTAGATGAGCTTTTCCCACATTGGCTTCAAACCCTCTGTGGACCAAGACTTTGAGAATTTAATTTGATGCAGTTGCATTTGACCAAATCAATCGATAAGAACCAATGATTTGTTTTATTACCAGATTACAGTTTTCCATTTGTCATTTATGACAATAAACAACAGATTGCTTAAGTGCATCACTTGATTTTTATCTTCACAAAAGTTTTAAGTGAATGCATCTTGGTGCAGGTCAAGTCCTTTGTTAAGTTTGTGCAATGTGGATTTTAATGTGAAATTCCAACCTTTGAAATACTTACCTAGTTATGTCTTTTAACCTATCTGCAACCCGGAAAGCTACCTGAGGTAAAAGAAGGAAAAACACCAGGTTATTTTCAAAAGGTCTGCCGACTTCTTGAACATCATCAGGTTGATGTAGCCTGTTCTTCACAAGCATCTAATATATGAACATATAAGGTACAATTTTGTGTACATGATGGCAAGCCTGATTCATGTACATGTAATCTACAAACCAACAGGCCTGTGTACATGTCATGCATATGTACGTTTTGCTGATGTCAAGCTTTATTCAGACGTTCACTTTCCAATGCAGTTTCAACTCTTGTCACCCAACCCGGGCCTTAATTTGAAAGTGCACATGTAAACAAAGTGTGACATCATCAAAACATACTCACACTGTAGGCCAATCAAAGCTGATTTCAGAAACTGTGATACAATCTCTATGGCATGCGCATACACACAGGAGAGGAATCCAACTAAGGCTGTAGACTGAGCAGTAACTGTCAGCTCAATAAAGGCCTATTGCGTCAAGTAAAATAATGACCTTCAATGGCAACTGACCCTATGAGGCTGTGACAAATTCTGACGTGAAAACAGTGGGCCTGTTTGTTTCACACGGATCTAGATCTCGATCAGTGATCCTAAGGCTGGTTCGCACCATCCATCATGTCCATTAGGTGAGTTTTGGTGTCTGTAAACCAACGACAGATCACTGATCCTGATCCAGGTCCACGTGATATCGATCAGTGATCCTAAGGCTGGTTCGCACCATCCATCATGTCCATCAGGTGAGTTTTGGTGTCTGTAAACCAACGACAGATCACTGATCCTGATCGAGATCCATGTGATCTCGATCAGTGATCCTAACGCTGGTTCGCACCATCCATCATGTCCATCAGGTGAGTTTTGGTGTCTGTAAACCAACGACAGATCATTGATCGTGATCCAGAACCATGTGATCTCGATCAGTGATCCTAACGCTGGTTCGCACCATCCATCATGTCCATCAGGTGAGTTTTGGTGTCTGTAAACCAACGACAGATCACTGATCCTGATCCAGGTCCATGTGATCTCGATCAGTGATATTAACGCTGGTTCGCACCATCCATCATGTCCATCAGGTGAGTTTTGGTGTCTGTAAACCAACGACAGATCACTGATCCTGATCCAGGTCCATGTGATCTCGATCAGTGATCCTAACGCTGGTTCGCACCATCCATCATGTCCATCAGGTGAGTTTTGGTGTCCGTAAACCAACGACAGATCACTGATTGTGATCCAGGTCCATCTGTGTGAAACAAACACGGCCAGCATCTCTCATCATACTCCTGAACACATCACTATAAGTGCTGAAACATCAGCAGAAACATTAAGACACAAGCCTAAACACATTTATAAAGACAAGCACGATACAATTGTTCAACACCCCAGTAGCAACAGAAAAAGTGATCAGTGTCAAACTGCTAATAAGGTACAATGTACATGCAGAAGATGGATGGACTGTGTTTCTTGAATGACTAGCCTATTGTAAGCATACGGTGTACTGTATGTAAATATGATTTAGTCTGCGGTAAAGTGTACATGTACTGAGCTAACATAGTCATGAATCCAGTTTGTATAACATAAATAACATATTCGCTTGCAAGTCACTGAAATCTCACCAACATGCAGCCCATCATTTGTGTCCTAAAGGCAAGATACCGGTATGACGTATACACAGCATGTTTGTATACATGCATATGACAATTCAGGTCACAGTGTTTCTCCAACCTATCATATCCGACAGGAAAGCTCACACTGATGAAAGGCTGTATTGACTTCAGTTCAATTTTTGTAGATAGTCGAAAGGGTCAATAGTCTGAAGGTTCCAACTAGTCCCAAGGTTCTACATGTAGGCCTACATTCTAAACGTTTAATAGTCCAAAGGTTCAATAAGCTGAAAATTCATCAACGGTCAAAAAGTTCAATAATCTGAAGGTTCAGAAGTCGGAGGGCTCAGTAGTCTGATGGTACAACAGTCAAAAGGTTCAATAGACTGAAGGTTCCAAACAGTCCCAAGGATCTACATTCCTAAGGTTCAATGGTCCAAAGGTTCAATAATCTGAAGGTTCAGAAGTCGGAGGGCTCAGTAGTCTGATGGTACAACAGTCAAAAGGTTCAATAGACTGAAGGTTCCAAACAGTCCCAAGGATCTACATTTCAAAGGTTCAATGGTCCAAATGTTCAATAATCTGAAGTTAATTAACAGTCAGGTTCAATAGGCTGAAAATTCATCAACAGTCAAAAGGTTCAATAAACTGAAGGTTCTGTAGTCTGATGGTGAAACGGTCAAAAGGTTCAATAGTCTGAAGGTTCCAAATACCGAATAGTCCCAAGGCTCTATATTCCGAAGGTTTAATAGTCAGACGGTTCAATAATCTAAAGTTCAACAATCCGAAGTTCAACAATCCAAAGGTTCAATAGGCTGAAAGTTCATTAATGGTCAACAGGTTCAATAATCTGAAGGTTCCGTAGTCTGAAGGTTCAATAGTCCAATGGTTCAACAGTCCACAGATACATGTACATGTATGTTTGTACAAAGGTTGGATAGTGCAAAAGTTTTTAGCCCGAGGTTCAACAGTTCGACAATAGATTTAACCTAAATAGTCTGAAGGTTTGATGTTACGAATCGACAAGATGGTTCACTAATCCCAATCAACAAGGATCAAAATAAAATAGAATTATTTGAAAGGGAAGCCAATTGCCAAATCCCATTTCGGACTTTTGAACACTGAGTGCCACTCAGACTCATGAAACTTCAGTTTGAGCCTTAAGACCGATTCATACTTCAGGTGAAAACAAACATAAGCGTGTGTACCACCGGTATTCACTTTGCGAATTCACAAAAGTTGAACACATTTTAATTTCAGTGAAATTTCATTGCAAATTTGTTGCGATGTCAAATTCGCATTTGCATTTGCTTGAATTACTGTGAATGTCCATGTTTGAATTTTTTGAATCTTCAAACTGACACACCTTATTCTGAATTGAAAAAATGTAATCTTCAGATAAATATTAAAAACTGTCAGATTATCAATCCTTTGGATTTTTTCATTAATTGTTTGGATTTATGCACTTTTTTTTTTATTTCTGCAGACGACTGAAGCCCTGTCTACAAAACTTTGTATGTTCAGCCTACCGCGCATCAACCTTTCCGACTAATGAACCAGCCAACTATTCAACCTGTAGACTGTCAGGACCTCCAAACACATCATATGGTTACATACTGCTGACAACATTATCATGTGCTGCATTCTAACCTCATCTTTCAGGTAGTCATACACATGAGCATCCTTTGCTAATGCAGCCCTATCCTTCTGCATTCGCTTAGCTCGACGGTCAAACACATTCATTACCCTCTCTTGGCTAGGACCTGAGGGATGCATGGAGCGCACTGGCAAAATGACAGGGGGCCAGGCTACCTCTTGGTTCTTTGACAGTTTCAAGTTAACTGAATGGATTTCTTCAGGCACACGTCTCATTAAGCATGATCTTTGCCGGTCAGATGGTGCTGTTAGAAGCCCTCGTTCGTGGAAAGACTGTGACATCCTGTGACATCTTGACAACAGCTGACCATTGTCTCCCATCACAAAGTGATGGTACTGGCAACAGGGTGAGGTAGATGCCATCGTACCCAGATTGAGCTGGACAAGCCTTGTGTGCTGGAGCATCCTGGCCAGACTGTGTGCAGAGGACTGAACCTTCATCATTCCCATCTGAAATGAACAAATGTGAAGAGGCTAATGCAGATAAGTGTCAGGAGCTGGGCAGGCACAAATGTGAACAGCACAAACACTGTAATGACTTTCTGACTGTACAGTGAAGTATTCAAAATCAAACTGCGGAGAAGGGAAGTCCTGATTGTAGACATTGAAACAGCACATTTTTGGAATTCTTAAAACAATTTAAACATTAACTCTCTTTTCCAGTTGGCATTTCAAGATCTTTTTTTCAGAAATGAGGAAATGAATTTAACTAACTGTCACGATTTACATTGTAACATTCTTGCATACTACATGTACATTACAAGTGTTCAGCAGTGTCTACTGCAGTACCCAACACTAAAATGGCACCCTACATGTACGGGTACATCCTCCCGTGGTCCCCCCTCCAACACATCCAGTGACTCCATATTTAATCACCCCCATTTATCTTCTCTAAATTCTTTTCCAGTACATACACCCCACCCAGCAGCAAAAGGGTGTTGGAATTTGACAGGTGGAGTCAGCCTTCTAGAAAAATGCTCAGGGGGTTAGGGTTAATGGTATATTCCTTGTGCAAGTTGTCCAAATGAATCTCCTAATTATATGGACTTGGAGTGCGCGTGGTGAGCTGCGTACACACAGACTCTTGACCAATCAGAATTGATTAAACTGTCTCATATCCAGGTGCCAGGGCGTGATTTGGGCAGCGGGTATTATCACTTTTCAGCGGGCATCATCAAATGTTAATACAGGGTCAAGTTGCATGCAGTATTTATGAAGAATACATGTAAATAATTTTAAAAAGAAATAAAGAGACCTACAGGTAAATGTCCATCATTTCTTTTCTGTTTCCTTGCTCTGGAGGAATCTGGAATTGTAAAATGGTCTGATTCCTACTTCATGAATATGAAGTTGAAATAATTTTATTGGCACAGAACCAGACTAAGATTTGTTAAAAACCTGAAAACTACAGTTGGTAACATAAAAAAAAATGTACAAATAAAAACATGAAAAAGTTTACGAATGTAACCAAGTAAAAAAACAGCTACTGCTCATGTACCCCCAGAGCTGTGGGATCCGACGTTTCACTGGTCGTCTAGCACCCGAACAGGGAGCTGGGAAGGGCTGATGGCCAGGTACACGAGCACGCTCAATGTGGCAGTTATCAATTCGATTTTTGTTTTTCTTCCTCATTGCTGAAAATATTCTCACTACACTTTATTAGTTCATCCAAAGTTAGTGATACTTAGTGAGAAGATACATGTAAATTAGGCCTACCATGATTGTATCAAGGCCATGTACATGTATTTATTATATAGGCCTAAGCCGACACTTGGACATCTGTCAAAACATTGTCATTGCCAATTTGCGAACCGAAAACTTCAAGTAATGCTTTGCTAATACATATAGGATAACCTTGCAGTTGGAGGTTGTGCACAAACATGACATTTATTGACAACGTAGCCAATCACAGCCATGGCATCAGCCCTTCCCATCGCTGGGCGACAAGCAAAATCCAACGTCCGCCCCAAATATCGGACCCCACAATTCTGGGGGTAGGAATACTGCACACGTGTCTAGCAAAACATCAATTTTAGGCCTAGTATAAATTTGCTGGTGCTGGGTAAATGCCTCGACATACCTGGGGCGGACGTCGGACCCCACAGTTCTGGGGGTAAGACGGATGGCAATGTCAAGCCTTATCGTAAATACTGCATGAGTGATTTTGCACAATGGTAGAAAAGTATTGTGGGAAGGAAAAAGGGGCAATGTCTGCTCCCTTTTCCTTCCCACAATGCCTTTCTACCATTGTGTAAAATCACCCATGCAGTATTGGCGATAAGGATTATTGTCATTATAAATAAATACATGAGTAAGTTGGTCATGTTTTCCTGTCAGGCTCGTTTATGACATGCATGCTCTTATCTTTTGCAAAGAAATATTAATGATTTTAATGTTGGATCTTCAAACAAGAGGCAAAAACTAACTTTCTCTGGCTTGGCATACCCACACGACAGCTTACAGTTACACTACAGTCGCATCATTTGCGGCTACAAATCAACGTGAGCTAGCTAGCTACAACTTTATGTTAGTTATTTCTGTACATATAGTTTAGTAAAAAAAAATTGGCCGGTCATTTTTGTTGACGCCCTCTTGCGGCAAATTCTAAAACCGTGTGCTACAAAAATAATTGGTTACATAATTTCCATCCCTCGGTTGTAATGAATTCATACTTTTAGTAATAAAAGAACATTCCGTTTTCTAAAAAAAAGTAGAAAAATTGGAATGATTTTTAAAATTACTTTTATTCTAACTTTTAATGACGATTCTTGGTTAAAAGGTGAAGTTGATCTTCTTTATGGGTACAGCATGTTTTGCAACAACTCACAATGACGGAGCATTGTCATTGCAGTACATAGAAAATAGACTTGAGGCCAAGTGAGCAAATGAGTGTACGCACAGTGCTAGTGTAGTCTAGTACGCGTATACGACGTGTAGCATTATATTACAGCGAAAGTGCAGTTAGCAGAGCGTACTTGAGAAGTTGAGCTTTCTTTGTTGCTGTTGTTGTTTGAAGTATGGTAAGTTAATTAGAAAAATTCCACTGCAGTCTTGACTTCACTGCTAAATGAGGCCTGACACTAATAACAGTTAGGCCTAGCCCTAAAGGATCAAAACAGACCCTCCATCATGCATGTCCAACATGATTAAGGCATCATCAACATGATGTAAAGTTTCCGGTTTCGAGTCCACTTTGACCCAAACCAACTGGGACCCATGCCAACTCGGACCCATGCCAACTCGTACCCACGACCAACTCGGACCCATGCCAACTCGGCCCCAATACTAACTCGGACCCGACCAACTCGGACCCACAACCAACTCAGACCCACTAACTCGGACCTACGAGCAACTTGGACCCACCCTGAGTCAACTCTGACCCAACCCCAGGAGCGTGATTAACTTCGTGGAAATTTTTGATTTTGTCCACTTTTCATTTTAGCATTTGGTAAATGACACTTTTGCACTGCATGCTGCCGAGATGTAACGTCCTCTCTACACAGGGAAACAGTGGCACAGGCTTCCCAGAATTTCCCAGTTTTCGGGTTTGAACAGGCATGGTGGTTGAAAACCATACAGGACTAGATTTGATATCAGTGATGTCTTGGAACAAGTGATAAGTAACCGACGAGCGTCGTATTTTTATGGAGGCACATTTCCTTTGATGTCTTATTTGCCGCTTGTAATCTGGAATCTTAATCAGTTGTTAGCTTCCGAGGTACCGGCATGATTGACCACAAAGACTGATTTTGTCACCTTCCATTCTTGAAACCCTGTGATCGGGGAGTGGGAGCTTGGGACAACCAATGGGAGCAGCTTTTGGAGTGTGATTGACAGTACCAAATCATTGACGTCCTTTTTCCGAAGTTTTTTTGGCATTCCAGATCACCAGAAGAAATGGATGAAACTTTCAGCAAACAGCCCCAAAGTTTTTGTTCGAATAAAAAGCCACAGATAGGCCCTTCTGATGTACATAAGAGATGCTGCATGCGTACAACACATACTGCAGATATACATCAATATCACGAACATTAACCATTTATATTGTCTCACGGTGTTATCCCTCACCTCACACCTCCACCTTGCCCCATTCTCCCCCCCCCCCGAATACCGGCAAAATTTAGGCAGATGGAGGAATTCATCCACACAAGCCTAACCTGACTGTCCAAATAACGCAAATAGGTTGGTAATTTCGAACAACACAAATCAAATCATTTTAAAATAAAACTGTGGAATATTTCCCATTGTCTTAAACTTGGAGACGGTTTTGAAGCGTCGTACATGTATTTTGTGACCCTACGTTTTTAAAACTGTTTTACAATAAGAAGTGCCATAATTACAAGGGATCATAGAATTATTTATATAAATCCCGAATTTGGGATTGATAGTTTCCAGTTCAGAGTATTTCTTTCACAAAAAGCCCCACAATGCGGGCCTATTTTGGATAGAGGCGTTTGGCTACATTCAGAGCTGAGTGCATAGTTTTACTACTATTAGGGGGGTATCTTCAGGAAAAGGCGAATAAAAATGTTCATAAAATTGAAACAAAAAGTGATCAATCTGGCCCTGATCTTGAATTTTCAGCAAAAAAAAAATAATCTTGAATTTCCATCGAAAAAAATGAAGGCCAACCTCATCGCGAGGTTCAAGAGTCGGCGCTATTTCGGTCTACAGGCGCGTATTTGGTGTAGTGCAACCATAAGACTCAGTGGGGAAAGAATTCCACATACGAAGTTCACTTTTTAGGAGAAATTTTTTCTCCAGGACAGATTTAAAAAGGGGCGACATTTATTTTTTGGGGATAGAGATGTGAAAGGGGGTTCAGTAACTTAGGGGGACAGGTTTAAAAAGAAGGGGCCCCACGCAATAAAACGGCAAAAAAGTGAGTCCTTTTGCCGTTCTTTTTTTTCCCTACTATATCCTCTGCCGTTTCCTTTTTCCTTCACTATCCCGTCCTTTTATTTCTCCACAGTTTTCCTGTCATTAATACAAGGATTATTACAGTTAGTATACACATTTAATACATTTAATCCAAATTGTGTCGTAAAGGGGAATCGAACCTGCAATGAAGAGAACTGTTAGGTATAGAAATACAGCAGTCTTACTGACCACGCCACACGAGCGCTTGTTACGGTTGAATTAAGGAGAGGTCATGATGAGGTCAAGATGAATATTTAAAAAAATTAAATATTTATGAAACTGAATATGTAATTATTCACAAATATTTGTATAAATTAGAATATTTAAATATAAATAAATGTGGCTCTCCGTTGTTAATATAAGTAAGTTGTGCCAAAGGAAATCAACTAGGTAAGGTACATGTCTGAGCACAATTGACTGTATGACGTGAGTTATCTCCGTCGTATTATGTAAACCAAGAGAGAAAGAACAAGTAGAAATGCAGTCGGCCGTACGAAAGAAGGAATTTCAGTCCAATGCTGTATAAGAACTCAGGCTAGGTGGAGTCTTGCTTCATCCATTAGCAATACATGCACTATGAGCGAGAATTGGAGTCTTACGCGCAATTGGTGAGAGAGGTGACTATCCACACCAGTGGAAGCGACCAGTTTGGGTTCTACCTGGCCGAATACATGTGGCGCTGCCGACATGCAGGAGTAGACCACTTCAATCAAATCCTTAAGGATGTTCTTCTCCTGTACAAGCCTCCCCTCACATTTTCGAGCGCAGATAGCCACACAATAATCTAAAGACAGGTTTCAGCTCCCTTTCCCCCTTCCCTCTGTATAAATATAGAAAAAAACTCCTCCAACTGACAAGCACTCTCTAAAAGAAATTTGCCCCTTTTTTCCTTCTAAACAAATTGTCCAACTTACAAACTGTCTGTAAAAGAAATTGGGCCCCTTTTTTCCTTCTAAACAAATTGTCCAACTTAAAAATTGTCGCAAAATACGCACTATTTTCCCCCAAGTAAAAATTGTACATGTACAGTAGGGCACATTGCGCAGCATTTCGTGAACTGTGTAGATCCATCCAGACAGGTGACGGCCCTCTGCACTCCTCGTTTTGCGGATTCATGCATAAAATTACCTCATTGCTTGTGGCAGCCCAACCCCTGTTACATAATGGTTCTTTCCGGATATGATTCGGTTCATGCGCACACGTCGTGCGCATTCGCCATGTTCTTCAGAAGCAAAGATGGCCGCCTGTCGATGTAAACCTGGTCTATGTGTAGCTCCAAAAGTGTGCCTAAAACTCCATATTTCTGTCCTATGATGTTCAGCTCTTCAATGCCTATTGGAATCGTCTTCATTCAGCGATCAAAGTAAGGATACTTTTGTAGTAATTACGCGATATTACAGTGAACTTCGTATATGGAATTCTTCCCCTCAGTGGGTCCGAATTGACTCGAGGTGGGTCCGAGTTGGCGTGGGTCGGAGATGGTCGCGGGTCCGAGTAAGTATTGGGTCCGAGTTGGTCCTGGGTCCAAGTTGGAATGGGTCCGAGTTGGTTTGGGTCCGAGTTGACCTGATCCCTGCCCTAGGCTACATTATTCATTAGGCCTAAGCCTAACCAAAATTTTGAAGTGTGAGTAGTCCTAATGAAAGGAAATGACGTGTCATTGGAAAGAGCTTTGCAAATGCAACAAAATAACGCAAGAATCAGCTCAGTCAACAAAGTTAAGAAATTTTGAGGAATTAAATATTGGAAGTGTAGGTCTATATTTTGCCGGTGACGGCAAAAGTTTTTTAAAGCTATTTTGCCGGGATGTGTTTCCGAATGTATATACATGTAATTTAGAAAATAGGGGCCTACCACCTTCAATCGAGCAATGCAGTAGCTCAATAGGATAAACCGAATGCCTGCGGAGCGTAGGGCTCCAGGTTCAAACCCCAATGGAGAAATTTTTCTCTGTTTTTAGTTTCTTTTTCCTAGCTCTGAATATTTTTCAAAGTAATAAAAATCTGAAATTTAATTAAGTTTACATCCAGTTCTTTTTATATTTCTTGGTTTTGGAGGTTTTTTTAAAGGGAATTGAAGTCTAAAATTTCATAGGTCTGATTTCTGCCCCCTACCGTACGTTAATGAAAGTGCAGAACCAAACAAGCAGATTGGCTATTTCTTTGCACAAAACAAGTATAGATTGGGCATAATAACACTTCAAATGTTACTTAAAATGTAATTTTGGATATAATTGCCTATATTAAAAGCACACAGTGTGCCAAAATTCCACTAAAAATTGCTTCGTGATGCGAGGCTTGCAATTTGCATGTCGGCGGAGTGTACAAAATATGGGCAATTTGATAAATTTCAACAAAAAATTCCACAAATGTAGATTAATATCTGTATCTAGTTTTCAAATTATAGGGTTATAATCTTATACTATCATATCTTCAGGTAAACTCTTGATAAAATCCACAAACACAATTTTCAGATGATGCTCCAACCAGTTTCAAAACGTCTTACAAAAACATGAGTACAGTAAAATCTTGATAGGTCAAAGCCTGTTGAATCGAAACTCCGTTTACCTCGACGTCTTTTTGTATTTCCCAAAAGAATAGGCCATTATGTACATGTACAATAAACTATCCATAACTGGAAACGTCAATACCACTAAAGCTGCTTATCTCAAAGTTTTGGCAGGCCAATTAAAAAAAAAAACCACTGAAGAATGATGAATAAAAAGTGATAAAAGAACGCTTGCCTTCATTATGAGTCATTGCTGTCATGCGCACGACTTTTCTTTGATGAACCGAGCATGTTCACATGGGCTGCCATTGTCTGTGCATCTCCGTGCATTTCCAATGGAGTGAATACCAAGACCTAGCTCTAGACAAGAGTTTTGAATGCAGCCTAAATCAGGCACGAATGATGGGCCCTCGAGCGCGCGCTTTGTACAGATATCAGGTGACCCAGCACGGAAACCCTGACCGACTGGCCCGCGCGCTGCATTATGCGGTAACAGCCCGATCAAGCAAAGCAAATGAATGAATTCTCAAGACGTAGACACAGGTACCGGTACATAACTTCATTGGTTTATTGTTTATTAATGTACCATATAAAAATGTGTTTAAGGATGATGTTTGAGGAAAACTTGCACAGTAGGGATAGCCTAAAATCCACTTTGTGTCCGACTCAACTTGCAGGCCAACTGCCGTAAGCCAGTAAGGTTGCATGTGCACTTTCGATAACTCAAATGTCAGATAACTCGAGCTTTTCGTCCATTCCCCTGAGCTTCGACTTATCGAGATTTTACTGTGCCATTGGTTTGTGCAGCAATATGTATCGCCAGTTGTCAGTATACATTGTAAGTCTGGTTTCACATATCCCCACCATACTCTATCAATGGGTGATAATCTGAAGGCATTGTTGTCGGACTGATTCAAAGACATGATACACTGAAAACGACTAAATAGAATGCCTTCTATGAGCCTCTATTCCACGTACCTACATATACATGTACCATTAAGCACATCACAGCCAGATGCCTGACCTCGAGTGCCTGAAAATGCATAGCAATAGGCCTAGGCCCTTTATCATCTGTACACAATCATTTGATACCTAACATTGCCTAAACTAAACAACATCCTTCTTATTAAGTCATTGAATGCTGGTCAACTCGTATGTGTACCAACTTGTATGCGGCAACAAATTTTGGTCAAAGTAGGCCTGGGCAACATGTACTGAGATAAAGTGTGTGAATTATGGTACCTCATGGATAGGCCCACATGTACAGTCAATTGAGTGACTGGCACAAACTTCTTAGGCCTGTGCCACTTTTATTAACTTGACACGTTGGGAACAAATAAATCAGAGGGTACGTTCTCTTTACCTCCCATCATGCTATTGCAGACTTCTACCCATGTTCACTTGTAATCCCAGAAATGAACGGTGGAATTTGTTTCTATAAAGAGCACTTTAAGGTGTCTTTTTCCACGGAATCCATTTGAGGTATTGCCAGGACATCGAGGGCAATAACAATATAGAAGACATGGTTTTCTATCGTGGCTGTTTTTAGGTTGTTTACATAGGCCGACATTCAGAGCAGAAAAACTGCCCAGCTCTAAAACTTTGAAAAGTGTCTTACACAGGGATTAGTGTTGAAACTTACTCTCCGTCATTCACAAACTTGCATAGGCCCTATATTTGAAGCTACGGTACATGGACCTGTGCGATGCTGATGTTGATTGTACTCTCTTATTTTGAAGGGCCAGAACCAGTCAGGTGGACCAGGTGGAGGTCATGGCGACAAGAAAGATGACAAGGTAAAGTACACAGAAAGATCCTGCACTGAAAACAATGACTACTGGGACCCTCTCTTCACTGAAATAGAAGAGATACAAGCTCAGAGGCCTGAGGGGATCCGTCATGACAGAAGAAAGTTTGGATTTAATTGAGTCATCGGTAAAAACGAGTGGCAAGTGTACGTGTTTGTAAGGTTGGGATACAAATGCTCTGGATAGCTATTACTGTCGGCTATAGAGTACCAAGTGAATATGTCATGCACATTATAATGTAAGTGAAATGCATTAGCGAGAGAACCAGCCTGTGAACCCAACACATGTGTTCGTACTCCCATTTGTTTGCTCTACACTTTCTGGTTCAAAATGACTTCACACTTCCGTACTCTATTAACAGGCAGGGTGGTATTGGGTAGCCATGGGATGGGTCAGTCTCCACTCCATGCAGAAATCTGTATCTCTTATGCACCAACAGTTGCAGTGGTCCTAACTATATTTGGGTCACTCCTAACTATAGTTGGGATGATCCCAGCTGCAGCAGCGTAGATAGGAAATCCCAACTATTTGCACATGTACAACATAGGAAACTCTGCCGAATTCCGTTAATTCCTGAAAAGACACGAATCCCTAAGGGGTTAGAAATACACATCAGATTAATTCCTGAAAAACACGAATCCCTAAGGGGTTAGAAATACACATCAGATTAATTCCTGAAAAACACGAATCCCTAAGGGGTTAGAAATACACATCAGATTAATTCCTGAAAAAACACGAATCCCTAAGGGGTTAGAAATACACATCAGATTAATTCCTGAAAAAACACGAATCCCTAAGGGGTTAGAAATACACATCAGATTAATACTGATTCAGTTAGTGTTTAAGTTGTCATGTTTTGGTCAGTAAAAAGATGAATTTTCGGAGAAGTTTCCATCCAAAAATTGATCATCTCTTAAAAGCCCTCAAGCTCTTTGCCATTTTGAGACAACATGATGCCTGCACACTGTTGCAAAACAGAGCCACTTTGAGGGTCCCAGTCTGTTGAACTTTAACAGAAATACAAGCTTGCAGTCCAATTCCTGCCTTCAACACCTTCATTTTTGTTTACAAACTCACACACAAAATATTCTTATTGCAGAGAATTCACTGTCTAACCGCCACAGCTAGGATTTCACAACTGTACAGAAAGATTAACTGTGTTTTTTACTCTCATATTTGCCAGGATAAAAAGAAGAAATATGAACCTCCAGTACCAACAAGGGTTGGGAAAAGGCGGAGAAAGACAAAGGGTCCTGACTCCGCTAATAAACTTCCCAAAGGTAATGTAGCACTGAGTCATGAGCATTACATCCTAAGACTCAGGAAGGGAGGGCATTGAGACGCCTCACCCATTGGCATCATTGAACTGCCTTACGCAGTTTAGTGGGATTTTTATCTGCATTGAGACGCCTAACACATTGGCGTCATTGAACTGCCTTACGCAGTTTAGTGGGATTTTTATCTGCATTGAGACGCCTAACACATTGGCGTCATTGAACTGCCTTACGCAGTTTAGTGGGATTTTTATCTGCATTGAGACGCCTCACCCATTGGCATCATTGAACTGCCTTACGCAGTTTAGTGGGATTTTTATCTGCATTGAGACTCCTCACACATTGGCGTCATTGAACTGCCTTACGCAGTTTAGTGGGATATTTATCTGCATTGAGACGCCTAACACATTGGCGTCATTGAACTGCATTACGCAGTTTAGTGGGATTTTTATCTGCATTGAGACTCCTCACACATTGGCGTCATTGAACTGCCTTACGCAGTTTAGTGGGATATTTATCTGCATTGAGACTCCTCACACATTGGCGTCATTGAACTGCCTTACGCAGTTTAGTGGGATTTTTATCTGCATTGAGACGCCTCACCCATTGGCATCATTGAACTGCCTTACGCAGTTTAGTGGGATTTTTATCTGCATTGAGACGCCTAACACATTGGCATCATTGAACTGCCTTACGCAGTTTAGTGGGATTTTTATCTGCATTGAGACGCCAAACACGTTGGCATTATTGAACTGCCTTACGCAGTTTAGTGGGATTTTTATCTGCATTGAGACGCCAAACACGTTGGCATTATTGAACTGCCTTACGCAGTTTAGTGGGATTTTTATCTGCATGGTGCTACCTCAAATCCTTTGATTTCATTCGTCACCTTCACCTTGAGAGGCTTCAAAGCTCAGGTCCTACCTCGTTGAGCGAAGTGGTATTGGCGACACGTCAAGATGTTTAGGAGAGTCGGAATAACAGGGTTAATGCATGAATGACAGGAACACATGGTAGAAAATGAAATGCCAGGGGAAAGCAGTGTCATTGAAAGCAGTGTAATTGAAGCTCCCCGCATTCCTGTGCTCTGAAAATGCCTCCACCTCCACAGAATAACCAATCTCTGCACCAGAACAGTTCAGATCATCTGTCCCCCTGTCCTTCCACAGTCACCCCACACACTCGCTGTCGGCTGAGGCTCTTGAAGCTGGAGCGCATCAAAGACTACCTCTTGATGGAAGAGGAGTTCATCCGCAACCAGGAAAGACTCAAACCACAGGAGGAAAAAGACGAGGTACAGAAACAATGTTTTGAAAAGGCATATTCAGCTACACCTCAAACATCATCCAAGGAAATCTATTTGAGTGGGCTACATTAACATCAGTCCCTGAGTGCATCACTCTCACCATCAACAATTTATCAGGATATTTACTGATTTCAGGACTTTTGTTTTCAGGTTTTTACTAATTAAAGGGTGTTTCAAACAATCTGTTTTGAAATCAGGAATGCCCAGAGTTTACCAATTTGAACTGTTTACATGTAAAAGTTGGTAAGGAACACAAGAAATGGGTATGTCAAGGGATGCCTTCAGGCAACGCAGATGTTACACCATAGACCCTGCACTGCTTGTGATATTTCATGAATTTTCAATTTTGGCTGGGGATTTACTGGTACATGTTCCCTCCATCTCATCATTCCTGTCATTTTCCCATATTCCCGTCATCCATCTAGGAGGAGCGTTCCAAGGTGGATGATCTGAGAGGTACCCCCATGTCAGTGGGCAACCTGGAGGAGATCATCGATGACAACCATGCCATTGTCTCTGCCTCAGTGGGCTCGGAGTACTACGTCAGCATCCTGTCCTTTGTGGACAAGGACCAGCTGGAGCCGGGCTGCACAGTGTTGCTGAATCACAAGGTGGGTCCGTGATCAGATCATTGGTGGTGTTCATTTCTTTGTGCCATTAAATTTTTGCATCAAAGAGGTAGGTGGTATCTGTCACTTTATCAAGCATTGTGTACGTTCTCCATTCCGGTAACCCTTGCACTTGTGAGAAAGAAAGTGTTCAACTAACATTTGGCAGTGCATTCCACTCATGTGAATAATATTAACCATTGCTGAAGCGTTGGCAAGCGACACTAAAGTGTTCATTTTTATTGTCCAAAATCACTTATTCTATTCGTCATATTTCAGTTAGGGCTAACATGTTCTATTCCCATTTCCAGTTTCCTAAACATGTTAGGAGTTATTGAGTTTTTTTACCTTGAAAAATCCTGCTCGAGGATCAATGGAATGTAACCAAGCCAGTAGGTCTTATTAACCACTTGCCGCCGGGGTTTCCGGTAACGGACACGTATGCTTTATACGCATGGCCGGAGTCTCTGAAATTGGACAAAAGGAAACTGGGTCTTGTAATAAAAGACCGTACTCGGAACAAAAGACCAGGCTGCTGGGCATTACCAACATTTTTTCACTCTCAATAGTGGAGATAATCCAGCCTTGTTTTGAAACAGTACACCACGGTTTTGGGGATTTAGCGCGAGCA
Source organism: Acanthaster planci (assembly GCF_054643075.1). Lineage (NCBI taxonomy): Eukaryota > Metazoa > Echinodermata > Asteroidea > Valvatida > Acanthasteridae > Acanthaster > Acanthaster planci. Next base: position 18,600,282 of record NC_141777.1, on the reverse strand, counting down.
GATTACCACCAGGCAGCAAGTGGTTAAAACGACTTCAACTGCCAACAATGATGCAATCCTAGTGGCGTGACTTTAACTATGACAAAACTTATTCCAAAAACTAATTGACCTTTCCAACCAACAGTTTGGCTGTCATTCTCTCTACACTTTCAGGTCCTGGCCATAGTTGGGGTGCTGAGTGATGACACCGATCCCATGGTGTCAGTCATGAAACTGGAGAAAGCTCCCCAAGAATCCTATGCCGACATCGGAGGCCTAGATCAACAAATTCAAGAAATCAAGGTTTGTCACCACAACAACTTCAAATGTAAACTTTAGTTTTAAGAATAGAAATTCAAAATATATGCATTCACTATTTGGAAGCTTCAAATTGGTTGACTTTTGTTTTTTATCATTAGTCTGCAAATATCTACTTACAAAGAAATATTATACAACAGTATTTACAAAGAAACATTTATTAAAGTGTGCACAGTTGTAACCAAAGATCGTATAGTGCCACAAAGCGGTGCAAGATGGCGAACTTCACAGTGAATACACATAAAACAATGTAATTGCATGGGTGCCATTTGAGCAAGCGATACGCCTACCCAATGCACATTAATGCAAAAGTGCAGGTGCCTCGGCAGGCACGTGCACCTGGTGAGCCCGTGCCTAAGCATTACCGTAAACTGCGCAGGTGCATCGCTTGCTCAAATGGCGCCCATGGTAATTACATCTTTTGGGCAGAGTTATCCATCTTGCGCCTTTGGCGCTATATGATCTTTGGTTGGAACACAACAGTCTTGATGTTTGTAGTCAGTACAGTATTGCTAATACTTGAATGTTGGGGTAGCTTAAATGATGTATGAAGGCTTAATTCATCTGATTTTGATTGTGCAGTACTTTTACAAATACCGTTAAATATTACCCGGTACCCTGTATTTAAATGTAGTGTTACACTGGTTGCAGGAATCTGTTGAGTTACCTTTGACTCACCCAGAATACTACGAGGAAATGGGCATCAAACCGCCAAAGGGAGTCATTCTGTACGGTGCACCTGGAACGGGTAGGTTGGCTCTCAGATGTAACGGGATTGCCCTAGGGTTTTTGGAAAGTTTGATGACCTGTTTGATGGTGCTTTGTGTGAGAAGGGTAACATCTGTGACCAGCTGACATTCTTTTGCCATGAGGACTCAAGTGGTGTGGACATTTGTGGATTTATGTGAGTGTGCAGGAGTGGCATACATAGTGTGGACCTCCACACAAAAGAAGTCCACATAATGTAGGGTTAGAAGATGTTGTGTGGACTTGCACACGTCCACGGAGTGTATTTCAGAGGCATTTTGAGTTATTCGTGGAAAAATGAAGAGGCACAGTCCTGGAAATCATCATCAAAAGTAAAGCATGAACAAGTTGTCTTCGGAGGAGTAAAACGAGCAATTTCCCAGAGTTTCTTCATAACCACAGGATAATTAAAGCATGGCTCGAAATTAACGGGCGCAAGTAGCTAAAAAGCGCCTGTTTGTCTCATAAATGCACCCCTAAATTATCAAGAAAGGCTCAAGTATGAACAGCTGTTTGTTTCTAGTCTTGCCATGAAATACACCTGAGCTTTTTTTACTTCAGATCGCCCCTGTCATGGAACCACAACACGACTACAATTTTTTTACAATGTCACCGAGTGCAGCAGACTTGCACGCATCCGCACATGCACAGCGCGCTTTGCAAGCCAGGACACCAAAACAGTACTGGACCTCCGTAATGCACGCGGCTGAATTTATTAGTAGATTGTACATGCACATGTACAAGTCAATGTACAGTACGTGCGTACAGTGATACGTATCTGCTATGCAACTGGACAGCTCGAAGCGCAAGCCTTGTGCATCCTGGGACCAGCCGGTCATTGTGTTGTGCTTGGCTGCCAATGAAACATCAATATTCATACAATTGTCAGTGGGACTTATTACAGTCATTCCTGCGTGAGCAAAAGTAATGACTAACAATCTCCACTGTAACTCACGGTAGCGCACATTTCACTGTGAATTTACGGCTTGACATAAGGATTGTACATTTTGGCTTTTGCTGACAGAGGGTTTTGTGACAATGGCGCAGGGTGTGCAAAGTTACAGTGTCATGCATCATCGCATGGGTTTGAAGTGCTCTTTGGGCATCGTTTTGTACGACGTTCAAACAAATTTTGGACATTAACTTATCGAAATGTCAGTGCAACACAAATGTATAATGTGCCGAACAGGCGCTGACTTGGATACTGTCTTTGAAAAGACCGATCTTCAAGTTACGAATCCATGCAAAAACAGTGGATGGAGTATACCGTAGACCATCAAGATCACTTTTTTTTTTAAAAAAAATGAAATTCCCCACGCTAAAATTTTTGACCCAGAAACTTTAGAAGAAAAAAAAAGATACTACCCAACCTATTTTTTTTCAATGTAATCATGGTAATAGGAAGCACAACTAGTATTTTAGTTGGCCTTAAGTTTGGCCTCTAGAACATAAATGGTGTATGGAAGCTACTTCCTCCCGTAAACTGACAAATTCAGTTGCCTAGGGAGCAAGTACTTGCTTCCGTGATAGTTAGCCCAATTCCAATCCCTGAAAGGTATATCTACACTAGGCATGTGAAACACGTACATGTTTGTGAGTGTGTGTTAACCTAACATACCTAGTGTGGACTCAGGATAAAAGATATTCATACAAAGCAGGAAGGGAACACGTTCCGTGGACTTGCTCATGTCCACAGTACATTTCCCCTTCTCTGAAAAAGAGGTTTAGAGGCATTTTGGGGACTAGGGTTATTCATCAAAAAAGGAAGAGGAAATTAAAGGAAATTGTACAAAAAATCCAGCTTGAAATAGTCTGTACAGCTCAAGAAATAGGAGTATTTCTCTCAAAACAAACAGATGTCTACACTGGATAATTAACTTGTGTGAAAGATGACAAATTTATTTGTAAATGTTCAAAGTATATTGGTCTTTGTGGGACACAGTATGTAAACAATAAGAAATGGGTGATTGCTGAGGGACACTACATAGTGTCAACTGTGCTGCTGAAAGTCGGCTTTTTTGAAGACAAACGTTAGGTTGTGCACAGTGCTTTAAACTCCTCTTTTTAACAAGCAGCTTGCTAAACACAGCATTGCAGTATTTGCCTTGTTGATGTTCACCAGGAGGTCTGTCCAGTCATATTACTGGCACCCCAGGGGAGGTACATGCTTGGAAAAAAGAGCCTCCTCTCGTGCTCAAAAACATAGTCACAAGCAGTATGGTCTTTTTCTTCTATTCACTTATCCTGGATGTAACTTTCACTTTGATTTCAGGCAAGACTTTGCTGGCCAAGGCAGTAGCCAATCAGACGTCGGCAACCTTCCTCAGAGTGGTCGGGTCGGAGCTGATTCAGAAATACCTTGTAAGTACCGCTTGGGGCTGCTCATCCGATGCATGTTAGTTGGTCCATTTTCTCCAGCCTGAGTAAAATAAGATGGATTCAAATTTCAACTGAGCGAGCCTGGGAATTGAGCAGTCATGAGCCACTGAGTAGCATTGAGTCATGCTGTTCTAATGCAGTAGTCGCACAGGTTTTATGCATTGTAAAATGAACATGAACTTGAAACCAGGCTGCTTCGGTCATGCACTGTCAGCACCGATTTGCTGTTAATGGGTCTTCGAGATTGTTAGTTTGGTTTCTCTGCTTTTATACAAAGCATCATGTAGATTAAAGTCAGTAACCCATTTAGTTTTCTCATTGCGGTTTTTGTACAAGAATCACCTGCCCTATCTTCTGCTTGTTGATGCTGCTAGCATTGTGACTTCAGACATGACTGACCCCTTACTGGAGTGGCATATGTGGTTTAATGACGTCTGACTCCCATACAAGACGATTACAAATTTGGAGACACCGACCATTAGATTAGATAGCTCAGTGTGGCTTAAATGCTAGCAAGCCCTGCATAGTGATTTTCTTTAACCGCATTTAATTTTTGACCCTGAACATGTAGGGGGATGGCCCTAAATTGGTCAGAGAGTTATTCAGGGTAGCCGAGGAGCATGCACCATCCATCGTCTTCATTGACGAAATTGATGCCATCGGAACTAAAAGGTGGGTAGCAGTTATGTAGGAATAGTGTAAGATGGACACAGTCATGCTATGGGAGGAATTGTAAGGTCATCAGTAGCTAGTCTCAATTCATCTGGTCTTAAAATCTCTGAAAAAAACCATTCACTGGAACTGGGACAGAAGACGGTCATTTCTGCATTGTTCAGATTTGTGATTTGGCTTGTGATGTGACTTGTAAATAGTATGATAATAATTCCTGAGCTAAGAACCCACAGGTGAACAAGGAATGTATGGTGTGGTTGCGAACAAAGACAAGAGTTGATTCTTGACATCACATGCAAAGCATCCAAACCTGTTGTATATGTGACATTCTTGATACCGGATCCTTACTGAGATGCATTTTGTAGACGTTGACTATCCAGCGCATAGATATCTGTAGGATAAAGTGACTCACATTATGAAAAACCAGTTCAAACATTGATTTTTACAATGAAGTTCAAACCACCTTCTTTGTGCATAGGCCAGGTGATTTTCAGATTGACAAGAAAATGGTTTTTAGTACTAGCTACTTTGTAAAGAGAAATGATTATGACGGTTGATCAGAAGTATTGATTTCTGACAGGTGTATTTCAAGGCAATTCAGTTTAGATTTACCAAGGGGAACACTGAAAATACGTCTGCCTTTGTCTCTTCCTGTTTTAAGGTACGAGTCTAACTCAGGAGGTGAGCGTGAGATCCAACGCACCATGCTTGAGCTTCTGAATCAGTTGGATGGGTTTGACTCGCGAGGGGATGTCAAAGTCATCATGGCGACCAACCGCATCGAAACACTGGACCCTGCACTCATCAGACCAGGTGAAGAAGACTTACGGTATATTTTAACCCTAACCCTCCAGGGTACTTTGGCTAGAAAACCCTGCCAGACACATCAGTCAGTATCTTTTGTCAAAGTGGCTTGCCTGTCCAGTGTAACAAGATCCAACCGGTCAACTCTCCCCAAGGCCAAACAGACTTATACACCTGTTGCACTGTGCTGCATCTGGCAGGATCAGGGATAATGAAAAATTGGTGACTGCTGTGATTTGACAGGTGGCTTTGTTTTTATACTTGAAGGAGGCATGATAGGCAAAGACAATTTTGCCAAGGGGGGTGTTAAGCAAATGGAACATGGTTTGAAGGTGTATAGTCATTTTAGCACCCTGAGGTACTGGAAGTCAGCAAACTTTGTCTCAGGAACTAGTCTGTCAACTTTTGTACAGAGGAGAATTTGACTGTCTGCCCGAAGTAAATCATGCTGTATTTGTTTTGCAACACTTCATACATATGGTGTCATTTTTTTTACAGGAAAATCCTGAGTGACATTTACATTATCATTATTTATTATACAACATCTGCATAAATTCCTGTCATTTGATTGGTAGATCGTTGATCACTTGCCATTGAATTATTTGTACCAACACACAGCTGGATCATGACGCGTGTGCACGACGCACGTGCAGAGTGCAAAAAAAATTATATCAACTATGCATTGGATAACAAACACCTCCGGATCGATTGCGCTGCAGCTTCTGCATGGTGGAGCTGTGGCGCAAAATATTCACAGCAACATGGCGGACTTACATCCAACGTTGGCGATTCTAATTGACAGATAATCAGATGACGAGGATTTATACAAGTGTTGTATAAAATTAACAGTGACTGTGTCATGTTGCTACGATGGGAAGAATAATTGCATGAATTCCATCACATGAATATGAAACATGGATTATTTGTGTAATATCATTATTCCCATTATCTCTTCATTTGTTGCTTTGGCAATGTTGGCACACAAATACTACCTCCAGTCTCCATGCCTGGGACTATCCCATGCTCTGAATGTTTTTTAAATGCCCAAGTACTTACAAAGGATTCCCGCGGCCTGGAAAACTCATGAAAAAATCATGGCAATTTGTTTTCGTTTTCCAGGTCTGGAAAAGTCATGGAACTTTATGAAAATGACTAAAGTCTTGGTATTTTTCAAACACTGTGTGTGATTTCTGTTATCAGAAATAAGTGCATAAAATGCATGATTTTATTTGCAACTTTTAAAAGTCTGAAGAGTCCAAGAAACTGCATTATTGGGTCATAAATTTTTATAATTTGGTCATCGAAAAATCATGGAATCAACTGTCCTTCAGGTGCAGCAATTCTTTTACAGAAATTTCTGAGTTGTTTTCTGTCTCTTGCAGGTCGTATTGATCGGAAGATTGAGTTCCCTCTGCCAGATGAGAAGACAAAACGTCGCATATTCAACATCCACACCAGCCGCATGACACTGTCTGAAGATGTGAATCTAGATGAGTACATTATGGCTAAGGATGACCTGTCCGGGGCAGACATCAAGGTGGGTTCTCAGATGTAGCTGTTACATACATCTATACGCCATCACTGGGTACTTTGGTTTCAATCCACTGGCAACAGTGTGACTCAGTGGGCTCCTCTGAAAAAGAGCACTCTTAAAAAGATTTTTACAGGAGTGAAATTCGCATCTCAACAAGAACTAGGAACCAGTTTAAAACTTTCAAGTATGTTTTTGGTAGAAGTTGGAACTTTCTCCATGTAATGAGTTCGAGAGGCTTCCAAAGGCATTTGTGTAAAGTGTAGTGTAACATGTGTAGAAGAAGGATTGGTAAGTGCAGAGAAATGTTTGCAAGGTGATGACCACAAACCTTTGGAATGTGGGCCCCTTTGAGACGAACCACCAGACCTGCCAACAGTTTCCATCTAATCGGAACTGTCCCAATTTTTAACCCTAACCCTCCTCAATCCTTCACCTGTTGGAGGACTGAGGAGTGTTAGGGTTAAGGTTTCCAGACCAGAAGAAATTGTAACATTCTGATTTCCATAAAAAGGAAAAAAAAATCAAAAATCCTGGCAAAAGAAAGAGGAAGGCGCTCTGTGCTATGTTAATATAACATTTATAATACACATGCATGAGCTTCTCTTGCAGAGCTGCTTGTATTGCTATGGGTTGTAAAATGGGTATTCCGATTTCTGCTTTGCAGTGTTGGCCGTTATGAAAAAGGGGCAAATTGTATTGACAATCACTCATAATAAACCTACTGAAACTTGCTTATTGGGAATTGCACAGTCAATTTTGCATCTCTCATCACAAAGCCTGCTGTCCACTGACTGTAAAATCTGGCCTACTCAAGTTGTTAACTCCCTAACAACGATTGACATAATTAAAGACCCACCAGGACAAGCACCAGTAATTTTACTTGGTTTTTTCATCAGGCCATTTGCACAGAGGCTGGACTCATGGCTCTAAGAGAAAGACGCATGAAGGTCACCAACGAAGACTTCCGGAAGTCCAAAGAGAACGTCTTATACCGCAAAAATGAAGGCACACCAGAAGGGCTCTACCTGTAAACCCTAAAACCCCTTCAATTCAGTTTAATGACTAATGGTTGGTACATGACAGCCATAAAAGAATGCTTAACATTAATAGCAGTTCATGAAAATTGAGGAACTATAGAGAGGTATGTTTTTGCTTGTTAATGTACACAAAATTTGTATCGTCAAAATAGAGGTACACGCTCTCGTTTGCAACAGGTTGTTAGAGGTGACTCAAAAAGTGCAGTCTTGTCTTAATACCTGTAGTCTTTAATGTGTTTTTTGCTCACCGTATACTCCACACAAAGTCCTTCCAGGTTTGTTATATTCACAAGTCTCAAACAATGTGAGTATATGTGCACAGAGATCATTAACCACTTAAAAGGGGTGTTAGTTTACAACAAACTCCCCCCAGGCATGGATTATTCTTGGCCAGAAAGCTCAATTTTGGGGAAGGACAATGTATGCCAGCAAAGTTTGCAATAAGATAAAACAAAAGTTGAAATCAAACTCCTTTTTATCAACCTGTGGGAGTCATTTGCATCCAACGTGAATGGTATTTCCTCTTTTGATCAATTCAACGCTTTGCCTTGCAGTTACACATGTATAATTGCTGTGATATGACAGGTGGCAACAGCCGAGTCAGGGTACGACTCATGGTCAGCGTCCATGGATCTGTCAGACAGTGTAAAGCCATGTCCTAATGACTTGGCTGTGACTTGAAATTATACATATTAAACTCTATTGAGAGTGGCGGCAGCCTCAACCAATATCAAGCCACAGCCAAGTAATTTGGACATGGCCTAATATGGGCAACTCACAGTACAGTGCGTCACCAAGAGGTTCTCATGGAAAGGCCATTTCGCTAGATGGCTGAGTTGCTGCACTTCGCATTTTGAGCAAATGTCAGTAAACAATTTGAGGAAATGTTTGATTGATCAGGGCATTCCATGCCTCACATAAAACACCATTTTATATTAATTAACAATGATACTCTAAACATGTCCGAGTGATGAACCAAGACAAAGAGAACAGGGGAACAGTCCAAGTTCCCCACGCACAGCAAAGCCGCCACAAAGAACTTTTATCAATCATTTCCCCACAAGGCACTGCAAAAGAGGCCTCTCCATGACAACCCTTTCGGTGGCGCACAGCATTGTAATCGCCCGTATTGTATGCATAAAATCAATCAGAACCACCAAATGTGAGAATATACATGTACATACGTGTCACCTACTGCTGCAAAATACATCAGCATATTTTGTTTTGAAGTCTTCTGTTTGACTGAGTTTTCACTTGCAGTACTGGGAAGTCATCAAGCTTATCTGAGTCTTTATTTACCGGTGACTCATGTTTGCAAGTAATATAAGCTGTTTACAGATCATAAGTATTTTAAAGTTGAATACAACAGCAGACTTACTTGTAAATTGAGGAGGAAGTTATAATGTGCAAAAGGAACCTAAGCCATCCATTTTTCTGTTAGATAATATCCCTGTCATTAACATGGCTTTTCACTCCAACAGCTTGATTTCCTTGGAAATCTGAATAGCTTTCAGTTTCACATTTTGTTGCAACAAAATATTAAAAAAAGAAACAGGAAGATAAATAATTCATGTCTTCCTCTGTCTTTCTTTGTCATTGCTTGTGGCCTCTGGCAGACTGTTTGGTATAACTTTACTTCTGTTTCAGAAGTGTACGAAGATTTTGCATAATAATGAAATTTCATTCACTATTCCACTAGTCAGAACCAAACAGGAAAGTGATTGAGTTGCTTCATTTTATAAGACATTTTAGTTAAACCTGTAAATTAAGTTTATTTGGGGTTTTTGGTTGTGTTTTGTTTTGGGGCTGTTTCTTGTTTTACTTTTTTAAGGGGGGGGCTGCATTTAAGTCACGAATGTGAACCAATTCATTTTCATGGATTCTTGTACATTCCCTGGCACAGAGATTTTAAATCAATTATTTGATCGCTGTTTCACCCTGTTGATGGCGGAAACACTGTGCGAGTAATTGCATCCAATTGGCCTCTGCTGGATTATTTCTAAAGGGGGATCACAACCGAATATAGCGCTCCATCTGCTCCATGTACACATACATGCACTGATTAAGGGACCTTCTTGTAAAGGAAACTGTCCACCAATGACGCTGAACAAAGGACAGTTTGAAAGGCTGATTGAACTTGTATACACTCCATAAGAACAAAAACTAACAGCACTAAAAAAATATTTCCCAGTAACTGAAGCAGCGTACAGAAACATTATACCTTCGTATGTGCAATATAAGCACAAACAGATCTAGACCACCACAATTTCATCCACTTCCTCCTTCCAATGCAGGCTGTCTACGAGAAAATCATCCCACCCCTTCACCGCTTCACTCCACCAAGCCCCGAAAAGAGTCCATGAAGGAAATAACAACACATTATCCCTGGATGTACTTAGCGATATTTTGAACAGGTGAAATTTGGATGAAAACATCAAAAGTTACCATTTTACAACTAAGGAATTCTCATTCCATGAGGGTACAGATGAAATGTTCCGTTGCAAATGTTCCGTTCCATGAAGCTGTTGCTGGCCTAAAATCCATTGCATTTTCATTTCAGTTCATTCATAACAACACGTTAGTGGGAATTTGGGAAAACGAAAGCAGAACTTTTGCCTCGAAAATTTAAACCTCGAACCCCCTCCCCCCGCCGTACAGAGTTTACTTGGAGTGGTTGCGTGCGTGCGCCGAGCGCTTAGGGCCAGGGCGCCTCCACCGTGAGGTTCACTGCGTATGGAGTTTCCAAATCGCGGCTTCGTTCGGTGGAAGCTTTGCCACTGTCTTCAAACCAAGCACATTTAGGCCTATACTACAAGAATTAGATAAAATAGTTCCGTTAAATAGCATTTTTTAAATCTGAAATTTTTATCTTTTTGAGAGTTTTATTGATCTAGAGGGTTTACAGTTGGGAGTGTAAAAAATTGACACAATAAATGGAACGAAGCCGAGATTTAGAAAACGGTCACTAACGGATTACAGCATGCACACTCGATCGCGTCGTCGAGTCCCGTATTTTCGATCGCATATCGGATAATGCAATAAAAATGGCGACAACAGGTGAACCACGGACGACGGCCTCTCGGTCTTTAGAATCTACCTCGCCAACAGCCAAATCCCACCAGCCCATTGAAGGAAGGAGGGTATCCATGGAAGCCAAGGTATCGGACGACAAGAAACAGAAGAGGAATATTCATGTCACAGCTAAATACAACAGAAAGCAGATGAGAATGCGTCTCAACATCGAGGAATGGATGGACGGTCAACTCAGGCAGCTGTACGAATGCGAGGTAGGCCGCGTTGGTTGGGCCGTTTTGGCAGAGCTGATTTTGCGTCGTTTTTGTGATTTTGCCTTTACATTTACATGTGCATTATTATGACATGCTTGGAGCATGCATATGATCCTTGGCATGCTAATTTGCTGCTTCAGCGGTTCATTAAATTTGTATAAAATATGATTTTTATGATCACTGCACACAGCATAGGGCCTACATCATCAGGTCGGGGCCCAAACCACAATTTAGCGACGTCCCTAGTTTCTGCTTATGTCGGTAGTTCAAGCGGCAATGGCGTCATTTTCATCACGTCACGTGATAATGATGTATTTTTCCCCACGCGATTTTGGGAAAATAACGAGATTTGAAATGCCAGCAGCCAACACGGCCACCTTTGCCGTTACCGTTGGAGTCTATGGCAAAATTGTTTTCGATCGCTATTTCGGAAAATCGCCACGGTAAACATAAAATCTGCCACGATTAATTATAAAGGGAACTTTTTCATGCATAAAGTAAACTTCGGCAAAGTTTCATTTTTTTCGCGTAAACGTTTTCATCGGCAGAGTTGGACTCGCCTGCCCATCGAATTTGACACTTCCAGTGCAAGATTTGACCGAAAAATCTCCTCGATCCGCTTTTATAGATACCAAATGAAAATTTCATTTAGATCTTGGGTAGCATGTTTCCTTTAAAGTTGATCGATCAGGGGATTTTGTTTTGAATCTTCAGGCGGATAAAGAGATTGATGTTATTTACGAATCGTGATCTAAAAATAGTTCAAAAATTATGTCATCGTTGCACAAACGAGCGGCGTACGCATAGTCTGGCGTCATCGCTAGTTTGTGGTTTGGTCCTAGACCTGATCATGTCACTAGCTAGCCCAGGCCCCCACACTTAAGGCTGTAGTGGCTCTTTTACAATCTGTCTCTTCTGTGTCGCCACCACAGCCTACTTTAACTTCAAGGCATGACTTTAATGCCTGAAATCCAAACTGCAGGATTGTCACATACTTTGAATCCTAATAATATCTTCTGAAATGAGAATGGCTCGACAATTTTACTTACACTGGTGTATTCCTCAGACTAGTTCGGACTTTCACATGAGCACCATGAAACTTTCCAAAACCATAAATTTTCCGATGTACCCGTATGGTGCCTTGAAAACCCGGCCTGTGGTATTATACCGGTATGCTGACTGTGGGCATCCCCATTTTAAAAAAAGAAGGCAGCGCTTTGGGCGTTGGAAGTCAAGACGCCTGACAGGTGCCGTAGTGGTAATTCATATTAACTTAGTATTACTTAGTAATAAGTTGCACGCACACTTTGCTACTGTACTGTACGCCCACAGCACATGTTTGGAGCATGGTACAGTGACATGCATATTGTTATTAAAATTTAAGTTCACTGCTAAGACTGGTTCCTTGTTTTTCTGTCACGCAAGGTGACAGGAACCAGTTTTCTAGGGTACAACCTATACCAGAGCACCTGTCGGGTGCCTTGAAATCCAAATGCAAGAAGCAGCATACAGCGTATAATACCACTGGCCGGGTTTTTCAAGGCGCCATACATCAGAAAATTTACGGTTTTGAAAAGCTTTAGGATGCTCGTATGAAAGTCCAAACTCTGAGGAATATGCCAGTGTAAGTAAAATTGTCGAGTCATTCTCATTCCGGAAGATACATGTATTAAGATTCAAAGTTTGTGACAATCCTACAGTTTGGATTTCAGGCATTTAAGACATGTCTTGAAGTAGGGCTGTGATGACGACAGATAAGAGACAGACTGTAAAAGAGAATAATAATAATAATTGACATTTATAAAGTGCCCAATCCATCAAGCTGCTCCCAGGAGCTGTACATCAAAATATAAATGAATAAATATAACCTACATGTACCATAATCAAAATCTATACTAAGAAACTAAAAATGCTTGTTTAAAAAGGTGCGTCTTCAGCCCGGTCTTAAAACTCTCCAAATTCCTAGACTCTCTAAGATGAACTTCAAGCTGGTTCCAGAGAGCCACTGTACAAAGCTCCCATAGTCGTCCGAGTCAACTCGGTCCCAAGTCAACTCGGTCCCTATAAGAAAATGTACGTTGGAGATCATTAATTATTTCATTGGGTGGTCTATGGTCAGGTACATGTACAGTCCCTTCGCCAATTTACAGTTTCGCCCACAAGATGCCCAATGATGTCGGCAACATCCACAATGTGGTGCACGATAAAGAATAGCATCTTCGTTGGACTTCAGCTCAGGGTCAACATAAAATTTCTGTTTGCATTTTGAAAAAAATCAGTGCTGAAGGAAAAGACAGAAATCTTTTGCTTTTCAGGGGATCAGTTGAAGAAATTTTTATCAGTTTCCAGTCTTTTTATATGTCCATTGATAATTGGATTGGTATCAGTTATTTTAAAATGAAATGATTCGAAGTTTAATATATTTAGTAATTTCGAATTGCTTTAAACGTGTGTATTTCTACTGTGTCTTATTTCCTAACTGTTACATGTACATATATTCTGTGTACTTCTGCATTTGGATTTGCACGGCGAGTCATGATAGTTTGATGTATTAAACCATAAAGGCTTCCTTTGAAATGATGATGCATCATATTCCCCCCCCCAGTTTCATTTATTACTGAACTTGATAAAAGTGAAGACCAAAAATTACATGCATGTGTAATGAAGGTAAAAACCAATGAGTGAATTACACCACATGATCAACATCTCTAGATAATCTTTTTTGGCAGACGACAGTTTCAATTCATTTTCTTATTTTGATATACTAATTCTGTTAAAACAAGGTTCAAAAGTCTAAAACTAAACAGGAACCTCTTTGCAAAGGATGTAAGTCTTTCTGTAAAAGTTGGGTCTTTCATCATTTGCAGTACCCTCTGAAAGGTTTAACAGACCCATGCAAATGGCATAGTATGCTTGGCCTTCTCAATGACAGAGGGTAGCGATCTGGAGCAAATGAATGCTGACGTCTTAGAATTAATCTTTTGATTGGCGCAAGCTAGCGTCTGTGTGAAGCAGTGAACCGCTCTAGCCCTTTGACAATGGATTAGGTCAGTCACGTGTGGTGATGTGGATCCACAGGTATCGATAATTAAAACTTGTTTGAGATGCCAACAAAAACTTGTAAGGACTGAAATTCCAAGTGATAGTTACATTTGCATGTGGGTAATACATGTACATACATGTATTACCCATCCCCACTTCACCCCATCCCCACTTCGTCCCATCCCCACTTCGTCCCATCCCCACTTCGTCCCATCCCCACTTCGTCCCATCCCCACTTCGCCCGATCCCCACTTCGCCCCATCCCTACTTCACCCCATCCCCTCTTTGCCCCATCCCCACTTCGCCCCATCGCCACTTCGCTCCATCCCCACTTCGCTCCATCGCCACTTCGCTCCATCGCCACTTCGCTCCATCCCCACTTCGCCCCATCCCCACTTCACCCCATCCCCACTTCGCCCCATCCCCACTTCACCCCATCCCCACTTCACCCCATCCCCACTTCACCCCATCCCCACTTCGCTCTATCCCCACTTCACCCCATCCCCACTTCACCCCATCCCCACTTCACCCCATCCCCACTTCGCCCCACCCCCACTTCACCCCATCCCCACTTCGCCCCATCCCCACTTCGCCCCATCCCCACTTCGCCCCATCCCCACTTTGCCCCATCCCTACTTCACCCCATCCCCACTTCGCTCCATCCCCACTTTGCCCCACTGATTATCGTTCATTCTTTTCTTTTAGCTTTAACAGAGGTACAAATGTACATGTATATGCAACAAATAAAAATTTCAATAGTTTGAGTACCCAGCCTAGTCAGAGCCTACATGTACACATGTAGGTTCCGATTCAAACAACTTGTTTCTATTCCTTACTCTATGGTATGGCCTATTTTTGACCACAGGTTGCCTGTGATGTATTTATCATCGTAGTTCAATCTGTAAACTTTTAACACACCAGAATTAAATAACTGCTGGAGATGAAGTGGAGATTGTGCCATTTTCGTTTTTTAAATACCTAGTTCTGTTTTTGAGAGGTATATCACACAAAAGTAATTCAAACACCCAAATGTCCCAAATGAGAGCATTAAAAAGTAGAGGAGGAGACTTGAGGAAATGTTCATTTTTGGTTTGAATCCAACCTTATTTCAGTAAGGGTACCCCAATAAGAATCGCATAACTTTTCAAAATTCGCATCTTCACGTAATACTGGCCATATGTATTTCATGTGCCTCTTACACTGTACACTGTACATCCATCGAAATTGAAGTGGAAGTGCAAGGCAATTCAAACTCCAATCAATGTAACCACTTCCTTCCAATACTCTATGGCTTCGGGATGCAACCTTAGAAATGTCACGTCTGTGTACTTGTAGAAATAAGCAGCTGAACCATTCATTATGAATCTATATTTAGTGCTGGCATGAGAATATGATGTCAAAAACGTGTCAGAAACAGCCTCAAAAATGGCAGATGCATCTTTTACATTCTTCCCATAGATGACTTGATGTACTGGATGACTGTGATATTTATGAGAATGATCTAAATATTATACAGAATTTTGTATTGATTTGAAGTAAAGAGGATGAGAAATAAACCTGATGTATACATGTACATGTAAGTCCAACTACACTGTACAGTATTAATTCACCATGGACAGCATACATGTAGTCAACAGTTAGTGAAGGCCATAAAGTTTTCTGTGCCGTTTTGGGAACCCCTCTCCCCACGTTTAAAGCTGTAACAAGGACGGAGCGAAGTGGAAATGGGGAGAAGTGGCGGCAGTGTGAAGTGGCTATGTGTCGAAGTACCGGAAGCGGGGGGGGGAGCTTCGTTGTACGACCTTGATCAGTGACAGTAGTGTTAAATACATGTAACTTCATTAAAGTTTGTCACGATGCAATGCGTCATGGCTGCACATTGAATTTGTACAGGAATCGATAAGAGAAGTACAATAATAAACACGTTTAGCATGGCCCTGTTATCCTTTGGCTTTGTGTTGGCACGGCAACTGTACATGCGCGCACAGAACAGTATGATGACTTGGAAGTGTAAAAGTTTTGATAGACATGCTTGTTCAATAACCCATGTTCTTTTTTCTCCCATGAATAAGATGGCACAGAGTACCTTGAAACCGCATTTTTTACTATGGGAAACCATCGTCTGGTTCCATGCATTCCGGTACATTGAGACATTGTGAATTTCATGAGATGGAATTTGGAGCTCCTGCAATTTTGGACCGTTTCCCTTTATAATGAAATAGTTCTCTAGAGCCATAAATCACAAGAAGAAAAAGAACCTGCAATGTATAGAGGTTATGCGTTAAGGTGGAGTGGGAGGGCAAGGGCTTTGTATCACTGGGATTGGCTTGTGGAAACCATTTACGCATTCATTGTACAGGTAGGTACTATACATGTATGTACAAAGAACAGACACCAAAGTGCCAGAAATGCAGAACCTCTCTTTTAGGTATCAATTTCAAAATGGAAAGATAATCTTGCGACATTTATTGTGAGCGGAGAAAAAAATTCAAGATGCCGGTAATGGTCGGACATTGAATTTGAGAATTGAAATAACACTGTTTCACAAGAATTCCAAAACGGTTGCTTTAAATAATGTCTACATACATGTATACAGTGTATGCATGGCCAACTGTGTCCCCCGGTACACGTAAAGTTCTTGTGGCAGTTTCACCTTGTCGGACGTGCAGCTTGCGTACCGGTATGCTGAAGTCAAGTGTGCGTAATTCTCTGTAACGACAGACTGTAAAGTTGAATTGAATTTTAGTTCTGGTAAAAGGTACAATGTATGCACGTACCAATACATAGTTCATACATGTACCATGATCTGGAAAGAAAATTGTTCATGAGTCTAACTTTTTTGATGTAGTAGAAACTCTGTACGTAGCGTGCTCTAAAAGCTAGCGGGATGTGTCAGAAGATGACATGCTCCTGACTGAATGATACAGATATGTACAGTGTTGGACATACATGTATGTTGTACGTGGACAAACCATGGAAGAGGAAAAACAGAAAACGCACTATTTGGGCTATCCGTTTTTAAAAACAAAAACTCTTTGACGTGTGTGTTTTTTTGAACCTTTTTTCACGCTTTTAGTGTCATCACATATACGTACACTATTAAATACATTTCATGGAATTAAACAAGTTTTGATTTGGTAGTTTCTGTCTCAATATTATTTCCAGTTTGCATGCACCACAAGGTACATGTACTTGTACCACACCAAATTGACACCTCAAACTTTCGATTGTTAGGTTTTAGGTCTCAACTCACCAACACATCACTCAAGTAAAAGATTCTGTTGTCCCCTTTAATCGCATGCCATAAATTTTGTGAGAGTGTGATGTCATAAAGATATCTGACATGTCTGAGGACAAAAGAACATCTCATTTTTGAGCTGCTTTACTTTCCTGTAAAACTCACCATATGCAAAGTGACCGACAGTCTACAGTTACAAGTTCCAACTACACTTGTTTCATTTTCAGATGAATTTGGTGATTCCATTTTTTCACTTGTTTCTTCCCAAGGTAAAAAAAAGGTGGTCTGCCATGTCTGTTTAAAATCAATCTAAACCCACAATAGAATAAAAGTACAAAATACCTGTGCATGTGTACCGGTACATTTGGTCAAGCCTTTGAAATGTGGGTTCCGGTTACATGTACATGTAACTTAAATGGAGAAATTCGTTAATGGCTTTAAGTTTGCTTCTTGTTTGTTTAAGTTTTTCCCCTGAGTCACTTTCCCATATTTAAAGGTGAATTCAACAGAATTCAACCACCAACACACATGTACATACATGTACGTGTACACGGAATGACGGAAGTAGGATACTTGCTGAATCAGCGGCTCCATTTCTCAGAACAGTGCTCACACTGTATGCAATGTACAGGTACATGTACAGTACACTGTACTTACCGGTACACTGTATGTTTGAATCCCAACCTTGCAACTGTTGAATTAAATGAAGAGTGTACTGTGTGACCTGATTCCAAAATACTAGTAATCATAATGCTCAAACTGGAATTGAGTTTGGGAAAACATTTTGACCTTGTAACATATGCAATACTTCACAGTTAGATGGCCATTGTATTACATTGTACATGTGCGGTATTCCTCCATCACTGTTACTACCGGGTACCAACAGTAATTTTGCATGCCCTACAGTACGTGTAATAGCACGTGTGCCAGTTTTGCATGCATGACAGTTCATGTACATGTATCTACATGTATATTGGTAAACATACCGTACATGTGTAGTGAGAAATAATTACGACGGGTGCAAAGTATGTGCTCCTACAATGTGATGGGACACTGTATTGTATGCATAGTACCCAAACACCACCCATCTCATTTACACAGGTTGTACTCATACATGTGTACATGTACCTGTAGGCCTACATGTACATGCAGTGATTTGCTGAGATTTGCTTTATCTTATGGGACTTGACCTGCTCGTGTACATACTAGTCTATGTACTGTACATGTACCCGTACTTTGGATTTTGTCCTGGTTTTAATTTCCAAATAGCAGTACTATACCCATGAACATGCAATTTCAGGCATTTGGCGTAGTGCATCAATTGACTTGCCTTGCACTTTGCTTATCAAACATATCATTTGTAAACTGGGGTAAAGATGTGTGACTTTTAAGTTTTTCTTAATATGATGCAGTATCTCAGGAGTTTGTACAGACACGAGGAGATTAACGTGTGGTTTTATGCAATACAAGTCTTCTCTATGATGCCACGGTTTATGGGAGGAAGTTTTGGATATGTGTTTACCCTGATCTTGGGTAAACATGCCGCTCAAAATTCGTAGCACATATATCCAAGAGTAAGGAAAAAATAAATATCCATCTTTTGAAAAGAAAATTCAGTGATAAAGGCTAAACCACATGTATGGCTAAACCTTTGACAGTCATTTTATAAAACTTTATCCTTCACACTTTTTCAACAGCATTTCCATTCTGTGATATTTTCATTGTATCATACATGTATGTTCCATTTAATACTGTATCTCGTAATCCCTTCCTTATATTACCCCTTCCATGGGCATTTTTACCCAGCTGGTAGTTTACCCTTTCAATCACAGAGTGATTTACAACAAACCAGAGGCAAGTCTCTTGCATTCATTGCACTTAAAGTGGATAATTAATACACTACAAAGTAATGTTGAAAGGAAGTAAGATTACCAGAGGCTGCATGTACATGTTCCCTTTTTGAGGCAAATAAATTTGGCCCACACCTACATGAACATGTTCAATGTGCCCTACCGTACATACACATACTGTACATGTACATGTACATATATGCTTAAGTGTACATTTACATGTATTTAGCCCACTGGGATAATTTTCAAATTCAAGCAACACAGAAACACACAAGTTTTATTTGGAAATTAATGTATGCATGGTTACCCACAGTGGCACCATTTGCTTGAGCTCTCAAACCACATAGCAGTCATACAAGTCTTTGTTCAATAAAAGCCTACTACATATACACATCATTCCAGATGAATCATCAAGTCCATGATGAAGTGGTACAGTACAGTCAACGATGATTCAGGGATGTCTGGGTCTGAAGGAACTGTGGTTGATCACGGTGTACATGTACAGACCATGTACTGGTAATCCTACGGTTGCTTGAAACACATTCAAATCTTGCGCAGTACCAGTCAATGGGGGGAGGGTTCAGTCATTCTTTTTTCTTCTTTTAATACCTGTACATACATGTACAGTGTACATTGCATTCATTGATCATTAATGGCACTTGTGCTAGAAGTTATACATGTACATGTACGTAGTTTTCTACAGCAGTTTAAAATGGCAAAAGGGGAGTGCAGTGAATTTTTGCTGGCTGTTACAGCGTAACTTGAAATAAAAAGTTAATAATTGTTTCTTTTTAGTTAACCACTGTTTGTGACTCTAGTTGAAACTGTCACAAATTAAAGATAAAATTCAAAAGATGAGGCTTGACTGGTATCATACGCGTATGTACATACTGGGGTACTTTGCATGCACATGTATACATGTACCATAAGAGAAAGGGTGACTTCACATATCTTTTTGTTAATAAGTTGCAATGCTGTATTTGTACCGGAACCATGTAATTTTTATATCAACTTTGTCGTCCAATTGGAACAACTCCAAAAAAGAACTTTAATACCATAAATACTAGTACATGTAGAGTATTTTGTAACTTTGTAAGCAGTAAGTGTGGTGAAAAAGATGTCGCAAAGAAGCTTTCTTTGAAAATGTCCCATCATCCTCACAGCAGAAACATGTTCCAATAGTGTACAGATGTACATGTACGCATGTACATGCACCATCTGACCACAGCAGTTAACATGATAAAGAGTGTGGTGTCATGACCATGATGCTCTCCAAATTGAGCTGAGTATATTATAGAAAAAATGCCACCTGTCATACATGTACCTTTGTTCAAGTCAACTCTATGGCTTTTTCTTTTTATTTGTCGAATAAAAGGATGCAGGAGTAGGGATGAGCTGTGAACTAACAACTGTGACAATGAAGGGTGGCCATCCTGGGGTTCTTAATTGGGTTATACCATCGTCAGTGTTCAGAAAATCTGTTACCAGCTGAAAAGACCTGCATAGTTTTCACAGTTTTTAAAACAAACTTTAAAATTTTGAACATTTCATTTGCTCATTCAGCTTTGCTTGATACCTTATGTTTTGCAACACACAGATGTACATGGTTACAAAGTACATACTGTACATGTACATGTACCACTATGTACCAGTATCATGTACAGTATGGCACCCATTGACCAGCCAGTGAGTTCCGGTAAATACTTGTAAAGAGTGGAACAACTGCAAGAATTGCTACACCTACTAATGATTGCTGACACTGAGTCTAACTACATGTAAGTGTCATACATGTACAGTACGAAGTTGCAAATGCAATGGGAACACTGCTTTAAGACAGACTGTATGCAGATCGACTTTAGTGTTGCTTAGGCTAAGAAGCTATTACCTGGAGACTGTCTAATAGTGAATATACATGCAGAAGATACTGTATATAGTCTGCTTACATTTCCTAATCTGCCTGTGGCACTAAGAGGGATCAGTGCTGAGAATAAGGAAGTACATGTATGGTGCCCTGGGTTGAATAGACTGGCTCTGCCAGGTAACAGTGAGTGCATATTTCTACAGTGTTAAGTGCTGTAATCCAGAGATTTTGTGGTACCTGTAGGCTACAAGTAATCCTTTCCATCCAGATTGAATGGAATAGGATGTTCATTGTGTATCTGAGATTATTGAAATTAAACCATGTACAGTATCGGTACACCTGTACATGTTCTGGTAGATCAGATTGTGGAAGGGGTAAACAGACAATATGCAAGAAATGTGTGCAAGAAATTTATGATCTGGAGAAAAAGCGTCCATTACAAATACACCCATGGAGCTATCGCTACATGTACTGCACATTGAAAACAGAAACTCGGCCTTGTTGCTCTCTGCACTCATATGCAGGAAGTGTCAATAAATAGTCCACACACAAATAGGCCTCCCATTTCCCTTTTCACACCCCAATAATTGATTGTTTTGACATTTGATACACCTTGAGAACCTCAATACCAACTTCAGCGAACTGAGTGAACTAGCAGGTGTACTAGGGTACCCCTGTATCCACACAGTTGTGTACTAAATCAACAAGTTACTTGTATGTATGTACCTGTTCACATGGATATTATCTGAAGATACATGTACTTCAGTTTAATACCAGGTACCTCTGTACATTTTGATTTTACCTCGCAGCGGGTAATTCTATTCTTTCTGGGAAATTCCAAAGTGAGAAAAGATTTTCACAGATTTTCACACAAGTAGGAAAAGATGTTACACATTCTCTTGCACCCGGGAAAAGACTTTTACAGATCTCTCCACGCGTGGGAATACATTTTCACACCTTTTCACACAAATGGGAAATTATTTTTGCACCGTGTGAAATGTGAGCATGAATGGGAAGGTGAATTCTTGTCACAGAATTTCTCATTCCAATTCACAGTCTTAACATTCAATTGTCATGTACCGGTATGCCATTGTGAATTTACCTGCACACAGCCCATGAATACAGGTTGTACATATGTATGTATAGTGCATTGTACATGTACATCATAACATGTACATGTACATGTAAGGGCCTACATGTACATTTACATGTACATGTGGGCATCAGAGAAGGAAAATGCTGTGTGTCGTATATCAGAATTCTGTTTGAATTTCTTAATATGGTACATCATGCTATGACCTTAAAAAATGTTTGCTAGTATTAAAAGAATTGACTCTACATGTACATCTCGGGAGGCTGCAATCCATGATTGATATGTGGTCATTCGCTGGTGATTTGTCCCTCCCCCCTAATTTTATGCTTGGCATAATTCTAAGATGTTTACCCTTTAAAAGATCAATTTTTAGTACTAATATTTATTGTAGGATACTTTTCACATGTTTGGTAAATTCTGGGGAAGGGTGATCATAAGTGAATTGATTTGCCACAGAAATGTGTCGTTGGAAGAGCAACGAGGCAGCAAGGTAGGCTGCTCGGTGGACTGGACTGACAGGTGACTGCAGTGGTACATGTACCTACAACCGGTACATATGTGGGTTACCTGGAAAATCATCCAAAGGGAAATATTTCTTTTGTCTGTCTGCATGCCTCTCGGATTTGTAGTTTTGTTGTTTCTTTAAGAAACTGTGCACAGACTTGATGGATGTGATACCCCAGCAGTTGAGGGAGATTGAGGCTAATATTTGGTTTTATTAAATTTTAACAAATGCAGTGTAATTCCACCAGAATCTTAAGCACCATATTGTCCTTCTTTACTACCACTCTTTGACATTTTTTTAACTCTCTAGCATCCTGCTTAAATGAACATACATGCATCCACTAAGTAAAGTTGTGTCGACCATGTACATGTGCCAGTACAGTATTATGTGTACATGTAAAATATTGTCATAAGGATTAGTATAGTTGAATGTTCAGCTAAATGTACCAGTACATGTAATTCACAGGGTTAGAGTCTGCAGAACGAGCCAGTTTGTCATCACTTTTGAGGTAGCTGTTTGCAGTGGAGTCAATATTTAGCCATGGCCAGGGACCAGGAGTCTGGGCCTTCCAATAAATCACTCATCCCACAGTCTGGCTTGTCAAGATGCCAAGCTGCCTGCTGAAGGAGTTGCTGAACTTTGGCCACTGAATGGAACTGCAAATGGCAAAAGCTATTCAGCCACTATTCCATTGTGGCAGTTCAATACGTGTATGTACATGTACAATGTAATACATGTACATGTACACCACCTGTACAACTTGTATTAATATACTGGTACATTTATACATAAACCAGTATATACATGTACATGTAACTTGTGCCCATGGGCCTCTGTACCTAGTATCGATGGCTTAGTATTTTGGGCCTCTTAAGATGACTTACCACCATATTCCTTACACCAGAGCGTGCTGCAACAATACCAAGTTTTGACCAAGGCAATCATTTTATAATTTGTGGTTATAAAGATAGCATATCGTTATCTACTATGTAAATTGTAGCCCTGACTTGCTGTACATATTTAAACCCAGTCACTCAAAAACGACCTGTGAGTGTCATGACTGGTGTTGTATTTGAGTCCGTCACAACTCCTTTCACAAGTCCCTTCACAGGTCCAATCACAAGTCCCTTGGTAAGTAACAAGGTGAACAAAAGGAATGCGTTGATCACAGCTTATTTGAACACATGTAGCTTGTGAATTGGCTTAAGACTGAATGACTTGTGATGGACTTACAGGGACTTGTGATGGACATGAATCCAACACTGGTTATGACGCATGCAGCCCACTGTGACTAACAATTTTTCGAGTCTCCCGGAGAGACTTCATTATAAATGCCTTCAGTGAGTCTGAGCCTCTAGAGTTGGCGCCTAGTGGCGTCTTGCCCCTTGGTGTCAGTGAGCAATGGTATACAGTCAGTGACACATACATGTAAAGATCAGTGACTAGAACCTTGCCAAAGTTGAGGGCTTCATTCTCATGTACTCATGCACCATATGTTCACTGCACCATATGTTCATAGATTGGTAAAACATACTGTGTTATGTACATGTACACCTACATGTACTGTACGTACCAGGACTGGTACATTGTAGGTGCAGTCCTCAATCTCTATTCTTTTGCCATTTTTTGCAAGGCTTCAAATAGGCTAGTAAAATAATTATATGCACCCTCCCATTTGCCATGGGCCTCCTGGACAGATTTTGAAGTAAACACCAATATACCATCATTCGACAAGTCCAGGCAGAAGTTTTGTTGTGTGGGACTTGCCTAGTTCTTGTTACAAACTGCTCAGCGTAGATCACAATATGTACTGCACATGTACATGTGTCCGAGGAAGGCTGACTTGGGTGATGATTAAAACATACAGTATGTTTTCCCGGATCTGAAGGGCCCATGGCTTAAAAAGGGATGCAGGGTTGTTTACAAAATTGGCCTCATTCTCTCTCACAATGTGACAATGCATAGATGTGCATGACATGTACTCAAGCGCCATCCTCATACAATACATACTGCTTTTTAGTACAAGGTCAAGGTATAAATAGCATCAACTCTGTTTTGTCAGTTCATGATTTTCTGCGTACCGTCTGCAGCTGTTTTTGAAAGGGAAAAGTTGCAATACATGAAAACAGTGCAGATCGACTTCAGTACATGTACATGTACCGGTGTGCATGTTATTGATGCATAAGCCATACATGTACGTGTAGCGTTATGCGATAACTTTAATAAAAGTTTCTGTTCAAAATTCTCTGCAACATACGTGTATGTGTAGGCTACACAGTTGAACACATGAAATGAATCAGCAAAAGTCTTGCTTTGTGATGGGGTGCATTCACCGGCCCCCGCTGGTTTACGTACGGTACCGGTAACCCATACATGTACAAGTAACTTGAAAGTTCTTCACAAAGATTTTGTTTCAACATCAGCAGTTGTTGCGTAGTGTACCTAACACCTCTTTGTTGCAACAGTTGAATGCGAAGGTTGTGAGAATTGAATCTCCCTCTGATTCAGCTCTCTGTAGTGGGTCTGTATTCATGGATGGCCTTGTCTTTATTTGGATGGAGCAATACTCATAATGTTTGTTTTGCAGCACTATTCAGTTGTTTTGTGCTATTGTGATGTTCACTCTATATATCTGTATTCTGTGGCATACCAGAAGCTGTATTAAAACATTCTACAAACACTACACTTGTTCTCCGAAAGTTCACTAAGATGATTGGAGTGCAACTTCTCCTTGTCTGTGAGCCAGTGTTACATAATGTATTCGTACCGGTACATGTACATGTGTATGTTGAATCTAGTATAGTGTTAGTAGTGACAGTATGTGTTTGCATGCACATGTTCATGTACATGTACCAGTACAACAACATGTTCATATACAAATGTACATGTACAATGTACATGCACATACATGTGCGCACAACATTGAAACTTGCATACCAGTTACATTATATGGACCATTAGATAATGTTCAACTTTGGGGGTTTATTTTTCCTGAACAGCAGTGAATTAATTCCCAATGTCTGACGTAATGAGGGAAGTCATGACTGATATGTGGAGCAACGATGACCGTGTCCATCTTTCAACTTAATTGGAGTTAATTAATTAAAGTTTCGAACATCAGCATTTTCAACGGATGTGAACAACCTGTTGAAATCACGAAGTTAAAAACTACCTCTCACAATCAATCGGGTCCCAAAGTCGGCAGTCGCGAATGTCATTTGATTCTGTCATTAGTGCCAAAAAATCGACTTCAAAAAAAACAAGTAAAATCAAAATCAGTGTACAACACAAGCTTTAAAAAAGAGTGCAAAAAAGCACCCCCAAACAAGCATCATTTTATGACTTGAGCGATCACATTTTCTTCAAGTACGTTCCCGAAAAACCGCAGTCCAAAATACTGACTGTGGCGATTTTGCGGCTTCCGTCATTATCTCACTGTGCCGCTGAAACATTTTGCTGCATTGTGGCCTGTTTGACCTTTGACATCAACCCAGATAATGCGTCGTCTTTTTCTTTTGATATTCATGAGCCCCTCCGCAGAATGGCGACGCTCCGTAAGTTTTCTCTTCGGACCAAGGTTTCTCGTCAAACTGAATGATGTTCGAAAAAAAATGATGTCTGAGACATAAAATACGATTCATGATCAAAATAAACGGCAAAATGAACATTGCATAATTCAAGCACTACATGTGACAGCATTTTCGGCATTCTCGAACATCATGCATGTTTTGTCGAAATTCTCAAGCGTCATCAAAATTCTGTCAAACATGACGTTTGTAACGAACATATTGTACTCATTATACACTTTTGATGTAGCCAAACTTACAGATTATTTTCAGTGGTTGAAAGGCATCAGACGTGGCAGATATGCTGGTATAGTGAGAGTGATTAGAAACGGCAAGAGAGTGAAGAGAGCCAAACTTTTCTCATCATTTTCTGTCAATTTTGTGCACTTTTTTTCACGGCTTATATTTTTTGAAGTTATTTCTTAGGTGCTTTAAAACACAACAGTTGAAAAAAATACAGAAAATGCTTGTCGAGAAGTTTTGAAATCAAGTCCTCAGGTGCAAACACTTTGACGTAAAACTTTAAATGAATTCAACTTGTTACTCCATTTGATTTGCTCTGGTAGCCAACCAAATGTACATGTACACAGTATGCCTAATTATCCCCAAATAATCATTTTATAAATCTGAAGGTGCTAATTTGTATTTTACATGATCAAAGTCACTCTTTTAGAAGTTTTAAAAATGACATTTGGAGTTGCATTTGGACCATTTTATGAAGAACATGCCGTTAAAGTGCCCATGTAAAGAATAATGTACATGTACAGTATGCTACATGTATACTCTGTACCCGCTACATATGAGTACTGTAGTATAGGTGTACATTCAATTTTTTTACTGAATACTATCAGTTTTTCCAAATGAAACATAAAAGAATCTGTCATAACTGTGCTTTCATTTTATCATTGCAAAATATTGGTTCAAGGATTATAGGGTATATGAAGCAAAATTTCACATATTTTGTAATTTCAGAAATATGTACATGTAGGCCTAAATACATACAGTTGTACCGGTACATGCACATGTATGTATGTACATGTTTTGCATACATGTACATGTACATTCCATCACCCTCTATATCATGTGAAGTTGTGAACCATCGTCAGGTTTATGAATACCATGTAATTTATGAATGAAGGCACACCCTGCCAGAAAGAGTGTACAACTTTTCCGATGCGGGCATGTACACATGCATTATGCACATGTACACATATGGTACAAGTGAATGAGGGGCTTGTACATGTATGTACCTTGGTTTTTTCATGCACAGTATGTGTACATGTACCCGGTCCTCAACGTTCAGTGTACTAATAGGTGTGCCATACATGTATTTCATGCTTCACCCTTACATGCACCCATACTAGTACAGTGGTTGCCTTAATTTATGTGCACTAAGGCAGCTTTGCTACCATTGCCAATCAGTTGCAACAGCTGTTTGTGTGGCCCTCTGCAGGAAGTACGCAATGCCATTGTTGCTTAGGTCAGAAATGTGTCCATGTGGGAACACAGTAAGGTGCGTGTCGATGCTGTACAGATGCTGTACATTTAGTTGGAAAAAGATGCGAGAGGGAGAAAAAATCAATGAAAGCCACTGAGCTACATGTACAGGTAGGCTACATGTAGTCCATGGAATACATGTGAATTTAGGAGGAAAACATGCTGTTTGCCTTAGGCCAAACATCATGCTGTTTGAATGTCTTAGTGTGAATTTGTACCATGGGGAATCGTCAGTGTCAGAAATCATTTCTTCATTTATGAACCTGTCTCATATTGCCTACTGTCCATCTGGGCAGCCAGCGTTTGCAGAAATACATGTACACATGTATGTATATCACCCTTGGTCAATGCATAGGTGTGGTACCCCAAAATAAACATTTCCTCCATTACAAAACTGTGTATGGGGATCTTGCACATGTACAAGTCGACCTGTTATTTATCAAACTGCCTGATACTTGGACTCGAAACTTTTTATCCATGAAAACAGGATGAAAACCTAGCTCTTTGATTATAAAGTACATGTACATGTGCATACAATGGCGTGGTGTTTATTAATTGGTGTTTTGGTGGCTGTGCATTTTAACATCTCAGCAGTGAATTACTGTTTTGCTTTTGTTTTTGTTGCTTTTGTAGTTTTACTAGCCACTTAAGGGCAGAAAATGGGACTCTGTTTTGATTCCTCTATGCTGTTACACAGAAATGTCAGAAAAGATTTTGCAAGGGAGCTCTCCAACATTATTTCATCCATGTGTTCCTTTTGGGGCCATGCTGTTTTTTATGTTTTACGTGTACATACATGTATATGTAGGCCTGTGTATTATTTATTTAACCACCTTAGTGTTTGTACATGAAACTATTTTTTGCACTGGGATTCATGGGAGAACAGATTTTTTATGAATCGCAATGGACTACCCAGTATAAATAAGACATAAATAAAAAAAATAAAAAGCCTTATTATCAGAGCCTAATTATTAGAATGTCGGCTAACGGTATGTTTACCAGTACATGTGGGCATCGACAGGCATACCTGTACGTACATGTACACTACACCTCCGAACTTGTTGGAATTTAATGGGAGGAATATGTTAGCTTTAGGGGTTCACTTTCAGTTGTAAACTTCCACAGTTTTTTGTTGATGGGGCACAAAGTTCAGTCATCAATTATTCAGTTTGTTAAACTGATGTACATGTACCTGTTGTAGGTGAGATTTGTCAGGATTTCTTCTGACTCGTGGATATTTTCATCCGGATTTTGCTGACTTCAGGATTTTTAAACCATCCCTTTTAATTTTCTGGAAAATCTTGAGTTCACAATAAAGGTGTTTCTATGTGTACAAATTATATATAGAACAGAAGAAATGGACTGTGTGTGTTTGAAGGAGTGTCTGCAGGAAAACACAACTGTAGACTACATGTACACTGCTGTGGGGCTCTCAAAACCCGATTATTTCATGGATATTTCATTCTCATGCATTCACACGTGCATAATGTACATGTACATACATGAACATCACAAATACACAGTACAGTTACTGCACGTGTTACATATTTCATCAACCATGTGTAGCCCACAAAGTATGGTAATATTTGCCTCTTCTCAGACTGACAGCTAGACTTCAGGGTGGCATTTTATCACTTGGTTGTCATCAAATGTAATCAGATCAGAGAAGTAATGCCTGATCATTGATAGGGGGAAGACCATATATTAATTGGCCCATTAGCTGGAGTGTTTGCACAGGGCCTATAGAGATAGGGGTTCTGTTTATTCCTAGCCAGCTTCCAATATACATGTAGAGCTTGCTCCTGCCAGTTGTCCCTCTGGCCCCAGTGGCACCAGTAAAATGAACAGATGCCAGTATAGATGTAGGTCGGCTTGTGTTAGGCATTGTTAATAAATTGCCTGGCAGAATACATTAATCAGTCTCCACTGTTAATAAGGCATATTCAGTGTGTTCTTCATGCTACTAAAACTGAGCCAATTTGGTGCACTGTTCCATGCACATGATATGAAACAATGTTGTTCACAATTTGGCAGTACATGTACTGTACATGTACATTGAGTATGCACGTACACGTGTATGCACATTACATTGTACATGAATATGTATGAAGAAATGAAGGAAGTTAAAAGGCATGGGGCTTAATTCAAGTATTACATGTACATGCAAATCTGTGAATGCACTGCTGGCAAATCTTTAACAAATGAAATAAATGGCATGTTGTTTGAGTAAAAAATGCACATACACCTCAAATTTTTAAGTATTGAATGTATGCCAGTTAGTACCGGTACATGTATTGATTTTAAAGTTAATGATGAAAAAATGTCAAACAAACCAAAATGCAATGGCATTTTGATAATGATTCAGCTAAAATCTGACCATATATTTTAACTGCCTTTTCAGCAAAGTGCCCATCCAGAATTGCACTTTACCCATTGGAGAGTTTGGCATACGGGTTGCTACATTGTATCTGATCACAAAACACCTCGTGATATCATTGCAGAGAATTAGGGACACTGTACATTTTGAAAGATACAGCAAACTGTCATGCTTCTTTAGTGATGGATTCAGAATGTTTCCAAGGGTGTGACTAAACATTGATAATGTGGAGGTGGTTGGAGGGTTACAGGGCCTTGTTAATTCCAGGATATTCAAGCATACATGTACATGGCCAAGGTGTTGAAGTCAACATGTATATATGTAGTCAGTTACCACCATATATGTTATGTACATAAATATATACACATGTTCTAGTACCACAGGGCACAGAGATCAAAGGCCATACATGTACAGTACGAAATGGATTAAGAGTTGTTACAGTTTTCTCAAGTGCCAATGTGCCAAGGAAAGGACTTTTGGGATCTTTCTCCAGTACATGCACAGTTAACGGTACACGTGTATCTGATGTTCAAATTTAGCATTGGTCATTTGGAAGGGGGTCCTGTGAACCCCACCCACCCTTCACTATATCCACCCTTCCATTTCATAGTAGATTTTGCAATATCAGGCAAAGGGAAAAGGCTCCTGTATGGAATTGATATAATGTGCACTGTACGTGAAATTTGTGATTCCGTTCGTACCGGTATTGATCTGTGTTGGTCTCAGGCATGTGACTTTTTCCTCAGATAAGGTGATTTCCTTTTGTTTTCTCACTCGTGCCAACACAAATAGAAAAACGCAGCAAGTGTTGTGCAGCTAAATATTTCCTTGTCTTTGCTTATAACTTCTCAGTTACCAGTACATGTCTCATTGTACAAGTGTTGCTATGCACATGCACAGTATTTGTACAGGATTGGCACAAGTTCCACTAGTTTCATATCAACAATATGACTACTAAAAATCTCATACATGAACATATATTGTACATGTGTGCTTAATGTATATTGACAAATGTAAATGTACATGTATGTGTATTGTTCCTGCTTAAAGATATTTATAGTTTTTGTCCAACCATTTTTAAAAAAATGAATTGAGAGAACCCATAATTATAATTTATGTCAGGTCCTCTTAGAAAACATTAATACAAGTGTCTTGCTGATGACTAATAATTGGATGGTCACTGACCTGGTGGTGTTATACAGTACATGTACGTGTGTACAGTGTACGTGTGTTATCGGTAACACAAAGCTAAATTTGGACAGAGTCGGTATTCAGGAAATCTGCCCTTCATCTCTTCCAGTCATTGCCTAGGCAGCTGACCATTCCTGGTATTTGCTGTTTGTCCAGCCTCAGTGGGCTTTGACCCCTGGCCATGAAGGAAACATGTCTAGGCTTTGGTCAGGAAATAAAGGATGTGGTTGAATGTACTCAGAAAGTTTGGCTTCAGCCACATTCACAATTTGTTCCGAGTACATGTAGTATACCGGTACAGTACATGTACGTCTCCCCTGTGCAACATCTCAATTACAACTACATGTATGCATTTCTGAAATTAGTAATTGAAACTTACTCTGATACTTAATTGAATTTGAACTGTCCCTCCCCCCGAGCTACGTGTACATGTAAATACTACAAACAGGCCCCCATGTACATGTACATGTGAATTATATACTGGCACGTACATGTACATGTATGTATACACATGCTTACATACTACACACATGTATATTGTACATGTACTTGTACATGACAGGAAAAACTCACACAATTTGATATTCTTCAGTGGCCAGTTTACAATTACTGGAGTAGACAGCACCATGATATAAGGGGTGGCATCTGTGCATGTGGTGCACACTCATCAATGGATGCAACTGTTTCCTGTTGATCAGTAGTGCATAAACAGTAGGCCTATGGTACATGCACAATATGATCAGGGAGATCCACCTGTCACCATGTTTCCTTGAGAGCAGGTCTTACTTTACTCAAAACTGTTACAGCATGTACAAATGTATCTGTCACTACATGTAAGTACTGGACAAGAACATGGATACACACATGTACATGTAGCACAAATGTTTGCCTTTACGGAAGGTATCATTACACGTACAAATTCATGTATACTAAAGTGTACCAAGTAAAAACAGATTATTTAGTCATCTTTAGACAAATTATTTCTATCGTGTTATGCAGTTAAGAAAACTCGATCAAATTTATTTTCTTGAACTGTGAACACAATTTTCAGCTGGATTTTGGTTTCCTTAACTCTTCCTTTTGCTGGCTGACCCTGACCCTAAAATATATGCACATGTACTTCCAAAGCCTTTTTGTTTTAGAGAGAGGAAAAACCACTGCAGAATGTGGACCTTTTTGTTTTCAGGTCCACACAAAGATGACAAGGTTGGCACAAGCCAGCAAACTGGCCTGAGCAATTCTCAGTGGTTAGGTACACACATGTACCAGTTGTTCAAAAGTTTGCGCTCAATGGCAATGAAGGTTGTGGTTTCCCAAAAATATACAGGGTGTTTCCAAAAATAAGGTCATCCAATTTGAAGGGGTTAATATAGCTATATGGCATCTCACACAGCGTTTTGAGGGCCACAGCAATAAAACTGAAGATAAGAGCTTTCAAATGACACCTTTCTTGCCTAATCATGTTATTGCGTAAGTGAATACCAATGGATTGAAATTATGGCACCAAAACTGCACTGGTTCACTTATTGAACCTCGTCGCATTTCACTTGACCAACTACTTCACCTTGATTGTGAATAATGTCTCGCCTGGTTATGCAATGAGGTTTATTCAAAAGGCCTGGCGTGTCCATTCTGGCCATCAAACAAGCTTGGTGTCACGAAAGTGAACCAACCACATTTTTTGAACCCTCAATTCTGGGTTATGGTGCTGAATCATGCATGGCCCTAGACAAGAAACCTTTGTGTCATTTTAACGGTCATAATCTCTACTTTAATGTGATACCATGATCTTAGCTGAAAGGTTTATAGTATGTTTGTGTTAACCCCTTAAAGTTGGATTATCTTTTTTTTTTAAACACCCTGTACATCATAGTAAATACGTGTATGACCTAATGCTTACACCGTATGTATGTGTGTACATTTCCATTGAGCAGTTCAACATGTAGATACATGTACATTTAGTTGGTTTGAAAGCAAGCACAGTCACAGTCATATGATTTTATGTCAAAACTCACAATGCAAAGTTACAAAAGCTTAAACCTTTCCAGCTCAAGCAAATTTCACTGCAAGCCTTTTGTGATGTCAAACTAGCTTTATATTTACTTGTACATGTACATGTACAGTGTATATACATGTGTGAACCAGCCCTTATTAATGGTTTTCACGTTTGTTGTATTTTGAATTTTAAAGTTTTAATCCCTATTTTTGCTTTCTTTTATTAACTCTTGCAGGAAGATGAAGACTATCCAGTTGAAATTGACATCGATGCTCTCCTAGAAACAAATGTAGATGAAGAACGTGTTAAGTTTGTAGAAGATATTCTCAGCGATGTAAGACAACCTAAAGAGGTAAGAGGCATCTCTTTGACACAGCACAAATCCTTTTAATTTCGGAGTTTGAGAGACCATTCTAATGTCATTGTGCATTTGGGTCATTCCATGTCAAGTCAAACACTTTCCAGGTTCGGTCTCACAGATTTTCTTGAAATTTGCTGAAATTGTTTGATCTTATAAGAAACCCCAAATTCAAACTTCTAGTGTTTTGAGTCTTGTGGTTTGTAAGTGACAGCACATTGGACCTTGCCCATTTGAAATGTTCTCTAACTTTCTATCGTTTCTATTATTAGAGAACTGTCTTTTCTCTAATTTTGAACACCTTTATCACTGGATAAGACTGTCAGATATGATTTTCATCTTAAAATAAGGCTCATAACTTATGTAAGAAACCATCTTGTTTTCAAATGATGTGACGAAGACCAAAATTTCATCTTGAGGTCCACAAAATGAAAGAAAATATTTTTTTTTGAAATTTTGCAAGAAGAAAGCCTGTTTACAAATTATTAAAGTGGGATCTCAAGGGGTTTGGACGGGGAACAAGCTTAAATTGGATAGTGTTTCTCAGTAAAGCTAATTAAACTGAGGTAAGCAGTGTACTATGCCTTTTGAAGCTACTGTAGTCAGGACCAGGTAAGCATCAAATATTTTGTACACATGTACATTCACCCACACATGTCCAAAATACTTTATACTTGAAATGCACATGCAGTACATGCAGTTCCTTGTGCACAGTTTTACTCATGCAGCATGTAAGGTTTCCTGTCATCAATCTGAATTCTGTTTTGGTCTGATTTTGCTTTCTCCACAGACATTCATCCGAGAATTATTACAAAAAATTGAGGTGTTGAGTTGAAATACCACAGTCCTTCCCCTCGGCAGCAAAGTTCCGTGCAGCCTGTTTTCAAGTGCACTAAGATGGGCGGGGTGGGGTGGGGTGGGGTGGGGGGGGATAAGGATAAAACAAGGGCATCAACAGCTGAGCCGAGGAGCGTCATCAGTCAACCCCAGTCAACTTACTTCCATCCTTCATGTTCTTCAAGCTGTGTACCTGCTCTATGACATGGGAGTATTGATCGCATTTTGTAATGGAGAACCCTGCACAACTTGGAGTGTGTAGTAGACTTGATCGTGTAAATGTTTGCATACTAGTGCAGATATCGGTAACTGTGCTTACATTGTAAGTAGCTTTTCTTGTGTTCAACTGGATATTAAAGAAGTTTGTCTCTTTGAGGTGGGTTGTTCTCATCCCGGATATGTTGAGGGTAAAATTGCAAACCAACCTTGGTTTATCTCGACAGTGCTTACGTATTTCAAGACAGCTTTTCTCACGCTGTATCTGCGATGACTTGATTAGATACATGTGTAATACGGTCTTCATGCCCTTGGCATAACTACACAATGATTGCTGTAAATATGGCCAACAGTTAATGTACATGTACTTGTATGGGCTTAAATTCAGGGATTTATAATGTGATTATTTGACTTAATCAGGAGGTTTTGCTCTCTTTGAGTTTGTCTTTTATAGCATTGTTTTTGGTATTGAGAGGGCCCTCTGCAGTGCCATACATGTATGTGAAAAACAAAAATACCTGTGTAAGAATGAAAGGATGAAATCATTTCAAAGTCTTGTTGTACACCAGTGGTCCATAAAGATAAAGTACAAGTACACATAGCTCTCAATGCAGTCTTTGAAGCAGTGGTTTTAACAGTAGGAGATACAAGTGTATGATTTTCTGTTTATCTTCACAACTGTATATTGGAAAAAAATCTGTTACTAATCACATCAAGAATATTTGTATTGGGGTCCTATTAATCCTCCCCCCCCAAAAAAAAAATACTGTTAGACTCTTGTACATTTGGACATTTAGACCTGTGAGAAAAATCATCAAATTTCAGAATTTTTACAAGGTATGATTATGAACTTCATCAGTAACAAAAAACTATACTCTTCTTTCCTGAATATCATTCAAATTAGAGTGTCCTCATTGTTCAGTTTGTGAGCAGAAGGGAAGGAGAATGTTATATTTGATTCAGTGGCTGAATCAAACATAACATAACCCCCGCCCCGCACCCCAATCACTACTGAATGCATGTTGAGGAAAAGCTTGTTTCATTTCCCTTCATCCTACCTGTAATAAGTGTATTTACACTTACACAATGTCAGATCAGTTTACTGTAAACTGGAAGCAAATTTGATGGCCCAAAAACTAGTTTTATCAACTTTCATTCTGGCCACTTGTACATGTACAGTTATTAATTAGAGCACTGTTGATACAAGATTCTGCTGATTACAATGGAATTTTAGGCCCCAATCCTTTGTTTTTTCATTGTTTTTTTCCCCTGATAATTCAGGGTTTGGCTGTTACAACAAGATAAGTCTGGAGGACCTCTTCAACTATATATACACGTGCCTTGGTAACTATACTTTGGTCATTCCCAACTACAGTTGGGAACATCCGGTCCCATCTGCATTGGAGTGGTTGGGAAATCCAATCTGTATAGTGAACAACATTAGATACCATCACTCAAAAAAATTGAGTCAAAATAATGGAAATTCTCCAAGGTGTTTGAAGCACATGTCAAATTCACGCTTGTTTCCTTGTCATTCATTTGCTTCTCAATTTAAACAGATAAATGTTTGGAGGAATTTATTTACATCAAAGAATTAACAACTTTAAACTACCCCCCTTAGCACAGCACTACTTTGAAACAGGGTGGTGCCTACAATGTGAGTGCATAATAGAGCCAGGTTTCAGGCCCCATTTTGTCTTCATTTCATAGAAATAATGTACAAGTTTGCAGTTCACTTCAAGCAATCAACCCGTCTTTTTCCTAAACCCTCCAGTGTATAGGCCGCACATTGTTCTTGTGTGCAGAAAATTTACTGGCCTCATACCATAGTTTTGATTTCCCAACCCTTCTGTAACACTTGGGACAGTGTCATGAGCACAGTAACTGTTGAAACCATTGCCCTTGCAGGGGTGCAACATTGTCGGCCCCGGTTCACCCATTGCCTTCTTGACAATGTCGAGTAGCCTCAAGCAAATACATGTCCATGTACATGTATGGAAAAATTGTAGACAACATGCATTACCAGTGCATGTACTTGTCATTTCATTAGCCACTTTACTTTTTTTAAAGGAAAGTCAAATTAATGTGAAAGCTTTCATTACTCAGCGATTGATTTGTTAAATTAGTGAATTGTGTGCACCTAGTGTGGGGTGTGTTAGCCTGAAATTTGTGTCATGTGAAAAACAATCATTTCTAAGTACTGATTATTTCCGAGTGAGTTTGTTTTGGGGTGATGGGGTTGCCCTTTTTTAATCAGTTCTTTTTCTTGAAATACCTCTGTCTGTAAAACTTTCTAGTACTTGCCATTTCAGTTTCAAGTTTGGCTTTGAAATGTTTTAAGTAATTATTTTGTGTGAGCACTTTGTTTTAATTGTAGATTTGACTGTGTAATATGCATTGCCTGTTTTTTTTAAATTGAGCTATAACATATTTTCTAATGCTTGAACTTTTAGCTACATGTTTCCAGGAAAATGTTTAATTCTTAAGCAGAAATAGTGCCATACATTAATTCAATACTATTGTTTCACCATCGAAATTGTTGAATATTACTTCTTCTTTATCCCAAGCCCTTATCCTTCAAAATCCATCAGAAAGTTTCGAAGGATTTTGAAGGATCTGGAAAGGGGCACAGCCCAGCCATTGCCATCTTCAACACCCAGGGCATGATGCGTCTATAAAGTTAAGCAACAAATGTGCCTCGAGTTTCCTGCAGCACGGTTGAGGATATGAGAAACCTTTGGAATGTTCTTAGAGAAATGCCAAAGGAGATATGTACACTGTATATGTACATGTATGTATGTATGTGATATGTACACTTAAATGTGCATACATGTAAATTCAGGTAACGAATTTAGCTATACTGCTACTGTTTAGTAGGGGAAATTTCATTGGAAATGCTTTGCTAGAGTTGCCATAAGTTTATTGTACAACTGTACCCTACATGTATAAACCAAAGAATGTTATACATGTGTTTAAGGATGCATTCTCACATATGTATGTACACAGTATGCGGACCTTTATCCTATAAGCCTGACTGCAAGGTTGTTCCATAGCATGGCTAGGCGTAGTTTGCTTACAAGCATTGAATACATTATAAATTGATTAAGCATGGCAAGCAGTACTTTCATGTTCCTATATTGGATTTGTACACTGGTAGTTTTTGTTGTTGTTGCTTTTTTTTTTGGTTTGTTTGGGGTTTGTTTTTGGCTGCAAATGTGGAAGTTTTCTTCCAACTTTTGAATCTTGTGTGTAGAGTGTGTATGAAGTCTTGGTCGGTGCGCTTATTTTCTATGCCGCTCCAGTAATGTTTTGCCAAAATGGAATGCACTTAAAATAATGTATTTGACAGCAATATTTGCAGGAGTTTGGTTTCTGTTGATGGATGGAATTTTATATCCTGTCATGTAATGCAATATACATGAGAATCATGGATTTACATGTACTTACATTGTATCACTTGTGCGAAGACACGATTGTTGGGAACTCAATTATGTACCCATATTGTTGGCAGCCACTAGGTGTGTTTGGTGGGACAAGATGCATCCTTAAAGAGGAAAAAATCACCTTGAGAAATTGTAAATAGAACTTAGTTGGATTAGTGGCAGAACCAATGATAGGGACAGTTTACTTCAATTCCATGCTTCATGAAAGTAATATATTTTACCCTAACTTTCTCATCTGCACCCCATATAGTGAAAGAACAAGGCAGAAAGGGAAAAATAAAAGGAAAGTGACATGGAACCCCTCCAAGCCAGGCTTTTCAATGTCACAAATAGTTGATGGGCTGCTTTGGTGTGGGATATGACATTTTGAAAACCCAAGGGATGCCTTGCGCTCAACCCGAAGGTGTTCAACATGCCATATCCGTTATATCTCTGTCTTGATGTTTGTCACTTGGGTTTCTGTGAGAAATTTAAGGGCCACAGGGGTGTCTTTGAACAGAGCCTTTGGTGCTCCCTGCCTTATCCTGTAAACTGGGGGGGTGCATTTGATCGTTTTGGGCCAATGAAAAAACAGTATTTAAGAGTGAGGGTTAATGCATGTGGACACATTTATATTTTGGTGTACATACCAGTTAGGATTTCTGTATTTGTGTGTCACCAAGTGAAAGATGTTTCCCTACCAGCAGGCCTGCCCTTCTCAAACTATGCCCTCTGTAGAAAATTGTCATCTTTGTGGGTACATGCCTGGTATTGATCCTCATTGTCCATTGTGTTATGTCACCCCTTCACAGCACCTGACCCCACCCCTGTCCTGGAAAATGAAGCATCTCTCATTGCCAAGTGGTGTGGGTGCTAACTGAGCCAATAAAACTATACTCTTGTATTGGGGACAGCTGAAATGTTAATCTACATAGCGAAACTATATTAAATTTGTAATGTTGACAGTCTTTTTGAAGGCACCATTAAGTGGACTAACTTTTGTTTCAAACATATTTTTTTTTGCACAAACATGTGCACATGTTGTGTATTATCCTGTCATGATGACAGTTGACATAAGATTTGATAGATGGACCAAAATCAGAAACCCATGTATCACAGTCTTTCAGCTCAATGCCTGACTTTCCGCACACTGAATAAAGGCACAGGTTCACTTTGTAATTCTTTTCAAAATATTAAAAAATAGCCTTGAGACATTGCAAAGCGAAGCTTCATTTCCATTCTAGAACTGATCGGTGTCTCATTTAAAAATGTCTGCTAGCATCTTTACATTTGTAAGGAGGCCTGTACATGCATGGTGGATGGAAATTTTTAACCTACTCTTTCACCACTTGTCTTCGACCAGGTCTTAAATTTCTTGTTTGTGGGTGCTACACCACATGAATCATATGCATTGTATGTAATGTAGGCCTACTACGTCAAACCTGTACGTATTGCACAGTCACAGTGCAGCCGATTTCTGAAGGCTCCATGCATGCCATCAGAATGTACTGGTAAAACAGCACCTGCAAAATAGTCAACTCCTTTCTGTCCTTCAGCATTCACATTTGAGGCGATGTATGTTTTGTACTCTTTGTAGAGGGAAACGAGTGTCATTTCGTATTTTGGGTGGAGTGTGGTGCATTTTCCATTGATGTGGACTTTTCATGTGTGGAGAATATCGGAAATACAAAAATTTGTTTAATAAGAATAGAGCATTGGTAGTTTGATTTTTGGCACAAGCATAACATGCTTGCCATCAATCAGTTTACCTCTCTATGGAGTCATTTACTTTGATGTAAATATTAGAATCAGGTTTTATATGTGTTTCAGTAATTGTATGATTTTTTTTCCAGATTTAACTTTTTGATTTTTGGGGAGAAAAGTTTTGAGTTTTTCTCTTTCGTTCTTGCAATGCAGTGATAATTTTAAAGAGGTACCTTTAAATGTCAATATGAAGAAAAGAATAACCTGTTTTCAATGAAGAAATGGAGAAAATATGATATACATAATGGTTTCAAGCCAATATGTGTAACACGCTTGAATAGCATGAATTGCTAACAGCAGTTTTGAACTTGATAAGAAATGTTATTTATAACACGGAAGGAATGGTCTCTTAACTTATTGCATGCTGTCGGGAAAAGTGTGAACTGCATCCAAGTGCATTACTTTGAAATGACTTACTTTGAAACCACTGCTTTTTGTAAAAGGTAACACAGACGAGGGGAAAATGAATAACAGATACACGCTGAATGCCTGAAGTCAGAGTGAAATTATCAAAACAAAAAAAAGAAAAAACGATGACTGCTCAGATAGTAATGAAGCTGAGCTCTATAGTATGCGGTACATGTATTTCCATTGAATTGGGCTCAGACCATCGAATCAACCCCATTGGAAGGAGTACGTTCAAGTAGCATAATGGCTGTTCCCATGATTCGGCACTCGTCGAGCAACGTGAATTGTTTGTCCCCCCCCCCCAGTGATAAACCATAAGCATTATTTTGTACCGTGGGTCCTTTTTGAAGACCTTGTTAATTTCTTCTTTTTTTGCACAGATTCAGTGCCTTTCTTTGCACGCCGTTAGTTTCCTAGTCATAATCGGTTGATGGTGCTGAGATGGCACACAATGGTTGTTTCATGGGGCCTGTTCGTTCTTATGGATATGGATCCCATCAATGAGTGATCCCAGCGATGGTACCGGTTCGCTCCCTGCAGTGAACCAGCAACGGATTGCTGATAAAGATATGATCCGTGCGAAACATT
Source organism: Acanthaster planci (assembly GCF_054643075.1). Lineage (NCBI taxonomy): Eukaryota > Metazoa > Echinodermata > Asteroidea > Valvatida > Acanthasteridae > Acanthaster > Acanthaster planci. Next base: position 18,559,716 of record NC_141777.1, on the reverse strand, counting down.
AACAAACAGGCCCAGGGCATGGTACACAGGCATATTACTTACGAAATTGGTCTGTCTAGTGAAGAAATAGCGCCATTGCATTGATTTAGCAATATACGTTACTCAGTAAATTAATCAGCAATAAAATAGAAATGATTGGTTAAATGGAGCAGCTTTTGTTTTTGTGTGGATGTGATTCGTCTCCAAGTGAGTCTTTGGTGAAAAAGTAATGGACACTGTATCCTTTCATGCTGCGTCAAAGTCGTATCTCGTGTGGATGATGGGCTGTCGGTACGAAAGAAGTACATAATCCGTAGTGTTAAATATAAATTCACACATCTATCGAACCGCTTGTAACAAACTACTAGATTTTAAAAAGCAGCCTTCTTTCAAAGCATATGTAGTGGGTCATGTGTGCGTGTTGAGGAAATACACATCGAATGTGATTTTTCTTTGACTCCGCAGTGTGAAAGAGGTTTATATAATAATGTTCATTTATACAATATCCTATTTCGGAAGTCGAAAAGCAGAGGGATTAAATATCGGTTGCGGCAAAATCGGCCTTTCTGCTTCTCGGAGAGAAGACGGTTGGGAATTTTGGGCCATTTGAAGTAAAGTTTGCTTCTCAATAGCAGATAACCAGAAAAGGATAACCTGGATAATGATATCTGTTTTTCTTCTACCCCAATGCAACGACAGGTACATGTCAACCTTCCATCCACCGGTAAGGAAAGAAAAGTTACACCTGATTTTTAAGTGGCAGAAACGCAAAACAGCGGAAAGTTGAACCTAAAAACGTCTGGTTAGTTTCCTGGTTACACGGAAAAGCAAAAATGCCGAACTGAATCTTTGAAGACGTTGAATTTGATTTCTGTTATACTTTGAAAGCAAAAAACAAACAAAAAACCGCGGTTGTTAAAACAGGTGGATTATGACGGATCAAATCAAGTTCTGTCACCTCTCAAATCAATATATATTCCATTTTGGGGTATGCACTAAGTCAAAAAGAGGTATTCTCTTCTAGAATGTGAACAGAGCGAGCAGCATTGGTAAGAAATATGCCGAATGGGGGGTGCGTGACGTTCATCACCAAGATCATCTGCTTCCTTGCAATTTGGTTCTGTCAGATGATGTGACATTTCTGGTTGTCCGTTATGTGGGCCGCCTTGAATATTGTTTTTATAGTTATTGCTTTGAGGTTACAAAAATGTTTCTGGTTAGAGCTCACAAAAACACGCCCAAGGTACAAAGCTTGGCGAGGAAGACAACACGGGAAATGCAACAGAGGGCGCTAACAATATTTTACGTGAACACAACTGTCAAGATTGCGTTCCACCGAGGTTGGAGCTTGAACATAGACAGTGGCGAAAGCTTTCATGATACATTTCCATTTTTAAAATGTATAACACTGGGAAAGATTTTTTGTTACAGTAAGCTCACCGTGAAAACGCTCTTGGGTAAAACAGTGTCACCATCTTGATAGCCCTTGTTTCCAGCTTTTCTTTTCATTGTTGTCACCAACGCAAGAAATAAAGGAACAAAATCTACTGACAAAATCATAATTTGTTTTCCTCTGCCACTGGGAAACAGTAAGATACCAAATAGTTCCTTTATTTCAGTTTGTGAAGTAATTTGACACGCCAAAATGACACCCACAAAATAATTAGGAACCCACAAAATAAAGATGCTGAGTATAAGGCGCCATAATATAGTTCGGCAAAAGTGCGGCATTTCCTTTTTATAACCAATATTATTCGTATAATATGACATTTAGCAAGAGAGCGCTTGCCGATTGATGAAATATAATTATTTTAGACCAATACTTTTCAGGCACACCCTTGGCCAAAAAGTAAAAGGGTTTACATGCATACTCTTTTCTTTTCCCTTACTTGCAGTTATTGTAAAACATGTATTTCTGTGAGTTTGACGTTCATCCAATTTCTTGAAGAAACTCTATGGACAGGTAATCGGTCACTTCGACATCTTGCCAACTCGGCACCTGCGAACTCGGCACCTCACTGAAACTGGATACAGCCCAGCGAAATGGCCTCATGAAAGTAGATTGAAAGGGGCTGTTCTTAAACCTAACAATTTCTGCGATCTGCCCCCCCCCCCGGGCTGTCCGATGAAATCCTTGAATCCTCCACCACGGTAAGTAGTATTTGCAAAACTTCTGATGCAGTTGAATCCCTGCTCTTCAGCCCGAGGCCGGCCGCATGTATACTGGTATCATATATCGAAGGCCGGGACTAGTATTAAAGGCCAGATGAGAGATTCCATGCTTGGGCAACCCGGCCCAAAGATAATTCAACGCAATACTGAGAACACTGACTAGATGTAATTGACAACATGGCACGGAGGCTGTCAATATGTCTGTTACCTAACTGAAGCTACCTTGTCTTTATGCAATCAAATAAAAACAAAATAATAAAAGGATTGTTTCAAATAATGTCATTTGATGCTCTAAAAATATTTTTTCAAAGTCGGGTGGGCCTATTACAGTAAACTTAACTGACAGATAAACACCAAACCGTTGTAATTTCAAACCGTCGTGACCCGTTTGTGGAAGTCTTGCTTCTTAGTTTTGTCATTCTTGTGCGTAAACGTGCTCACCGTGACCCACTTGGAAGTTCTCACTTCGTTCACGTACGTGCTGACAGCTGGCACTATGTTAAGGTTGAAATACGTTGTGTTAAACTAAAGTTGAACAATTCAAAGTGTTTGAGAACCGAGTTGAACTGCGCTGTTTGAAAAGATGTAGTGTGTTTGAAAAGTGAACCTTGTCGACGTTCGGACAGAGAGGGAGGTCTATGTTCTCAATGTTCTTTTTACCGTGCCGCAAAATTCTGAGAACATGACTCATCACGTGCTGACAATTTTTCTGCGATTAAGTTTTGTGTTAAGATTATTCCGAATAGTTTTTCCGAGCTTCTTTTGTGCCGGTAGAACGCCCTCAGCCAACATGTGGAGCGCATGCGTTTTGCTGACAATGATGTCATCCTTGAATCTAGCACCCGACCTGTCCCTGTGCTGAGGTTCGTTTGTAGAATCTGGACGAAGCCGTCTACCAGTCTCCTTTAGCACTAGCGATAGCGTGTCAATGTCACACGTACACGAAGTTCTTCACATACACATTACATTGACCATTGTGCGTTACGCGGAGGATCTGGAAGGCGTGGACGTGTGTACTTTCTGGTAATAGAACGCTGCGTGAAGTCGCATTACTGTTAATGCGATATAGCCCAACTTCAAAATGTTTTCTTGGCTGAATAAGGACGAAAACCGTCGAAAGCAGCCCCACACCTATAAGTCGGTGGTAGAGGGTTTGCAGGAGTTGTACAAGTCGACCATCTGTCCGTTGGAGGAACACTATAAATTCCATGACTTCCACTCACCGCCCATGGATGAGGCCGACTTCCTGGCCAAACCGCTGATCCTCCTTGTAGGCCAGTACTCGACCGGGAAGACGACATTCATCAGGTATTTACTTGAGAAAGAGTTCCCTGGAATGCGCGTGGGTCCTGAGCCTACCACCGACAGATTTATGGCCATTGAAAGTGGGGACTCAGACTCCGTTATCCCTGGAAACGCTCTGGTGGTCGATCCCAAACGCCAGTACAGAGCACTTGGTAAATTTGGCAACGCCTTCTTGAATCGTTTCCAGTGCTCACTCACACCGAGCCCAGTTCTTGATAGTATCACAATCATTGACACCCCGGGTATTCTCTCGGGAGAGAAACAACGAGTAGACCGTGGGTACAACTTTGTGGGCGTCCTGGAGTGGTTTGCAGAGCGTGCCGACCGAATCATCCTGCTCTTTGATGCCCACAAGCTGGACATCTCTGATGAGTTTCGCCGGTGTATCGAGGCCCTAAGAGGCAATGATGACAAAATCCGCATCGTCCTGAATAAGTCGGACATGGTAGACCACCAGCAGTTGATGAGGGTGTATGGAGCCCTCATGTGGTCTCTGGGCAAGGTCATTAACACACCGGAGGTCTCCCGTGTGTACATTGGCTCCTTTTGGGACAAGCCACTCCACTTTGACATGAACAGGAAGCTGTTTGAAGCTGAGGAGTTGGACTTGTTCAGGGACATCCAAAGCTTACCAAGAAATGCTGCCCTGCGTAAGCTGAATGATCTCATCAAGAGAGCCAGGCTGGCAAAGGTACCGCTTTATCAAAGTCTAAATTTTACTTTGTTGTGGTTGTACGACGTCCTGTTACATATAGTATCAGTCTAGCCTGCTTGGCATTGAACTGATAGGGCAGATACTAGGAGAGTCAGGTTGGCATAGTGGTTTTTGCCTCACCTTCCACCTCTGGTTCGATTCCCAGCTTGGCCCACTCGTGGTTTGGATTTTCAGTCCTTATCTGATTCCGTGGGTTTTACCCAGAATATTCCTCTGGGGTTTTCCTCCCACCTCTAAAACTTCAACTGCTCCTCACTGTCTCCTTTCCACAGGTCTCTTCAGGCTTGTGCGCTATGTGTACAGAGCCAAGGGTGCTGTTGAGGAATCTTTGGTGTCATTACCAGAAATAACTAATAATAACTAATAATAGGGCTTATACATGTACATGTATACTGGCAAAATTACTAACTTCCCTCTTTAGGCCGATACCCGGTAGCTTAGTTGTTGAGCACATGCACCTGTTAACCATTGGAGATGGCCGTTTTAATCTCCAGAGCAGTCAGTAGTGAGGTTTTCATTACCTAGCATTTTCTTTAATATTTCAAATCAATTTAAGCTCAAATTGTGGGAAGTTTCGCTTTTATCTTTGTGTTCTGTGGCTGTGGAGGATTTTTTATTATTTTTGTTTTTGAAGGAAACATATCTGAAACTACACCAAGTCTGAATTCCATCTTTCAAATTTGAGCTTACGATGACAATGTCAAAAGCAGGGGACCAGACAGATTTCTCATGGTAGAATTTCTTCCCATCCCAGAACATTTGCACATTGCACATGTTCAGTTAAGCCAGTACAGAGGCAAACTCATGTCAGTACTGCCAGTTATTGCCTTGGAAAAGGAGTAATGTTGTCATGAATGTACTGATTAAATCTTTGATCGTTCAAACTTTTGGAAACCTGCAGAAATGTTTCATTCTGTTGATTTTCGGATAATGTCAATATTCTTTAAATTCTTACATGTATCATGTGTTGATTGCTTCTCTCAGCAGATTTTCCCGTATATGTATCACCATTGGATGCCAGTAATTTTTCCCTGCAGTGACCAACAGTAATAGCCATTTTAAAGCAATAACATGTCCTTAACCATGTTAACAGTCAAATTCAGCTGTAAAAACATTAATATTAGAAAATATGTTTTTAGACTAGTCTCATGAGGTTTGGACACAGAGTGTCAAGCAGATCCATAAATGTACATGTATGTGGAATTCTTTCTCAAATTTTGTACCAAGAGGTCCATGGCTTTTTTCATTTTTTTTTGCTGCATGTTGATCTGCACTTTTGCACAATGTGATTATGCTGACTGTGGGGACTAGGAAAAAGGGACAGACTTCACGCTGAACATCTACACGTGTACACATACCGGTAGATAGGCTACTTGCATAAGAGCATGTTGTCATTTGATTAATTAAACTTTGGGTTGCCATTAACAAATGGAATAAGTACATGTTAGTGCTTAGTCAGTCTTAATGTGGATTTAAGACCGGCTTAGGAGAATGGATGCAACTAAGGCCTGACCTGGGGCTCAGGCATTATCAGCATTATTCTCCTGAGCCGGTTAGGAATCTCAGATATTTTGATCAGTTCAGTACATGTATCAACAAATCTGCATATACTGAGTTGATGTAGTTTCACGTGTGCTTGTTAATATTTATCCGCATTTGTCTGAAGTCTTTGGTGTGATTTCTTCATGAACAGGTGCATGCTTATATCATCAGCACTCTGCGTCGTGATATGCCCTCCATGTTTGGCAAGGAATCCAAGAAACAGCAACTGATCAACAACCTGGCAGATGTCTACAAAGAGATCGAGCGGTCCTACAATATATCTGCAGGTGACTTCCCTCCCATGAAGCGCATGAAGGAAGTCCTGGCTGACATGGACTTTACCAAGTTCCACCAGCTCAAGCCCAAGATGATCGAGAAGCTGGACCAGATGCTGCAGGGCGACATGACACGTCTCATGCAGATGGTGCCCCAGGAGGAAGCTCAGAAGCCCAGTGATGGCATGGGCCCGATACGCGGGGGAGCATTTGTTGGCAATGAGACCCCGTTTGGGGCAGGGTCTGGCGAGGGGGCTGATTATGGCAAAGGGGAGCTGAATGAGTGGGTGGTGTCCGAGAAGAAGGACATATACGACAGGCTCTTTGATTCACTCGGTCCAACGGACGGGAAGCTCTCTGGCACGAAGGCCAAAGAGCAGATGGTGAAGTCCAAGCTGCCCAATACAGTCCTGGGCCGCATATGGAAGCTTTCTGATGTAGACCGTGATGGCATGCTGGATTCTGAGGAGTTTGCACTGGCCCAGCATCTTATTAGCATCAAGCTGGATGGGCATGATATCCCAGAGGCCCTGCCTAGACACCTGGTCCCTCCATCTAAACGCCGCTTTGCACTAGACATGCACTCTTAGACCCACAGTCAAGCCGAGTGTGTACATGTTACACAAGTACAAGAATACATGTATGTCATGGAAAAGCTTGGTGTACATGTTTATGTACATGTACTTTGCAAAGCATGTACAGTACATGTGGTGCTGCCCACATTTGTTTTCAAAAGGTTCTCTAAACAGCAAACCTCACTGATCACATTCGAAAGCAAAGGAATTCTGATTGCATTTTTGCGTGTGAATACATGTATGATGCGAAACGAAACCAAATGAGTCAAACCACATATACACGTGTACTCTGTGGTCCATGCTGCATTACATACAATGTAATGTTCATTTCCTCACTGGAAATACCACTGACATGTAAATCCCCGTACAGCTTGGACCTCCCTTTGTGGGATCATTGACGCACAAATGCCAGATTACACTTCAGATCATTCTGTAGATCCTGAAGGAGAGTCCTGGATGGCAAACGCTCCAGTGGATTCTCTATTCTGTCTTGATTTCATTTTTTCAGTCTGCTAAGTTCTTGATTCAGGAAACTCTGTCCAGTGTAAATAAAAATATAACAAAACACAAGTACAATAAATGCATGCTTGGTAAAAACCTCTTGGCATTAGAATATGGCTAAAACAGGATGTGAAGCAGTACACATACCCATGTACATGTAAGTACATGCACCTTCACAAATGTTTTAGTGAATGCAAATAAAAAGTTAAGAATACATGTATGTCGACATGTACAGCAGCGTGTTTAGAATATATGTAATGGCTTCCAGGCTGTAAGCTACATCGTGTCTGCTATGTCAATTGATATTGAGTGTCATGTACATGTATTTGAAACAAGCACTCCAAATGCGAAAAGTGAAAAGCAGGAAGCGTAGGCAACTTTCAGTAATGTGTTTAAAAGTTAAGATTTCCAAATATGCTATCAATACTCACTGAGTAAATGCATGTGGTTATATGGTAGATAACTATAAAATAGTGCTAGGACTTTCATGTAATCCGTGCAGGAAAAAAAGTACAGGATATTTAGCTTGATTAATGTATGTGATTTGGTGACCTGGGCAATACACTCGTACATGTGTCTGCTTGTAAGCAGCCAACTCTTGTCAAGTGATTTCTTTATATACATTATGTAAGAGGTTTTATTGCAGTGTTAATTAAGATGTTTCGTTATAATCAAAATTATAGCCAAAGTGTGTGTATGCATCAGACGTTTAAGAAGACGGTTTTTCCATGTCAGGGCTTATATCCATTTTTTTCCTTGTATTTCAAATAGCCGAACCTTGTGTGCTTGTTAAACGGAAGATGTTATTTGCATTATAAGATTTTCAGTATCTTAACCTGAGTTCTTCTGACCTTTAAACATTTTCATGCATAAATTTCCTTATTTGTTGATGATAAGAACAACAAATTTCATTGGAGTTAAGCAGCATAATGTAAATGAACATGTAATATTGTCTGAAGAAACTGTATTGGACCTGAATTTTTTTTCAATATTACAATTTATGGTAAGTAAAATGAGTAGTTAGTAATAGGCTCCAAAAGTACTACATTTCTACTTTGTACTCCAATGCATTGTATATATATTATGTCCATTTCATTAAACACGGTAATCTGCTTGGATTTGGGGATTTGTTAAGAAATGCAGTACACTCAGAGAAGTGTGAGTGGAAATGGGGTGATTGTAAGAAAGTGTTTTCAGTTTGATGTCTAAATTGTGGATTGTTAACCCTTGCTCTGTGGGCTGTGCTCCTTGGCCTGCTTGCACATGTAGTTCTGTAGCCTTTGCTCCAGTAGCCCTTGCGTGTATAGTCTGTGCTCCTTAGCCTTGTTAAATAGCCTTTGCTCCAGTAGCCCTTGCTTGTATAGTCTGTGCTCCTTAGCCTTGTTCAGTAGCCTTTGCTCCAGTAGCCCTTGCTTGTATAGTCTGTGCTCCTTAGCCTTGTTCAGTAGCCTTTGCTCCAGTAACCCTTGCTCTGAAGCCCATGTTACATACATGTACGTGTATGATGTACTGGGTAGTCATTTTCTTGCAGTAATTTGGCAGGCATTGCTGTACTGGCAAGTAATGGATCTACCAGTACATGTGTGTAGGTTGATATAATGTACATGTCCATGTATGTGCAAATGCAGAAGTCTTGTTGGAGGTTGTAAAAGAGCAAGGGTACATTGGATTTAGAGTTTTTTTTATCTTTTAGTGAATGCATGAGTTTGTGTCTGGACATGTTATTTTTCCAATTTAATCATTAACCCCTTCGCGCCGGGACGCGCCGTAAAATTGAGATCCTCAGCCCGCTTTTCAGCTATTATTCTCGGCCCACGCTCGAGCGAACACCGTGACAGAAGGCAGACCCTGGCTCTTGTATATATGGTGATTGGCCTTTGTGTGTTGCCAAGAAATGAAAAGACCGAATTTGCATCATAATCACCAGCTTTACAATAGTCCCCACTTTGAAAAGAGGCAACGGGAATGTGGAAGCTTGAATAGAGCCGCATGCCACCGAACAATCAGCCTTTTCACCGTGTAATTCAAAGCGTGCAGAGCACGCAGGACCACGTAACCGAGAATTTGCAGTTTGGCAGGTGGCCTTCGTAGCCAAGTGAGGCTGGAATTCTTGGAGTCAGCTTTCGGGAAGAAATTCCCGGCGCGAAGGGGTTAACATTAATGTACACAAAATGTACAATAAAATTAGTTTTGAAACTCTTTTATCTGTTCAAAGCATACATGTATATGTACATGTAACTGCACCATTTACAAAATGTGACATTACACCATGCTTTGATGCCATTTGAAGTTATCCACTTAATTAGGTACAGTACTGTTAGGTCTAAATGGAACTTGATATACTGTATGACCTTGTGCTGGTTACTTTGTACATACAGGGTATGCAGATCAACATCAAGTGGCATATGGTCTTCATGTTTGTTGAGCATGCAATGTAAGTTATCATTTGAATGCACATTGTACATGTATGTATGCAGGTACTATAGATGGAGCATGACTTCTATGAATGCATGGTAGGTACATGTACATGTCCCTAGATGTACCACTGTGTACGCTGTACACGAGGCCGGAGTCTGCATCCAGTGCAGTGCATGTGCACATAGTACAAGTAGCCGTTGTACTTGTAGAAGGCTGGAATTGTCCTGCTTTGACATCGCTGGCAGTTTCACCGTCCTACAAGGCAAAGTGCTGCTGTGGGCTCATGTATAATACATGTACATGTATTGCACTACTACTAGTGAGGTGTTCAAAAGCTTAGGTCAGACCATGGTCCGACATACATGTACCACAGCAGCATGGTAAAGTGCCTTCTGCCATTGACTAACGACAATATTATTCTATGCCATGTGACATTTGGTTGAAATACCTGTCTGGTACATGTATAAATGAATTGTTCATGTACATCAATCACATACTGTACAGTCCTACTCATTGCACTGTTATGGGTACAGGTGTTCTCTACTCTGTGCATATTGAACATGTGAAGAACTTCATGGATCCAGTTGGCCGCACTACACGTTCACATTCCTGTCCAAGTAGGGTGCATGTATTTTAATCTAATTAGTTTATTGCCAAATGTGTTAATTGATTTCCACTCTCATAGTGTATACCTGTGTGTGTCATTTTACAGTGCAGGATTTTACATGTACCATTTTTTAGTTGCTCCTTACTTCCAAAATTAAAAAAGATACATTGTATATTATTTGGACAGTATATGACACGTCACTGCAGTAAACAGTCCTGATGCTCCTTGGCCAAAATCGGTAACACACAGTAGTGTTTTGTAGGAGATGAGTACACCCTGCATGTACATGTACATTGTGTTTGAATATCCCTAGACTCCCAGGCTACGTGTGTACACTACACTCCACGTCATACATACATGTACATGTACTGGTATGCAAACAGTGATGCATTTGGCAGTCTACTGGACCCATCCATGCACAGACATGAATGCATACACCACAAGATCAAATTCAAAACATATACATTTTACTATGAAATGCAGGCGTTGCTTTTGCATCGCTACCAACAGAATGAACGGTCCCCCTCCCGCATGGTTCTTTTCAAAAGATGAGGGGGTGCTTCCGCTCATGGCCAACAGGGTATTTACATGCAGTTGAAGAATTCTAGCCATAGAATTTTATGAAGCAATTTTCAACTTTGAAATATAGGCAGTGTTAGTGTACTAGCACCAGGCTCACTGAACGTGATTATACACATACATGTAGATGTTGCCATCTGTGGTTAATGGAGTACAGTATAGTCATGGGTTAACCTCTTCTTATGTACATTTACTGTGCGTCATTGGTCCTGGCCAGTCACCATAACCGACCAACTACGTACATGAAGACACAAGCAGGTAAAATTGCATTGAAATTGAATAGTATGCATCATGAATTGCATTTTTGTGTACGTGTACATGTAGTGCCTGTATGTATATACACCACATTGTAAAATGGATGCCATTGAAACATGACTTGCTTCTACATGTACTGTATACGCAATAAAACACACTGCAGGTACTTGTATGGACACATTGTTTTACTTCCTGATTGGTACATGTACATGTCAATTTACATTGCATTTATATGCACAGTATATTTACCAATATATGATGGAAACTACATGTACACCTATTGAGAACTGCCCTTTAGAACTGAAAAAAGGAAGAACAGTTTTCTGGAATTCAGTTTTCAGTATTGAATGATGTTGTCATGTTGTAGAAATGACCATCTTGTTTGATATAAATGGTTTAAGTTGCCATAGTAAATTCCCTTAAACTTGGCCCATATAGGTCCAGAGAGGAAATACGTAACCAGATAACTGCTGTAGCTGTGATTAGCTTTATACCCAGTGCTTGTACTCCAAACCAATGTGACAAAGTTCATGGGTGTACATTTGTATTGTGATTTTGCCAAATGCTGTCGACTCCACAGTCTTAACACTTGTACCGTACATATGGAAAGGTGAAGTAATAAAATGGTTGAACAGTCACTGATTGTGAATTGCTGCAGTGCATTTGGGTTTGTTTGTTACCAGTTGATGAGGATATCTGGACTTGGAACTGTATCAGACAGATGGATCCATGTTGAATCACATCCACGTTGAAATTGCAGCCTGGCTAGCAAAATTGCTGCTATTGAATGAGTTGAAAGGTTTGTCGTTTAGTTAACAAAATAGCACCAATTCCCACTTGTCACCTCAGCTCAAATCCATCATTACTAAATCAAGTAGTGGCTAGCGCATATAAACAAAAGCATCATAAACTGTCCTTCCATTGTGACTATTGCCTCTTCTACCCTCCAATCCACGAAGGCAAAACAAAATCACACAGTTGCAGTAGACACTAATTTTTAGTATTACGCTTATTGCATGTAAATAACCGTGTTGGATGGGTAGTGCTGGGCACAGTCCTTTTAATCTATGGTCTAAATGGATGGAGGTCCCCTGGACACGCACAGGAAAAATTAATGCAATCTGGCAATTTACGTGTACATGTTTGCTCACCAATAAGACTCACAAATGTTGTGCCCAACTCAGAGGTTGGTCTTCAGCCTTTTTCACCATTTCTACAGGCATGTTATGTGTTGAAAGAGAGATTGTACTCATGTAGGGCTGTACATGTCGGAGTTTGGCAATGCTTACCATAACTAGCGACTTGCCAAGAGCTATCCACACCAACTGTGCTCCAGTGTCTCATTACTGGACACAGTCCATGAACTGTCTCCCATTTCCTGATATCCTGGTGTGAGTGGTTTATGTTACAGTAACAAAATCATGTGAAACAAGATGGTGTATACAATAAATAGTGGTAGATTGCATCAATGGAAGTCATGGCTTTCCTGTTGCCAGATACAGCCTATAATGTATTTTGCATGCTTTTTGTCCTGGTACTTCCCCATGATGAGGTTGTAACTACTGCACTTCCTGCAACGTTGCTTCCTCAACCGCTTTACATTTCATTTCCTTCTTTGGACAGTATACAAAATTCAAACATGCAACCAACAAGTCAGAAAAACAGGAAATTCTAAACTCTGCAAAACAGACACTCCAAAACAGAAATCAGCTGATTTGAGGGAAAATGTCTGACATAACTAGTCTATTGGAAATGAGCAATATTGCTCATAAATGAAATGAACTAGTATAAATGAATTGAAATGGTCTTGTTTTCTTCCAAACCCCTTCCACAAGTAACTTTACAATTGACACTCAACCCAACAGTGGAAAAAATATTTTGAAACTGTCCATGCTACACATGAAGATCTCGAAACATGTTTGAATGAACTAAAATGGATTCCCATTGCACCCTAATCAGCCTATCAAAAACCGATGTGTAACACAATTTTATACTTTTTTGTGTCTAACAAGGGCTGGTGCTCAACTTTTGAGGTCCTAAGACTATAAAAAGGGTTGGGGAAGGGAGAAATAGAACTGCAGCGGAAATGTGACTTGGAAATTGGTGAAAGGATCAGGTTGAGCGGGCAGATACAACTTGTACAAGTCCATCAATGAGCACATGAATAGATGAAAATACAAGTACCTAAAATTTCCAGGTTCTGCAATTTGGTCATGCTGAAAAACAATCTAGCAGAAAATGCCACAGGAAACACCGAAATGCAATGAGATAAAATTCACTTCACAGTATATTCTTTGAAAGTGAAGGCAGGCTTCAAAATGTGAACCTAACCCAGTTTTCAATCGGATGGCAAGAGGAAGCAAATGTGCTTGCTGTCCAAACAAGTGAAATCCTCAGAATGTTCCCTTCAATTTGCAATGGTAAATGAACCTCGGCATTCATTCAAAAATTTGAACTTGGGGATGAAATAGTTTCGTGAAGAGTAAAAAATCCATGCACACTTGCAATTAGGAGTGGGAAGGTAATAGCTTTGCTTTTTATGGATTGACCATGTGAGCACCTTTTTGGCAGAGGTCATCATGTACATGTATCTGCTTATAAGAGCTTCTGTGAAGGATTCTACAGCTGTCCAACATAATTTCTTTCTCAAAGGAATGGAGTAGAGATACATCCCCCCCACTTTTTGACTGAGGGGGTAGCAGCCAAATGATATTTGTACAGAATGTTGCTAATGCTACCTGCATGCTCATTTTTCGCGGCATAAACCTCGCATACTAATGACAGTTGGTAGATCAGCCTGTTTTCACCATTCCCCCTGATCTACATTGCATCCTCAAAGCAGAATGTAGGTTACATTTAGGATATTTTGTTCTGCAAAACCGGTGGACAAAGAGGCACAGAATAAAAAATGAGGAGTTCATGTACATGGGAAGTCGAATTAACTGGAGAACTCAAAATACACAAAATTCAGTTCCGTTTCTGTATTTGGATTGAATGGGAACAGGTCACATATTTTTTTGCACACAGGAAGTCATTGATATGGGAGGATTCCTTTGAGTGCAAATAATGACACTACCCTCAACTAAGATTCCAGTTTCACATCAAACACTGCAAACTGAAACACATTTGACTCATCAGTTGAGTATGAAGTGTTCAAAGTCCAGATATTTATTCAGGAACATGTATCCGTTTGACACGGTAGCATAATACATAAATATTTTCACATAACTTCTGAAAAGGCGAGTAATGAGAAATGTCAGTATTAAATTCAATTTAACAATGGAAAGTACTGGAGTTAATCCATTATCACTGTAGAGAATCTTCTGTAGATATCATCAAACTTTCTTTCAGTGTTTGGCAGTCCACACCAAACGATACATGTAATTTGGAAGCCATCATATGGTCCAGTCAAAACATACCTGGTTAACCACTACACTAAGCAATACTGGCCTTTATCAATTATCTTGACAAATATGACAAAACTCCTCCAATATACAGACCGACTTCTTTAAATATGCTGATATGTCAAAATCATGGTTCAAGCTGATATACATATTTCATATTGATATCAAAAGCTGAAAAGGTTTAAAAAGTACATTGGTCAAATGTCAAAGATCACATAACAGAGAGCCTGATATTATCTTCAAGCATAATTGAATCCTTAATCCGGATTGGGAGATCCATGCCAACAGACCATGCTAAATATTTCTAGCCAGTCCATATTGCACTCTACAAATTCAGTAACAAATGATGAACAATTGCACTGTTCCTTTGTGAAAAACAATACACCTACTGCAATACATGTGAGAAATTCTCTTAGAACAAACAAACACAGATCACTGCAAATGCAGAATGTATTGCACTTCCGAGACACAACGTAGCCTATTAAATCCTTAACTTTGATGTTGAATTTTGAAATTAAGTCATTCTGGGCATTTGGGGATGTAGGCCCCGAGAGGGAACAAGAGAGGGAGCCATTTTCCTTGCATTAGAGGCTCCTTTGGTATGAACTGCACTTTGCTGGTTAACGGCTGCCTATGAAATGCATGCCTTGCAGTCGCTCACTACCAATACAATAAACACTCAACCGATGAAGGGGCTACTTCTGCTCAATGTGAAGAGTCACATCCATCTCATCTCCTCTCTCAGTTTGAGGTGTAAAATGAAATCCAAGGATCCCACAGAATTTAATCATCACTTAACAGACTTCTTTCCATTTTCTAAGCTTTATCACACATATATTCAAATCAAGGGTGGAGATTCCAGGGGATGTTGGGTTATACATCCCCTCACCCCCATGGCTCTTTATTTGTGACGATTTCCCCTATTGCTTTGGCAAATTTATAAAAAAAAGGCTGGGAGCCAATATAGAACTGTAATATTCCAAGAAAAATCCAGTGTCACCGAAACAGTATTGATATCAGTTCACATAACGTCACGCGCATATATATTTCATTAAAAAAATTTGTAAAACATTCATATTTCTCTGTATATCATTCACATTTTTACCTGGTTGCAGGCATATAGTAAATTTGCATATTTAACTATTTCAGCTTCCTGCACAACTGGCTCAGCTTTCAGGGTGAATGGTTAAAAATGTATTTCAAAATTGTTATCAATATCTGGGTTAATTGTAAAAACATGTACATGCTGTAGATTTCACAGAGGCCATACTTGTGATAAATGTCGTGGTCCGCAGCTTAGTCCGTAGAGCAGGCCTACAGCTCTCCAGGAATCTAGCCTGGAATACCCATGATCCTCTTTACACCTTGGTGGGGAGTGGATCCAAAAACTCAAGCTCATGAGTCATCTATGAAGAAAAAGAGGCTGCTAGATATCAGTATGGCAGTCCTATCACCTAAAATATCAACTATTTATCATTATGGTAGTTCTACCAACTCTTATGACAGCTGGCCTATTATACAACACACAAATATATTCCATTGTCTAATTATTCACTTTCTGCATGTACAGAATGTAAAGTAGTGAAAATGGTTGTGTAATTTGAGGTAGACGGTTAGAGGTACCTATAATTATTTTCAAAAGGGATTGGGGGAACTGTGCTCATTAAACCAAAACACCTGGAATCAATTTCAGCCGAATTCATTTTCTTTTTCGGGGGGAGGGGAGGGGGAGAAGGCTGATGAGGTCCAGTGCACTTCACGGTATTTCTGAGCGTCCCGCTAGTGGATCCGTTTTTTTACTTAGAGGCAATTTCACACAAAGTTGAAGCTTAATTTACACTCTTCAGCTAGAAATGGTCCAGTCTTCCATTAAACTCTCTGTTAATGAGTACATGCCCATTAACATCACTGATCATGGATCTTCCACTGTCCTGCAGTTGTTCATACATGAACTGTTTGCTGGGGGTTCCCATGGGATTATTACTGGGCTCTCAAATCATGATGGACCATAGCCCAACAGGGGAACCAATTGTCCCCGTGAACCAATGTGGATACAGTCGAACACGCTTAATACGAGCTCGAAGGGACTCTCCAAAAAACCTTGTCTTACAGTAAACCTTGTGTTATATACATGTTGACACTTGTCCCATTCATAAAGCGCAAGCCTGGCGTCATGCACCAGCTAGCATTGTTATACACTACAGCAATGTACATGTACTGCAGGCCTACATGTACTGTACGATACAGTATTATGCAGTGGATTGGTATTTGATGTACAGCCTTTAACTTGTTAATAAGTTTTACTTGTAAATCATATTAATAAATGTGATTCGAATGAACAAAACAATGATTTCGAATACGCCTACTAGTTTGACACAACAGCAGAGAACAGAGGTTGTAATAAGTTGCCGGCCGCCTGGCGCGGTGCACACGCGGGGAGGCCCGGTAAAGCATTCCTATGAAACTGGTACCCGACATTGAAATTACACGTAAGTAAAGGTTTAATTAACTTGAGAACCATTTCATATAAGAACCGGACGTAAGAGGGCACTGAAATTGGGGAATCTCCGTTGGTTTGTAATTGGCGGGAGAGGATCTATTTTTCAAGTCAGGTTCACCAATAATTGTTCATGTTCGGCTTAATTAAAAAAAACATCTCTTTCGGACCAGACCAACTGTGATCAAAACTCCTTTGATGCCGTGACATTGCAACACGTATTATCGTCTAGAATAAAGCTCCCTCTAACGGCACAAGGAACAGAGTCACCAAGTCATCGTTGGCCAAACCGCAGCGCAAATTGCCGAGCAGATTAGCATTTTTGGAGAACTACACGCACTCCATCAGGAATTACTTACTGGGATAAAGCTTTTGAAGACGCTTTTCAATTGTACTTGTATAAAAAATGCCACGGACAATGGATTTTGACACTGCCGGTTGAGCAAAAGTGCTCCATGTTCTCGTCTTAGCATACCGGTAGCTCCTATTAAGTAAGTTTTCTCTCACAGGAATGTGTACATTTTGAACAGGACTGAAGAAATACGTTCGTCTTAAGCGCGATCTCATCTCAAGCGTGCTCATGTTAATCGTGTTGGACTGTGTATGTTCAATCACACGTTACCATACAACCAAGGACAGTGCACTACATTTCCCAATGTTCCCATAATATACACTGTAACACTCTCCCGTAGACTAAGCTCGCAGGAATACCAAGGACTGAACAAAAGACTGACCAGTTACCAGAGACAAGAGAGAATGCATGAGAACTGCACTCACATTGACAGCGGTTTTTTTGTTCACATTCTTGACTGATGAGGAAGTTCTCTTGGCAAGTTGGTGCTGTAAGAACAGGAAGGAAACAAAGAAGTTCAAAGTATGCAGTCTGTTTTTATCATGAGTCAATTTAAACTTTAATATCTGTGCTTTTTTGACATTAAAGGCAGTGTGTCAAAATTTGCTTACATGTATTTTGGGGTTTGTGATTTACTTTAGGACACGTTTCATTTTTTGAGTTCATTGCTTTGAGGGAAATCAAGAAGAATGCTGTTCATTTTTAACACTGAAAGCCCAGCTTGTGTAATTTGTCTCGCAAAAATCAATGAGCCACTGGATGTTTCTGAGTGCCATGGACATGTAAAGTGAACAGGGCGAGGTCGAAATGCATTTTTCTATGGCTTTGTGCAGTAACAGTGGTTGGCAAATTTACCTTCAAGATTGTTTTCCGTATTTAACAATGCAAAGCTGAGAATTTGTAAAATGAATACCGTGTCATTGTGCAGTGAACTATAGTCACCACTGTCACTGCACTAGGGCCTAGGCCTACCTCGCACTGGTACATTACACATGCACTATCGACCACACTATTCACTCTTCACATGTAGCCTGTTACGTTGGTCAAAAACCGTCCACACAATGTCAGTACTCATCATAAACATTTTGTAAATCAACAAATGTGGCAACTATCCTTGCATTTTGGGCATAAGATTTACTGTAATTGAAAAAACAGAAAGCTAAATGTCTCGAAATTAGAAAGTTTGTTTGAGAAAACTGGACATCACTATGGAGCTCCAAAGGAGCAGCCATGATCAATTTAGACCATACCATTATCTTAAGGGGTGATACAGCGATGATACATGTATATTCACGTAAGGTAAATTTCCGCAGTTTCATAAAGAAACTCTAATTTCAAACTACCGGTAGCTCAAATTATCGTTTAGGCTTTTGGTTATGGTTATATGTATCTGTTTTATTAGTTAATAATGAGTTGAGGCATACTGAAGGCGCATTGGCAGTTTGCATATTACCGTTAGTGTAGACTCTTGTAACAGGTGAATGCTTCACACAGTTTCGTTGCGCCCAAAATTAATGGTCGTGGTATTTGAACAAATTGTACTTTCCACAGATCATATGTCCGGACAATCTTTGGAAATAATTATACAATTTCTCTTTTCTAGAAAATGACAACATTCCTGGCGGTAGGATTTTTGCAGATTGTCTAACTCTATTATACTATTACATGTATGTACGTGTATTTACTTTACACTAAGGAATTTCAAGATGATTCAACAGTCCCGTTTTTGAGATCTTGCAAATCCTATTCAGAGTCTTTAAATGCATGACACTTGAACAAATCATTCTTCCCCACTTCATGCAGGATGATGTATAAACGTGCAGGGATGTTGTGTGCTAATTAGCCATTTTGTCTGTGTTTGTCCACATACACAGGTCACTGAAGCTAATCCATATGCCACGGCTGGGCATTGTACATGTAGCAAAGATCACTCCACAAAATTAGCCCCAAGTGTAAAAACAAAAATGATGATGCAGTCAGCAATGTCATACAAATCTTAGACAAGTGACCGCCAAGGGCCAGCTTTTGTGGAGTAAACCTTTAAAAAGACTCCGTTAAAAGGGCAAAACTTTACATGGTTCTGTATTTAAGTTACAGGGTCTGACATTACAGGATTACTGAAATGAGCAACTAACCTTGGCCAATGACAGCACACATCCCACGAGGCACACAACTCCCAGGGCAATGAGGCTAAGGGTCAGAATCCGGGTCTTGTCAATAGCAGGATCTACAACAAAACATATGATCATAACTCTCTCAAAGACAACTGTGAGTGTGTATGCAGCACACGGAGTGTTTGACAGCCTGTAAGAAAAGATTTGCAATGCTACTACATACATGTATACACGTATGTATCTCTACGGTTATGCATGCAGTTATAGCAGAGTATGAGCCCTTTGCACTTGAAATGACGCACCTGTCAATAAGTGCACCTGTCTTCTATTTCATGCATCCGGGTGTCCATTTGTAATCATGCAAAGATCCCACAATGTCAAACTTCATCAGATGTTTTGGGCTAGTCAAATCATGTAATGAACAGCACAATTAGATACTAACTACCTGTACATGTATTTAACAAAATTCATCAAAATTGATCACAATCAGTTAGCAATGGGGAGGGCTTAAATGGACAAAGTAATACATGTACGAGCACATGCACTATCAGGTAGAGATGCTGGATTGATATGAATGATCTCACCAAAATCACAGTATTTCTCAGTGCAGCTGAAGAAACCATTTGAACAATAGCTGCACGTAAAACAACAAAAGGAAATCATTGTTTTGATCAGTAGTCATATTACACATGTGCATGTAAAGCAAGATGGTGGTGCTGGAATGTACATGTACATGTAGAGGCAAGATGGTGGTGCTGGAATGGCACGCCTTAGTTCTGCCTTACCTAGCATGCTTTAATGGGAAAATTCCATCACTTACACAGCCATTAAAAACCAGTAATTCCCATACCAGTAATAGGAATGAAGTGTTCATACCAGAATTTCAAGGAGGAAGGACCAGAGAGGGTTGGGACATAGTCAA
Organism: Acanthaster planci; assembly: GCF_054643075.1. NCBI lineage: Eukaryota > Metazoa > Echinodermata > Asteroidea > Valvatida > Acanthasteridae > Acanthaster > Acanthaster planci. Next base: position 18,539,504 of record NC_141777.1, on the reverse strand, counting down.
ATGAGAGGGCTGATACCCTTCGTGATCCCTTCAGTATTGTAGTTAAGACCTCTTTTATCACAGACCCCATGCGACCATCATAAGACCAACACAAGACCTCCGGTCTGAATTCAAATCACAAGCTACATGTATTCAAATGAAGTGCAACAGAAAATGTTCCGTTACTGTTCACGTTACTTATGATTGGTCTTGTGTCTGGTTGTAGGATGGTCTGAGTGGACAAAACTACAACACTGGGAAAAACCTGAACAAATACTTTCCAAATTTGAACAAACCCTCTGTGACTGGTCCTGAAGCTTCCCTGTGAACTCACCATGTGTTACACCCATCAGATGCTAGGTAATCTTCCCCAGTCTGGTAAATCTTGCCATTGTGATCGCATGCTGTGACAAACAGAATTAATTAGGATCAACAACAGGTGTGATTTCAGAGAGTATGGAATCTCCCCTCCCCTCCGCCCCCAAAAAACATACAGGAAATACTAACAAAATCAAGAGATGGACCTAGGAAGCCACAATTTTGGTAAGGTATCAGGGATTCTAGTATCAATCAAGGTCAGATTTGCAACCTCAGGGATGGATAAAATATCAGTCAAAGGACATATACATGTACAATGCTACCTTATAGTACATGTACTTGTGAAGAGTTTGACAGGGCTGGAGAGAAAATGTACCAAAGATACAGGGGACTTAATACATGTATGTGTAATTATGGTTGAATACATGTATGTGCTTGGCCAGTTTGTTTAAGACCGGCTGGGCTTTTGAAGCTCATAATAACCCAAACCGAAATCACCACAATTGTGATTTGTAAACTTTGTCGTTTCGACATTGTGATTTTTCTGATATCCATGTTCATGGGCCACTGTCAAATGAATCATTTCTGCCTCTATCACTCTACACAATAAGATGGTATACATCAAACCATGGAGAAATAAAACACATTTCTCCATGATCAAACACACCAGACTGGAGACCAAACTAAAATGGACGTTTTATATACATGTACAATCACTTCTAAAAGCATTTACACATACATGTACTTCTAAAGTATGGTATGGTATTGCTTGGTGTGTGTATGTGCACTCACGTTTCACAACTTTTCAGGCTTGGGTAAATAGTTTGGCATTATTGTTCTTTTCAATGGTTTTAAGTACAAATTTATCCTAGTAACAAACAAAATCAATCATTTTCTTACCCTATATCTATTTACAATAGTTTGGGACAGTGCATGTAGTATAGTATAGAGCCAATGATTTTCTTACCCTATATCTATTTACAAATAGTTTGGGACAGTGCATGTAGTATAGTATAGAGCCAATGATTTTCTTACCCTATATCTATTTACAAATAGTTTGGGACAGTACATGTAGTATAGTATAGAGCCAATGATTTTCATACCCTATATCTATTTACAAATAGTTTGGGACAGTACATGTAGTATAGTATAGAGCCAATGATTTTCATACCCTATATCTATTTACAAATAGTTTGGGACAGTACATGTAGTATAGTATAGAGCCAATGATTTTCTTACCCTATATCTATTTACAAATAGTTTGGGACAGTGCATGTAGTATAGTATAGAGCCAATGATTTTCTTACCCTATATCTATTTACAAATAGTTTGGGACAGTACATGTAGTATAGTATAGAGCCAATGATTTTCTTACCCTATATCTATGTACAAATAGTTTGGGACAGTACATGTAGTATAGTATAGAGCCAATGATTTTCTAAAATTGCGGAAAATGGATGGAATTCACAGAATCAACACTTTGAAACAGAATCCACTGCTTGAAACAGAACTTGCAAAATTTCCCACTAAGAATGGCTTAAAAAGTGAAGAAAACTTTCAGCAAAGTACTAGAAATAAATTCCTACCAAACCCTTTTAAAATGCTTGCTTTTAATGAACAAATAATGCTGGAAACATGCTAAATTGCACCACTCCGCCACATGATTGGGTCATCCGCGCTGGTACCGATACTTGCAAGCGTTATCGCATGCGTGAACTCCATGCGTTCAGTGGCAGCCGGCAGTATACTGTATGATGGGTCACTGGAGTTTAGTTCAGCAGTAGGTCTTATGAATAATTCATACCTTTTGACTCACCCACCTGGAAAAGAAAATTTGTAGCCGGCACAGTACACAGTGGCACAGTACGGCACACACACTGGCCGTTCACATGTGCACCATACTAGCAATGAAATCAAGGGGCAAACAAGTTCATACTCACACATATGATTATTGCACATGTGGGGAATCCAGTCTGTAAATTTGCACAGACGCGTTGAGACAAGGCTAGTAGCATATGGCAAAACGACGAAACAGTGGTAGCAAAACAGAATTACGTTTTTCTCGAATTAAATGAAACCTAGTAAGCTTGGTGTATCATTATGAACCCTCAGCAGTGTTTGATGAAGAGTGAAGTTTTCTGTCACAAACATGACAAAAATAAGGCTCCGATTTAATGTTAACTTTCTGAAATTTGTCGCACTACTACCAAATAAAAATGTGGAGTCATATCTAATAATAACATATTGTGATGAACAATTGTCACATGCAAGACCTATTCGGTGGCTTCATGATACATGTACATGTAATCTGATTTTATACACAAGGAGTGGCACATGAATTGTCCATTGATTAATCGTAAGAAGTTTTTGATGATCGCGCCCAAGGGCGATCGTGTACTGGTGGGAAATCAAGGGGTGGAGATGCCGCATTTTTTGTGTGGATTTTTAAAAAAATTTTCACTACAGAAATTATAAAAAAAGTTGGAAACACTGCAGAGTATTTCCAAACAATATTTGTTTCTTTTCTTTTCTTTCGTTTTTTTTTTGGGGGGGTATGGTTGAGCAAATGGTGTCTATGCATAGTTTAAAACTTGCTCTCATGCTTACGAAGGTATTAAACAGAATTTGAATTTTGAATTCGAATTTTTTAATTTTGCAAAAGGGAAAATACCCATTTTGGAAACGTAAAATCATTGGCTCTACACGTAAGCTTAATTATACTGTACATGTATTTGTTGGAGGATCGATGACTAATGTGTCTTTCACACAATGCATCATCAAAGTCTGACAAAGTGACAAGTACTGTCAGTATTCCAAATGAGGGGCTTAGCAGGGTGGACTGCCCAGCCAACATATGATGCCGTCCTCCTGAAGTTTTGCTGCCGTGTACTTTTTTCTGCCACTAAATTTTCCCCATACTCAACTGCCTTGGCAGTACATCTGTTACAGAAGTACATGTATAAAGAAGTTTACCGCACTCAGTGGAATGAACATGAAGAGTCTGTCAGCATTAATATTCAGCGTTAGTAAAGTAACATTTACAATCAAACAAATCTAGATACGTTCACATAAAAATATTAATTGCAGGTATGCACAAAACTCTGGACTGTTTCCAGTCTCCCCAGTACATGTAATATCATTTTCACTCTGTCACATTGAGAACCAGTTTACCTAAATCACACACACACACAGTATGTTCCCATAACACTTGAGGGCCCCTTTTTTCTTAGGATACACCGGCACCTAATCAAAAAAGTGCCTCTGAGGAAAAATCTACTTTTGATGACCAAACCCCCTCCCTTTCAAGATCTTGCCTTTATGTTACATGTCAGCAGTTGCGTATCCAGTCTTTGGCGGGGGGGGGGGCAAATTCAAAAGGGAATACGGCTTCGACTCATTGGACATGATGAGAAAAATACCAAAAGTCTTACCCACAGTCTGGACATCTTTGCTTTTATTTTGTGGTGTTGTTTTCTAAGGGTTTTGGTGCTAACATTTATGCATGTAGGTCCTACATGTAATTATACCAATTACTTTCTTTTATTATTAAATATTATTTGTAAAAAAAAACTCTGTGGGGGCGACTTGTCTCCCTCCAACCGCTGGATACACCACTGCAGGTAAGTTCTAAACACAAGCAAATTTGATTTGAAGAAAGTGGCCAGGAAATGCCTCAGATTGTACGGCAGAGCATCTAGAATCCAAACATTTCCCAGGGCCCCATAAGAGGTATAAAACACTAGGATAAGGCCACACTCAAGAGGGACTAACATACTGTACATACATATACGTACAGAAATGTACATTCCAGCCACATTACCTGTAAGCCCCTTTGGAGCAACACACATGAAACTGCATCCAGTGAAGCAACAATTCTCAAAGATGGCACAGTCCTGGTCGATCTTACAGGGTGGTGGGTCGACACACAGCGGCGCTGAATTGTCTTCTACTGGCTGCGGACAAAGTTCTTCATGTGGCACTTGTGAAACAATGAAATAAATGTTGATAAGAGATAAATTCATTACACTACCTGCACATACAGTTACATACATGAACATGTACACTGTAATATTAAGTTTTGGGAGGAAAATGCCAGAGTTTAATTTCGAATGCTTCAAGTGAGTTGTGGTGTCTTGTCTTGCACTTTATTTTACGATCCAACATATAGGTCTTTCCCAAAATATTCATACATCGTGCATGCACATTTGTCACAGTCACCACCAAGTGATGTTAATGTGGATTTTGAGGAAAACAGGTTTTCGAAATAATCGCCAGGGAAGATTATCCTTTGTAAAACTACCAAAATAAGTATTTTGTGAAAATATCATGTAACAAAAATTCCTTAAATGATTCTTTGATGTCTAATCGTTTACTTAACCCAAGTAATTAGTGCAAAAACAAGGTTTAATTAGCAAAAAATAATTAGCAAAGGTGAGCATCACTTCATGAAAACAAAAATTATGTTTTTGTACATGAATGTCCTTCTGTTCAATGTATAATAATCACAGGGAAGGTGTTCGTGTCTTTACAAGCACACAACTGTGAATGCACATGTAACAATGCTAATGTCACTTTGTGAAAAAGAAAATCCAAGTTGACCTACTTTTCAGCCGTTTCCTTGCAATACGTTTGGTACAGTCCATGCTCAAAGAACTTTTGCGTCTCTTCGTGAAAATGCAAATGCTGTTTTCAAGATGTTTTTCCCCCTGGCAACATTAATGTAACTATGACATGAACAATGTTTTGTTTGTAGGAGCATGTCAAAATGGTCAAGCACGATACTTGTAAAAGAGAATACTGAAAAAAACGGAAATCCTCACAAATTCCTTTTTGGACATTAGTGTCACTTCGTGAGAACGACCGGTGCCGATTTAACATAAACAGACTAGCAGGCTGGAGAAATGTGAATGCCTTTTGCATCATCTCAGCCATGATGTGGTAATACAGTTCTTATGCCACTTACACTAGTCTGTGAGGATGAACATGTACATGTCTGCACATGTCAACTTCAAAGTTGCAACATGTAGAAATTGGGGCAGGCAGAGGTGAAAAGTTTTAACTCTAACAGCAAACAAAAATCCACATTTGACACATACATGTTGTCTTTCTTTGCGGGTCGCTGGGACCAACAGTTTGGAGGTACCGGTACGGTGCATCCTCTTCCAATTCCCCAACAATCACTGGCCGCTGGCAAGCAGTCCCACAGACATTTTTGCAGCATTTCTGGTTACCATGGCAATCAAAGTCAGTTGTACAGACATGTTTGCATGTTCCAGCTCGGTCACTTCTCACAGCTGGGCACAGGCCTGGCTTCCAGTCAGCTAGAAACCGCAGCCCAAAAGAACAAGTGAGGGGAGAAATGAAGCATAATAATGAAGAATAACCTTTTTACTTTGATGTGCGGTTCTCTTATCCATACAATGTTTGTAATTTTATTTTGTCTTTCCAAAACATCAGTTTTCAAAGTCTTTCTACAAATTTGGCTAAGACTGGCCAACATGTTGACCATCACTGGACAGTTACATGTAAGTTCATGACAAACAAAATGTGCTATTTCATCACACAGAGTGCTCAAGAGATTTATGGAATACCTATTTGTATAAATGCCATAATAATAATGATTCAAATAAAACATAATATCTTATAAACAACTTGGCTATTCATTCCCAAAACTCCAGAAGAAAGCGGTCCATCAGGGCAATGACTGTGCATGAACACTAAGGGTACACAGCCTAATACAAGCAACTGAGCAAGCATTAAATTTGATGTGGTTTTCAGGTCATACCAAGCACCACCAATGGCATGAATATTCAACTTCCTATACTGCAGTGTACAACGTTTTAAGGATACAGATTACCAGTGAAACATTGCAGCAATGATCATAGGGTACAAAGGGGGCTTATGGTTGTGAAACAGGCGGTGTGTAGCAAGCATTCGCTGTGCTCTGGCTATGGAAACACCAGGCATGACAGAAAGCTTGCGCTAATTGGTCAGAAGTTATAGCCCGGGCAGTTCAAACTCCTTCTGTGTCCTTCCTCCATGATGGTTTAATATGGTAAAATATCAGTGTACATCAACCTTTTACATGTACATCTCTACAAGTATACATGTATTTTATTGAGATAAGAAACGTTAGTCCTTAATGTTGCCCTTAATAATGTGATCTTTAATCAAGCCTAAGTCATTGCTCTGTGGAGCTGGATCACAAACAAAATGAGGCAGCTTTTTGCACATAGAGCAAGGTAAAATACCAGCATTTTGTACAAGTACACGTGTACACGTAGCATGCAAAATAAATGCATGGCATGTTTCTCACTCATTAGTCATTTGATGCATGTACAAAAATTCTTGTGAACTCTACTTTTGTCAAAACTAAAAGAGTTCGGTTTAAAACCTGGTATGCACTCTATCCTTGGTGTACATGTATGAGCATTAGTCCTGATGTGCATGTACTTGTCTCTGAAGGAAGTGTCTTCTGTGAGGGTACATGTACTGATGGGTGTTTTACTGCATGCATTTCATTACGGCTAAGACATGGTAGTTTATGAATTTTATTAAATTAATTGATTTAAATTTCTTAATTTAAATCCAAATTTGTTTAATTTTGCCACAAAGAAATAAATAAAAGAAAACTATTACACAAGCAGGTAATTTGCTTGCTTTTGAATAGACAGTTGAGCCAACTTGTCTCAAATTTTTATGAAAATAAAAAAATCTGATTTAAATTAAAAAAATCAACAACCCTGTTTTAACGTTTGTTACATGTATTTTGAAAATGTTTCTTGTACAGTAAGCCTACATGTATGCATCCATCTCCGACACTGATGAGCAGATACTTGAGAAATATTTCGAAGAAATATTGATTTTTGACTGGTTTATTCCAACGACAGGCTCATGCATTAAATGCATGACTTGTTTGCCATGCTATCCCATGATGCAATGAGAATGTCAAACAGGTTTATTTGGGGGGTACTTGTACGAAGCATGCAAAAAATGCCTAAGCTGCATGGATTCTTCCACAGATGTACATATACACAGATTTCACATATGAATCATGCCATACAGCTACATGTACATGAAGTCAGGTAAATTTAAGGCAACTTCCTTATATCTTGTCAGAAACGAACTCCATCATTGCGGTTGCAACCAGAATGCCGGCAAGGTCTTTGCTAAGGGTGTGCATCCTGAGCGCTTGCTGAATGTCATACTGTCAACGCTGAATATCAAACAGTTACATGCACTTGTTCAACACTGAATGTGAACATGGAACAAGGATGTACATGTACATGTAAGTAACTCACTTCACATTACCATGTGTAGAAGAGCTACCAGCAAGACTACCAGTACCCCTAATGCACTGTATGTATTTCTGAAAACACAGGACAACATATGTACATGTATGTACATGGCTTGTTGGCCATCTTATCCCATGTAATGTAATGTAATGTAATGCCTGCTTGGCACATGTGATAAAGCCCTCCAAATTGCTTTATATACATTTTACATGAAGTGTAGGCATCAATCATCACAATGAAAATTGGTTTCATGACATTTTTTAGGGTAAGAGTTCTATAATCATGAACAGCACTAATTAGTAATTTTCCCTGAAACATGTTAAAAGGTTATGAAAGCTGTCAGAAAGTGATAACATATCCCAAAAAGTGAAATTAAGCCTTAAGGTGAGAAACTTCAAAAAATTTCTGTAGAAAACAGTTTTTTCAGACAAGTCTCAAAAGTTTGTACATTGCACAGGGCATTACATGCAGGTATTGTCAATGTCAGTATATGGAACTCTTTCCTTTTTTTTAGGAGTTAGGCCTATCTCTGGACATCATCAGAGAAACTTGTGTTTTTCCTGATTTGTCGAAGCCAGGGTAATTTTGTCATTGTTCTATAATTGCCCTGCACATTCGCTGCTCGAACGGTGGGTGCGGCCTCCAGAGCACCCCCCCCCCAACATGCCGAATGTAGGTGCACATGAATGACGTACCGGGTAGGTAGCGCGTTATAGGCCTAGGCTGACGCGATGAAACCATTAGAATTACTGAATACCCATCTTACCTTGTACTCCAAAAAGTACTAAGATGGAACAGAAAAAAATCCCAAGTTCCATTTCTGGCATTGCTTATCAAACGTTCAAAGACAGCTTCGTGGTGAAAATAAAGTGAAAATACAGACGACATGCATGCATATCGTCGGCTCCGAACAAAACACTCAAGGGCGCCCCCAATGGCCATACATCACAATGTTGCTTACGACGCCGTCTTCAGTTCGCCTAAATTTTAGCTCGACGAAAAGTTTTGCTGCAGACCCGTGAACGTTTATGCCTTTGACCTGAAGATACAGAATTGTTTCGATTCAGTTTGGTATAATGTAGGTCTACCAGTGATCCAGTGTAAAAGACAGTAACACAAGGACAGAAACCGATATTTTGCAAGCACCGTAGAGAGTATCGATGAGTTGACAAGCTGTAACACATACTAGGCAATACCGTGTTACATTTCCGTTTCGTGGGATAGGAAAAATAAGCTTTTTAAGATCCTTCACAGGGCAAATTTTGGGGACAGAAATATTTTTGATGACTTTGTAAGATTTAAAGAGCGCCCTCATTTAATGGCCCTCCCATCAAAGTACCTCATGGAACTTGAAGCCTCTAAGGTTTGTTGCTTAAATACAGTGTGAGTAGTGTTGTAACGAGTCATTAAATTTGGTGACTCGTGTCGAGTCGAGTCATTTAGCATTGTGAATCGAGTCGAGTCATTGTTTCAAGAAGTCGAGTCGAGTCACTTTATTCAAGTCGAGTACCGAGCTCGAGTCAATTTGAGTCCCAACTTTTTGAACAAAATACAATAAAAACACAACTGCATATCATTCATTTTTGGGGTATTTTATTTTCATTTAGACATAGGCCTAGGCCTACTGAAAATAAATTAGGTTGACAAGTATCGAGCCAACTACAGTTTTGCTTGTTTGTTGAGACTCGTGTCTTATGAGCTTGTAATCGAGTTGAGTCTCCATGAGAGATTCGATTCGAGTCATTTGCTTGCAGAGACTCGAGTCCAGTCATGTACCCGTCGGGACTGGAGTGGAGTTGAGTCGAGTTGCCAAAAATTATGACTCGAGTCGGACTCGAGTCTGAGTGTGAGGGGTTTGCAAGCGGTTTAGTCTAGCTTACCCCTTGTGCACTGACGTAATGACGCATGAAAGCTGGTAATGGGTCCCCCAATCCTTCAAAAAAGGGAGGGGAGACAGAAAAGGCCTAGAGGTTAATGGCGCACAGTGAACTTACGTGGACGTATACAGACTACGTATTACATGATCAGCGCCCTCTTTTATGTTAAATGTATTCAGCCCCCCCCCATATTTTCCTATACCCTTAACGCGTTGCAAAAATTACGATTTCTGGACTAGCTTAATTAAACAGTACTGAGAAATCTGTGTTCTACAGTCTCTGGAATTCAACATAGCTTTCCGACTTATATACACCCCACCAAATTAAATGTAGCATCATATGTATACATATATCTGGAACAATGGATATTCGCTATTATGAAGATGTGATGGCACACTTTGACGACAGACCAGCAGCTTACAAATCTTTGATAAATTATTTGTCAGAGCTTTTATTCGTTCAGTTTTGAGAAATAATGAAATTCTTACAAAGAAACGTGGACATGGGAGTCTTTTGTTTCCTTTCATCAAAACACGAAAGATAAAGAAACAGGGATGAGATTGACCAATGATAAAAATAGCTGAAAACAGCTGAAAAAGGCATTAAGAAGCTGAACTGTGAAAATCTCCTATACTTTTGTACACAACTAGTGAGGAAATAAGCTGAAATCCAAAACAGAAAAAGCTGAAATCAGCTGAAAAACTGAAAAATCGTATCCCTGAAGAATGCTGATCTTTCCAATCGTCTTTCTCTACCCACATGACACTACTCCCTGCTAATGGAAGAACTGAGCTCTGTCCTACGATTGAGCGTATCAATGAATTTTGAAAAGGTATTTTCACAGCATTTGTCACATGTCACAGCATTCGAATAACCAAGTGATCCACATCGTCAAACCGATCAAGGGGAAAAGTGTTGAAGCTTTGCCCCTTTTTATACGTCACCAGACCTACCAACATGCCGTACTCCTTCCTGAGGTCAGGCATTACCACACAATAGATTAATTAAAATTTAAATGAACTGAAGGCTCATTTGAATTAGCTTTTAATTTGTTGTGTGGTAATGCCTAACCTCAATGCCTACGGTGAGGTTGGCAGGTCTGCGTCACAGTCTAAATGAATGAAGGCCATTCATTGCTATATTTTCCCCCCAAGAAATCATTCCCTATTAAAAACCGATTGTGAAATAGACCAGAACAACTTTCTCCAAGCAACTAATACCATACTTTAAAAGTAGGGCGTATAATAGCTACGCACAGTTATTATATTTGTAGTGACCTCTACGGCTTTCATCAGCTCCCTTAAGTGGGTCTGCCCAAGCACGGTCCAATTAAAGAGCGTTCCTCGTAGAGGCACCTGGAATAGGCTCAAACTCCGGTACCTTTAACAACAATTTAACAAAGAGGGAGAGAGAAATAGATAATGTCCAGAGATTATTCTTTCATTTCAAACTTTTCTTCTCCATCAAGAATAGCAAAATGTTGATAAAATGATTGAAACTAAAACACCATCAACAATAATCTCTGCCCCTTCGGAAAATATGAATCACTTTGACAAAGGGGAAAAGGGCAAAAAAGCTGGTGTTAAAGACATATGGTGTAATAACAGGAATTGTAACCATTGGGTGGTTATGTGTAGGGTACAGTTTGTATATAGGGCCTATGCTTTGTCACAATGATGAAAAATCGAGGTAGGTTATGAGACAAAAAAAATTGGCAAACTGGAAATGAAGAAACTACACAAGTTTAAATTTATGACCCCTTTGGTAACAGTGGTAGATTTCCACTGAAATATATATTGACTTTTCTTTACACAATAAATTCCACAGATAGGCCTAGTGTGAAGTATAAATGGTTGTTAAAACAGAAAACTGAGCTAACATAATGAATTACCTCGTGCATCAATTTGTATCGTGACCTCTTTGACGCTGCTCTGATCAGGAAACACTGTAAATAAAAAAAATGTGTTTAAGTTTTTAAAAAGTGTTTAAGTTAATATTTGCCATCATGACGCATCACTTCACACCCAAGCTTTGTCGAAAATATTAACTTTAAAGTTTCCATCAACTCTTAATTAATGCAAGTTTCATTTTTCCGCGAACTAAGAACCGAAATTCATTTTTTCGTTAGGATTTTGCTACCTGCTGAACATCTTGATATACTACCTGTCGTCTGGGATACTCACTCTTACGATCAGAATCACGAGAGCGAGACTAAGCAACACCCCGGCAGCGCTTAATACCAGCGGCATAACGAGGGCCTTGTTGAACACTCCTGGTCAAACCAAACAACATACAGATGCACTGTGTGAAGTCTCAATAAATTTGTTATCAATCCTCAAAGAGCCAAGCACTTCTCAAAACGATTGCAATTCATATCATCTTTAAAAACAGATTGCAATACTTCAAGGGTCAAATCATGGATTTTTGTTTGACGTACAGTGGTGGTGGGGGGGGGGGTCCGTCCTGGCGCATCTCGACCGTGCAGTGACATTGGAATCCGTTGTATTTAGGTTTTGTGTACAGTTTAAACTCGGTTCAATCAAGTGTTTTTTGTATCATGTGCTGGAAACTACGTATTATTGAATAATAAATGTAAGTATAAAAGGGAAATGGAAAAAGTACAGGGGCTGAGTTCTGCCGCGGCTCCTTTGATGGTAACTAAAAAAATGCATGAAATCATTTGGGAATGTGCTTTATACGTGCAGTGAGGTATGCGTGGGGAAAAACAATACACCAAAGACGGGAACCTGCGTGGCCCCCTGGTACCGCTGTCTATGCCCTGAAGCATACTTTATTATTTACAAAAAGGGACACAGAGATACCAAACTATTTGAATAAAACTTATTTTATTTGATGTGACGATAATTTTAAGGGAACTTCTCGAGTTCAAGTTGGAAATGTGTGCGATGGAATGAATTTTGTTAAAAAGATTTTTGTGTTCACTCTTTGAGACACCTTGTGAGTCAGTCATGCCGTTGTTCCGCCTATAAGGGTATGTCTGAGCCATCGTACTGTCATTGGTGCATTTGGTACACAAGTTCATTGCATGTACTAAACATAACTCGAAACAACCAAAACAAACAACAACAAAAGCTCGTTTACCTCTTCCACAAAACTCCAAATCACTGCATCTCACTTCCCCTTCCTCACAGTGGCTGAAAATAAGCATGTAATATTGATTGATTAGTAAGTAGGTGAATATTTCACGGACAGATAGTAATTAGCCATATTGATAGAATAGCTAAGTTCACAAATCAATTGTTAGTCCGCTGTAGGATTGACTTCAGGATTTAACAGCTGGCCATGGCCAGCAAAAATCTAAGAAAATAACAATATAGGGAAGGTGATCAATCAATCAAGATTCTGCATAGAGGCTTAAAACATAGTGTGTGAAATACCTAAAATGAAACAAACAAAACAAAACAAAGAAAACCGTGACGTGGAAACCATTGAACTTGCACGTGGTGTGTGATCGAAACCTGCAAGGTGGAATATACTCATTTAACATAAGCATTTGCCTTTAGATCTATGATTCATGATTTGATCTTTCTTTGGTTTTTGGCTCGTTCTTCATGCCAAGCTTTCTTACCATGCCTGACAGTCTTCGCTTGTGGGAACCATTTCTCCATTTGTGTAATAATTTTCGCCCAGTCGGCAACCTGGAGAAATTGCGAAAAGGAGTGATTTAGCAACCAAAGGAGCAAGAGCGGATCCAGAACCAACTTTTGAGGGGGAGGAGTCAAAATAGTTTGTAAGTTGCTAGAAAATGCTGAAATTCTTTCATGTAACCCTTTATGGTCTCTCTGAGGAATGGGGCTGTATTTGGTTTTTTTTCACAAGCTTTTGGAAGTCACGGAAATGAAATAGACCAAATAATTTTGCTGTTTCTGGGCGGGGGGGTTGGCTCTCGTTGCTCCATTTAGATTTGTGGATGTAAGATAAGCTGTTCTAATCAAAAGAGGGTCTGGGAAGTACAAGGATCGGATATGACAAACATACTGTGAGGCAGGCCGAAACGAGATCCCAAATATTTATGTCGTGACGTGTGCAACGTAGATATACCTTAATTACCTTGTGCTGTGGCGGTCGTATCAGCATCCATACAAACGTGCCCGCATCCGTTACTGCAGCATTTCTGAGCAGCTTCACAATCGCTATCCGAACTGCATTCATCAACGCAGATGCCCACGGTATCGCCCTTGACCAACGGGCAATGCCGCTCAGGCGGCTGCGTTACAACCACCACTGGATCCACGCAGACGTGGCCGCACCCATTACTGCAGCACTTCCCAACTCCTTCGCAATCCATATCCGAAGAGCATCCTTCCCAGCAGATGCCCGCCAGTCCATCCGGTACTTTAGGACACTCGCCTGGCTTGGATTGGGTGGTGTCCATACAAGAGTGGCCACACCCATTACTGCAACACCTTTGCTGATCGGGGCAATCTGCATCTGACTGACAATCTTCGGAGCACACTCCGATTTTGGCCACCAGAACCCTTCGGGCACTGACCGAGCTTAGACGGGGCGGGGCTCATGCAAGCATGTCCGCATCCATTACTGCAGCACTTCTGGTTCTCGGGGCAGTCGCCATCGAAGTCACAGCTCTCAGAGCAAATGCCAAATGACTCCGGAGGTTTCTGTGGACAAAACTCCTGGTTTGGTGACATTGGCGTCGCGTACGGGCTCCACACAGGAATGATTGCAGCCAATTCTGCAACACTTCAGATCGTTTTCGCAGTCCGCATCTACGCCGCAGTCATCGGTGCAGTTGTCCTCCGAGTCTCGACGCTCATCCACCGCCGGACATTTTCCAGATTTCCCTGGGGGTTCCACGGGTTCGACACAGGCATGACCACAGCCGTTGCTGCAGCATATCTTCCCTGCTTTGCACTGGTCATCCGAGCTGCATTCCTCAGTACAAATACCGACCGTTCCACTGTCTATCGGCGGGCACTGCAGCGGAGGCTTGTGGCCGATTCGCGGTTGTTTGACGGTCGTACACACGTGGCCACAGCCGTTTGAGCAGCATTTTTGGTGGCTCATGCAGTCGGAATCCGACGAACACAGCTCCACACAGGTACCTCTGGAGCTTCCATCGATTGCAGGACACTGCCCAACATGTCCTCCTGAGACTAAGAGAAATTACAAAGGACTGCATTCCTTTAAAAGTCTGTGAGCAAATTCCAGTTTCAAAACTGACAACTCAAATTAGCTAAAAAATGATTCATGGAATTCAGTCACTCCTTTGGTCCCCTTGCTGTACGATGGAGTGGAGACCAACTGAAACTGTCCCTTATTTGTGGTGTCGTCGAGGGCCATTGAAAATGGATCATAAATGCGAAACCGTAGTGTGAAACAGACGATACAAGCTTTGATTACTTGAAACAACCAATTGCCCAAAGCTAATGTATTTTTTTCAAATTTAACCCACAACTGCATGAACGAAAACTTTGATTTTCGAGGGGCTCACAAAATCAGGACTGAGAACCTGTATGTTCGTGCCACTTACATTTCAAATTACCTCTGTTTTTTCCTTAAGTTTTCCTTGACCATACAATGAACAGATATGGAAGGACTTTAATAAAATACGTTCAGGTAAAATACGTTGCTCGGTATAGCGATCCTCTCCTTACCATCTTCCAGGCTATTGGGAATCTCACAATTTTTCTTCAATATTACCGAGATTGTTTTAACAAATTTCCATCCCTCAAAGGAATTTCAAACCAAACAAATGTTTTTTATACCAAATTTGGAGAATTAGGTTAGGGAAAGTTGCATTTCCCACATTGAAGGGTTTCAGTATCGAATTCAGTACATGTACTGTGATTCGACAATTCGTCGTCTAAATGAAGAATACAGTTCCGCGTCAGTAACCGCACGGTCACTAACAAACTGCCGTCGATGTACACAGGACCAACCCGTAACAGGAGAAGAGGTGATACAAAGATGGAAAATACCACATGCACTTACCGACCCACACAGCAATGAATGTAACAAACAGCACCAACCGAAAGAACTTCATTCTCTTAGACGCTTGGAAAAGTGAGACCACAACGAAGAATCGGCTTGTTTTGCACGCAACAACAGTGTCTGAAATAGTGGGGTGAAGTTGGACAATTTTGTTGTGTTGTTATCAGAAGATCGAGATTACGTCGGTTGGAACAGCTGCTTCGCTTCCACGGCAGTGCAGGCATACACATTGTCGCTGTGTTATTTATGCCAGACCTCAATTATCATCAGCAACAACCTACCAGCACACTTTGGCGAAACCAATTTGCTGGTTGGACATTCCAAGCCATTTGTACCGGCCGTAAATTAGTATGCATCATCGTGGTAACCTTTCACTCGAATTAAATTATGCACAAGGGAAGATGCGACTCGCATCTACATTTTAGAAGTTTTAGGGTTTGTTCCAGTTTGTAGGTTATTCAACCAAGAAGAACCAAGAAACAAGAAGAAATTTAGAATATGTAATTCATTTTATGACGTAATGCCCACAAACTGTGCAGTCAATCGGCATACCGCAATAATACTACGACACATAATATCCATCGTCAGTATGATTACCTTCATTGACATCATCTTTCATTTGAAGCCTACCCCAAATTTCGGGCTTGAGTTCAGCTTTCTTGCCCGCTTTATTGATCTATCTGTAAATTTGGAGTCCAAATTTCCTGTCCTTATTACATCTGGCGTATGATTTTGTAATTATGTAAGCAGGGATGCAAATAGGGCCTGCCTGCCAAACGAATGAAATAGTTTGAAGTTAATTTCAGCGACTTGTCAAATAACACAGGTCAGATTTAATAGAGACAGGAAAATGTCACACGTCGGACCCCAAATTTATAGAATGACCCTTTTTCATGTCACCCCAAAATATCTTTCTGTAATGATAGGGGACTGACGCCGTGGACGTGGACTCGTGGACAAAACTCGTGGATCAACCTTTTTGTCTGTGTTCTACGATAAGCGTTCCTCAGTATTTTCCACATGCGCCAGCTGCATAAGATCTCGGGTATTCTGAATAACTACCCAAGAGTTCTGTGAACTGATCGGGTGTTGTCCCTTTACACTCGTCGCGTTTACCTTGTGCTTTCTCAGGTTTTGCTAAAGTAATTAAAATATTTAAAGTTATTTCTAAGGTTTTGAAATTATCTTTTGGGTATGTGTGATATTCAGTATTTAATTGCTTTTATTTCTTGTGTTTTCCCCAGTTGGCTTTTTTTATCGTCAGAGTGCCTGCAATGAAAGATTCTATCATTTCAAATTTAAAAACTGCAATGACAGCTAATAAAAAGACTTTGACTATGATTTTGTTTAGAATCGTAATAGGCCCCTGTGTAAACACTGAATTCTGAAATCTGGAAATCTGGAAGTTAGAGGACTTGTCGTTTTGATCCTGGCAGAATCTTTATCAAGGAAAAATGGCACAGAGACAGTAACGAACAAGCATGAAAGCAATCACCCAAATAAAGGTCGAAGGATGTGAAGTGATTCCGAGCCTACGCACCTCAAAAATACGGATGCGCGACCTTCATGTGAACATAAGAAGGCACTCCGTTTCACTTGGGAAAATTTTAAACTAACTCTCGTATTACCGTATTTAGGATATAGAAAACTACTGTTAGATGGTATTCCTTTCCCCTTTTTATATATCATGAGTTTTAAAAATTTTTATTCAACTAGCTGCTTGGCATCTGCATTAAGAACCTATATGGGTAGTCGGATTGGGTGCTATACGAATTCCACAATCTTTGCAAGGATTATGTACAATCAAAGAAAACATTGCTTTATACAAAGTATGGGACAAACTATCTGGCAAATACCTGCTTTAAATATTTTAGATGACCCTGTCATCTTGTGTGACTTGTACCGTGTTGCACATGGGACAGCGAATCTTGGTGTTCGTTCTCACACACTAATTGTGCAGTCAAACCACGTCGATGGGGCACATTTCCTGTGGATGCACGGCACAATTTGAACGGAGCCGTGGTGGGAAAAGAAACTAGACTTAATTTGAAATGCCATTTTGAAACAAGCTGAGAATGGAACAGTTCTCTTCCGTGCAGAGCTAGAACGACACATAAACGAGCAGGGTTCCCACATTCCCCAGCTAAATGAAAGGGTTGAATGCCACTCTTTGCCAACCTCGCGCATACGATGACAAACTCTGCAAAAAGATAGAGTTGGTCAAAACAGTGTTCATAACTGTTGGTCAAACATAGACCCAATTTTGGGAAGAATTTGCCCAAAGGTTGCTGAGTTGATATTTTACCTACATTGGGCAAAATATCAAACCAAAGTTGACCGACATCTTTACAGTATATGATTCCTCAACCGCCAAGTTTCAGCATAATCAGTAGACGGTGTACACAATTACGTATTATTATTTCACAACGCCGTATGTGAGCTCTTTTTAAATTGTCACAATGATGGTGTCAAACCATGCGGAAGGCATTATTCTAGAAACTCAGTGGGTCCAGCATTAAAAAAAACATGCATCGTTTTAACACGGGAAAATTTGCAGGGCTGAACTTCATTATTGTCGTTAGAATGGGAAACAAAGGTTCGAGCAGAAGTCAACTTTGTGTTTCGACAGAGATATTGCTCGTGTTTGCGTTAATCAGAACCATGCAGTAAACACTTCTTGAACCTTGATTCGACTCTACTCCTGGACTTCAGGGATTTATATAAAGCGACCGTCGAAGTGTCGATTCGTCCATTTTGAGTACAGCAGTGCGCGTGTTATACCCGAGAATACGCGGAAGATGCAGAAGAATTGGCTTGTGATTGGCCTGCTAGTGACGGCCCTGATTACCGTTGTATATGCCCAGGAAGCAAATGGTAAGGCAACTAAGAACTTACGCAATTTTACTTTGTAATTTCCAGAATTGATGCAAAGTTGCAGCACTTGGACTCGCCGATTTCTAATTAAATTTCACTCTTACTATTTTCGCTCAAGGACTACACCTGGAATGTTCCTAATTTAGGAAAGAATTACGCTATTTTTCTGACTATTCCATTCTTTATTTCACAGGGTTAAAGCCAGGGACATGCCCATCTCCCCAGTTTCGATGGAGTGAAACCTGCCCCCCACCTTTCGGTGGGAAGCTGTGTTCCAACGACAGTCAGTGTCCGGGCAGTCAGAAATGTTGTAACGCCTGGCGAATCATGATAACCGATTGCTATGTTTGCATGCCACCTGAGACACCAGTCCGAGCGACATTTAAACCACCTAAAACTACGGCCTCTAAAACAAATCGTAAGTCCTGAAAAGCAGAATCCGGATGACGAGCATAGCACACCTGATCGAAACGTGAACTTAAAACAACTGTTTCTTAGGCCTATCATCTGACAAAACAGATTGGCTTCCATTGTGTTCCCTCAAACTTTCAACACCTTGTTTATGGCCAACGTGCAAACCTACAAGTCTCATTTAAAATCTGTTTCTTACTTAAGATTTTGAAATGTAACTACACCTCTGTTGTGTCAATTTTTGCTGACGTTACTTTTACACAAATCGAGTAATCATAGATGCATATATAGCACACGTATAGCCTACAATTGCCCTAGGCTCAGAACAACACCAAAGTTTTTGTGTTAGAGGTTTTTGATTTGAACTTTCAGAGAGGCAAAAATCTTCAAGCGTGGGGCGTTTTCTGTCTCTTCATGTAATCAATGATTTATAGACTTCCAAATATAAGTAATAAAAAACTGCTGCAAACTGCTTGCTGACAACAATGACCTAAAATACAAATGCCTTTGAGAAAGATTCTGCTTGGATCGAAACGTCAGGCCCTTCATATTTTGTGATTTATAGACTTAATAGACGCTCATGGTTTAGAAACGTTTCAGCCCGAGGCACTTTCTTTAATTCTCCATAAATCAGTTACATTTTTTTTGCACGGTCAGTGAAAAAAATTGTGGTACCTATCGCCTCAAATCAAAAATCAAACTTCAAAGTGTTGGCAGAACGTGCGTTGTGAGATTACCCCGATTTCACACAGACACTTGGTTGTGACAAAAATTGCATTTTGGGCATGTAAATTGGCATTTTTTAAAGTAACCTTTTATGGCCTTTCTGAGAAGTAAAACTACATTTTGGGCTTTTTACAGACTTACTAAAGGAAAGGAAATAATATAGACACAGGTCTCTCTCTCATTGAAAAGGCTGCTTTGAGAAGGGGAACATGGCCTTCGTGCCTCCACCTCCGAATCCGCCCTTGAAGGGGCTTGATTCAACGCCCGTCTCTTAATACAGATAATAGAGTCTGCTCTGTTGACGTCACAGTCGTGTTTTCCTGTAAGCAGCCGCTAAACCCCATGGCTGGTCGTCGGTCCAAAGATGAAGAATAATTCATAGAGTATTAATGGGACAGATGTCCATTTTGAACGAATTTGAGGTAAAATTGAAAACCTTCCAACGGGAGATATTTCTGCAAACTTAGGCCGTCCATACAAGTTGTAGGCAAAATATGAGTGGTCTGTATGAGGCCTCTTGTGCTCTGAAAGGTAGTCCCATTTGATAAAACTTTCACAGGTCATGAAATCAAGGGGAGCATTTATTTTTTCTTAAAGCAAGTGAAAATGGATACCGCTCTTCCTAGCTTTGTTTTTATAAACTGCCTGAAAAAATTCTATTAAAAAAACAGACAAACGAGTTACCTTCTTAATTTACACAAAAAAAAAATTAGCAAGAAGATTTGTATGCAATGTGTGAGTAATCCGTGTCCAATAACACAACAATGATAAACTCAGAAAACTCCGATCGACGTTTTCTTTAGCTAGCTATTCCAATCTACTTAAAGAAACCAGAGGCGGTCCATTTCGAAATATCATAACTAAAAACTGCCTATTAAAAGATCGTGACTTCAGTACACCATTGCATGTTACCATGGTGAAGGCTATTTACGCTGCAACCATCATGTGAGCCTGACGGAATGGCGCAGGTCACGTGCATATCAGTGATGGGTATGAGTCATTGATAATCACACAGCCGTTTCAGACCAAGTGTACTACATGTACATGTACAAGGTACCCCTAAATGATTTATTCCCCATGCAAAATAAAATAGATAAGATGAGCAGTGTATTATGAGTCGAATACAGTTAGATGGAATCTATTTTACGCACGTATCTTGGTGGCAATTTAAAATTCCTTTCTTTCATTGTCACTGCGTTGAACACCTCTTTCCGTCATTTAGTTTTAAATTATTGCCCTTCGTTGCTTCATTGAGGACTTACGTTTAAATTCCCAGTTGCATTTCTAGTTTAGGGAATTTTTTCACTTATTTCTTCATTTTACACCCTTTTTATTTGTTTTAATGCCATTTTATCATTCAAATCAGTTTCCGATATTTCGAGCGTCATGTACTGGACCCGTGACACTGACAGATGTTCACTAGCCCGCTTGATATCTAATTAAATCTATGATGTCACTAACAACCAATGAGCAACCCCGTTAAGCAACACGAGACACTGCCTGTCACCGCGTAAACAAAATAACAAAAGGTGAACTTGAATAGTTCACGCTGACGTCAGTCACAGCCAATGAGAGAGCTTCAAACAGTGTTTGGCTGTACCACCACGTTCAATACATATAGGAATATGAATAATGTACATGGGGGGGTGGTGAAGTATATATCTTTTGCAGGTATTGTATTTTTGTAGGTGTTCAAGTGACGATATAAAAGTAAACGCTGTGCTGGGATACGGGTATTTGCATTTACAAGTCGCTCTGAAAGACTTACCGTCACAACTTGGCTGTAAAAGAAAATGGGAAGAACTACGCTGTTGGCTGTGTTTATAGCTCTGGTGTGCGCCGTACACGGGCAAACTTGTAAGTAAAAATACATTTCCACAATGTATTTGACACGTGTTTCATGTAACGATCTGTTTGTCTTTATACATTTATTAGCAGGGTGATTATCTCTAAAGCAAATGTTATCTTATGAAAAAAGTAATTCCGCTAAACTTTGTCCAATTTACCTTCCCTTTTAAAAAAAAAAAACTAACCTCCATTTCAAAAAATCTTGCAATTTGTTTTGTAACTACGATGTTTTCCTTAATTTCTTATGAAAGTATCCTTTCAGAAGACATGTGACAAACGATTTTGAATTTGGGGCTTCAACCCTAATTCTAACGTTCGAATTCCAGAAATTTCGAACGTTAATTGTCACCTCGTATTAGGCATGCGCCACCTACTGAATAGAATGAAAATTCCACCCCAAAGTCAATTTCAAGTAAAAGTAACATACTTGGTGATTTGCAATCCTTATAATGTACACTAAGTATTGGTTCTGGTCATAATGACAAGATCTGCTAAGTCAGTTGATAAAGCTCCGTTTGTCATATCGACAAGGTTTTGTGCCACAAGACAAGATTGTTACAATAACAGTGAACTTCAAACGGTGTAAAATCTTAGTTATGACAAGAACTACTTGTAGCTATTGTCAGTGGAAAAAAATAATAGTTCTGTTTGTCAGAATGACAAGGTATTGTGAAAAATTCATCAGGAGTGGTAAATAGTTGCAGTATTCAGAACTGCATGTACCATTGCTTTATCGATTCGACCCAGCCACATACCCACGACACAGGTCGATGGTCGAGTGAAAAGAGCGCATAGCAGGCGGGAGGTTGTGGATTCACATTCCACCGATAGAAAATGCGTGATTTTAATTACAAGCTCTTGGAAAGCACTGATCATAAAGTATGTTCTATTAATTATGTTGATGAAGGGCAAAACAATGACAAGATGAAGACAGACTTGTCTATTTTGACAAGCGAATTCTTGTAGTTGCAGACTATATGCACCGGTGAGCGCACTTTGACTAAAACCCCACTAAAACCGTTACTGTTATGCACAGTCTCAGTTCAAGCGCGAGCTTTTGATAACAAAACAGCCTTGACCTTTCTTTATTAGAAAGACAACTTCCCGGGAGATCAACAGCCGCGGCTTTGTGTGAGGATTAGTGCATCTGCACGCACATTCTATTCATCATGCACCTACGGTTTAAATGTGGGTCTGCTGCTGGCCAGGGCTTTTACTGGGCATCCCGGCCTTAAATTAAGGGGTTAACAAGTCTTCCCCAAAATGTAAATTAGAAATGTGGATAATGAGGTTCGTTGTTGTTTAATGTATTTTATAGATCACAAAGATAGGCTCTGTCCTCCCATGATAGCGAATGTCATTACAATTACATTTCGTCACTGTTCAGCACCGTTTGCATGAGGACAAGGTTGACAGATGTTCACAGTCCGTTGTACGGACAAACACAGAAATGAGTGACTCGCTGGAATTTTTCATAGAAGCTTATTTTGAGAGCAGATGGTAATCCTCCCTATTAGCGGTATGGATAGATCCAAAAAGTATAAACACTGAAGTCTCACCTATATCTTGAAATTAGCATCAATGTACAGATGGACTGTAATAGTTGAATGAGCACTGCATCATTTCCTTTCAATTTTCTTTTGACAGACACCGTGAAGGATGGTAAGTGCCCGGCGCCCCGTTACACCTTTGGGCGTGGTTGCAGTAGCTGGTCCACGCACAATTGCTCCAGGGACAGTGACTGCTCTGGAGAGATGAAATGCTGCCGCGGCTTCGTCGGTGAGGATTGTTCCGTCTGCAGGTTCCCGGAATTTAGCAACAGCACAGTCACCACGACTAGGCAACCGCTGTCCAAACCAACCAACAGACCTCACCGTGAGTTCACCTGTGCTTTCTGTTTTTACAACAGATTCGTTGGACCATGACACAATTTGTGGCACGGTCGGCCATTCGCGCTCTACCATTTTTTGCATGGCTAGTGTATCACTTTTGATTAATTTGCTAAGATAAATACATGTAGCTGCAGACTTAGACAGTTAATACTCAACCTGTCTCCGAAGGTGGCGGATCGAAGAGGATTGTAGAAATTTGAATCTGAATTTGACTTTGAAACTACATGTAATATACAGCCCAAGTCGACTTACAAATGAGACCATGGAGGAAGGAAAACACAGACCAAGATCGTTTTCCAATACTTAACTTCGGCTCCGTCGTTTTCCAATACTTAACTTCGGCTCCGTCTCAGGCTTCAACTGTTTTTTTTACTAGCCGACCTTAAAGCTGTAATCTCAGTACTTAGTTTAATAGTGCCACAAAGTATCAAATAAGATGTAAGAGAGCCAAAAATTACAGTATTTCAATGTAATTTAAACGCTTCAGACCCACAATCGGGGATTGGTTTTGGGAACGTAGCCTGAGACGGAGACGAAGTTACATTTGAAGCGAGACATGGGATGGAGAGAACCCCCCCGCCTTTGTGTTGGTCATTGTTTGATCAGAATCTCAGTAATTCTTTCCAGACTTCTAGGGTGGATGTGTTAGGTAACAATAGTCTAGAGTGTGTATAGGGATTGGACAGGTAAGGGGGGTACCCTTCCGTCCCATATCTTGCCTGTTATACGAAGTTGAGTATTGGAAAACGGCCCAAGCTACGCATTACCGTCGCGTGTAGTTCATCCAATAATTGAAAACCAGCTTCTCAAAATAACTGCCTTGGAAAGATACACCAACCTTTAATTACTAACATTGACATGCTTTCCTCCAGTCACGAATTCTAAATCACCAGATAACTTTTGAACACAAGCTTTTATCGATGAACGATAAGAAGTATTTTTTCTAGAGATGTGAAGTAAAGGTTGAACTTGGATAAAATTGCATGCCTTTAAACGTATTATTATTAGCATCCACCTCTGTCTTTAGAACTCAGAAGTCGACATTGTATCATTGATGCATTCGTTGTAATATCTTAGGCGATCACCACGGCACATGTCCAAACAATTTTGAGAAATATCACTGGTATGACGACTTTGGCATCACTTGCGAGAACCACTGCAACTCGTCCGATGATTGCGCGGAAGGGGAGCTGTGCTGCGTTGAAGAAAGTGGAGGGATTATTTACGATGATCTTCCGGTCTCATATCGGAAACGGCGGCAGGTAGATGGTTCACGGTGCCCCGTTTGCAAGAAAGCTAATTACGGTGAGTCTCGGTGTATTCCTAAGTTTCCCCAAATGCTTCAATTCAGTAAGTTCTTTGAAAGGTTCCAGAGACAGATAAATTTCACTGCTGCGATTACAAGACAGGAAGAGAGAGGGGAAGGTTGGGAGGGAGAGAAGGAAATGCTATGGCCATATTTGTCTTATGAATATTTATTTCTGAACTTACTACACTAAGTAGCCCTGCAACAGCGAAATGCACTTTGTGTTTGTTTTGGACAGTACGATTCCTTTTCCACATGCAGGAAATTTGTTGTAGATATGTATTTTGCCATAACGTTCTGTTCTTTTGGTCTACAAATTTTAAGTTCCATTCCACCTGAATATCTGATTCGTCAGTTATTCTTCATACCCACTGTAAACGTAATATACGTTTCCATCGTTTTATCGGAGTGAATGATAGTCGTCAGAACAGACAGGCATTTTACATATGGAGCTGCAGGGTACGTAAACGGAATGTTTCAACCATCTAGTTCCTGTTGTGCATTCCAGATTGTTACGGCACCTACGGGACAAAGTACAGCCATGGCGAGATGTACATGGAGTCGTATTATGATAGTTCCGATTACTGTAGAGTCTGGTAAGTTTTCACTGGTATTATCATCCCAGGATGAAATTTAGGCCATCAGGGTCAGGTTTTCAGTGAAGCAAATCCGTCATCATCTGTTCTGGCAGACGCAAAGGTTCAGCGTTGTCGAATGTAGACATCCAAGACAATGAGCTGAGCTTGTATATTTTATACACTGTGCACAAGCTTTGTGCGTTACTTTGTTTCTTGGCTGTAAAATCCTTTTTTGCAGATTTTAATTTTATATTATGAAGGCACACCATTTCTAAAAGAAATTTAGTATGTAATATGGACAAGGGAACAGTACTGAGTGCAATTCCTGATGTAAACAATTACTGAAACATACAAATTCTCTCTTTCAACCTCATTTTTCATTTCTTTCAAAAACATATGAACTAAATATTCAATCTAAATTTTTCCCTTCTCGAGCAGTCAGTGTTACTACGGACAGTCCAACTGCTTCTATATCTGCGGTGATGATTACATGAGAGGTAAGTTGTGCTGTCTTTTGAGCACTTTTTCCAAGACGTTTAGTTCTCCTGTCATCATTTCAAAAGAAAATTTAGCTAAAACTGGATGACTTAGTGGGAGCTTTTTATACATATACCAATGCTTAAAAACTTAATGGATGGTACTGTTCGAAGATGGGTGATGTTCAGCCTGTGATGGCTTCATATGAAGTCTCTTTGTATAGTAGGCCCCCTACTTACAAAGCAATTGAGCCACACACAAAATAAGACCCAGTGAAGTTTGTAAAACGGTAATGTCCAGGACCTCAATTTTATATGAAGCATCAACCAACAAAGCCTGTTGTTTGAGCACCCTATGATGGAAGTTCATGGGAATTCCTCGAGGCACGCTCTTTTTTTTCTAGAGCATTTCTGGGCGCATGGGTGGTTTGCTGCTGGAATTTCCGCTGGGGTTGCTCTCCTGATCAGTGTGATATTCACTCTATCCGTGGTGAGTTCAAACCCATTTTCCTTTGAATTTTGAACATTTGCTGTGTTATCCAGGCAGAATATAATCGGTAATGTTTTGAATATCCCTCGAAGTTGATGTAACCGCGACCGGTTATAAAAGAATCTCGATACATTTAATACTCAGTGCGCTGGGTAAAATATTCTGCGTTGTTGTAACGCACATGTCTTATTGTCGCGAGAAACCCACTTAAGAGGTTGCTATATTTCGCTGTAGACGGTATACGACTGTCTTATGAATGAAATACAGTAACATGCACCTTTGGCAACTCAATATCCGCCGAGCCTAAGCACAGGATAATATTCAGCTTGTAAATGGACTTGAATGGATCCAGCCAAATGATTATAGCCATGGATTTGACACATGCTTATGCGCCTCCAAACTCTGTATTTGTTTCAGTGCTGCTGCCTTAAATGCTGTTGCAGTGACAAAAAGCAGACAATCGTCTTGCAGCAACGTCCCGCAGTGGTAAGTAAACATTAAATTCAGATTGTTTGTTCTATATGCATAAACGACTTTCTAAACCTGTTTGACATTTTTTTCAAACAAACGACCTCTAGTGGAGTCAAACTGTTTGGGCAGTGAAATTTCTACAACAGTGTTTGACTCGAATTCGGGGAAGTATAACTCAAGAAGGATGTTGAAAGCATTTTACTGAATGTTATATCATGTGTATAATCCTTATGGTTTTAAATACCTTTATGAATTTATCGTTCAAAATAAGTCATCAATATCATACGTTTCTTCCTTTTCTCTGTTGAAGGCACAACAACCTGGCAATGTCTACTACATGTCACCTCCCAAGGAAGAGAAGCTTCCTCTAGCTGAAAACGGCTACACCACAGCTTAACTGTCTCGGTTAAATTGGCAAAATGCTTAATTGCGTACGGGTCGTTAATCTACCTGAAATAGTTGAAATCGTTTTAATACCTGAAATGTTTATATAAGAGTCTTTGGCGTCCATTGGTGATGAACCATGAAACGCTATTACTTTTAGGACTATGCGCCCGTAGTACTTTTGTAAGTCTTAAAAGAATGTGCCCAACTTGTGGGGTTCTGGCCCCACCTCCACTGAGGAAAAATCCTACTTTAATAATTCAGTACTCAATAACAAGGCAAACTGTGGAATCTGCACGACTATCCTAGATGAAGTTTGGTATCCGTAAACTAAGATCGTCTCTTTATTGTTATGTAATTGTATTTCATAGAACCCAGGACTCATAGGCCCTAAAGAACGTAAAAGAATTCGCTCGTTCTGGTCAAATTTCCTGTTAAGTACGTGTAGTAAAGTATCAGACATCGACAGCTTTAGTCAGATAATATGCGTCTCAGAATAAATGTTTCAGTATACATGGTAACTGAGCTCTGATCTGTCAAACGAAAGCGGGACATTCCATACGAAGCAAGATATGAGACGAAAGAACCCCCCAGCTTTGTGCTGGTCTCTGTTTCACTGAAATCTGAGGAATTCTTTTCAGACGGGGGGGTTGCTAGGTAACAATATTCTAGGGTGTGTATAGCGATTGGACATGATGGGGGTACCCCTCGGTCGCATTTCTTGCTGGATATAGGACATTCTGTGCCCGTACGCTAGTTTCATGATGAAAATTAAGAGAAAATACAAACGAGAAGTTGATTGTGACAAGCAAGTACAATCTTTGACAAACACTTGCAGGAGTTGTGTACGTGCGTAATAATAATTATTGTGTTATTTGAGAGTATAGATATACATGGGGTTCTGGATTGATGGAAGGTCTGTGAAATATTGCTGGCAAGGCAAGACATAGGTCCACAGCTGAAAGGATCTACATAGTACTTGTGACCTTATGTGTGTAGACCCCTACATCTGTTTTTAGTTTAATGAATGCTAGGGACGTAAATATTTGTGACAATCGAGACCTCTTAGGTGTTGATTTGTATTTCTGTTATTTATAACATGCAGTTTGTAACTATCTGTAGAAATAATACTACTCACCAAGGAGTTCCCACAACCAGTGCTCTATGACAATGAGGTCAATAGTCTGGATTTTTGCGTGGAGTGTATTATTTCAACAACCCCAACAGCATTACCCATCTCCCTTGTTCTCCATATTCTTGTTCATTTTTCACCTGTTAATTGAAAGGCCACAAATAAAGCATTTACACTGTAGTAGGCTACGGCATGCATGTTTAACCATATAATGGTCAATCATGTTATCGTCATTTTGAGGGTGTTCAAGCCATTTGTTTCTGGCACTCGCGAAGATGAATTCCCAGAGACCCAAACAGTGGTACCCTCTTCAGAACGATTTTGTCTTGGATATTTCTTTCAGTGCGGTTATTGTATTGGTTTGAAAACTTGGTGTTTGTTTCGACATTAAATTTTTATTTATGTCCAGTGGAATAATCTTAAAGATTACTTTGATTTTATTTTGATACAAACAGTAAGTTTTCGCGAGGATAAATCGCTTAAAAATTATGCCAAGTCTTAAGAAATCAACTCGCCAAAACCCAAAATTGAGACGGGGAAGACCATTCCTAATACCTCTTCAAAATCATAATTATTACACACATTTGAGAAAAAGTTGTCCCAGGGCCACAATTGTGACTTTAAATTACGCCTCACGGGACCAGAATTCCCAATTTGGGAGGGACCAGACTCGTACCGCTATGTAATGTGCATCAGAGTATTACCTTGACTACGTTTTCAGACCTATTAGTTTTGGCTAGTAACATTAACAAAAGCAGAGGGTGTGCAGTTTTTGCAAGGGTAAATCTTTCATGGGTGGACATTCTTGACACTGTGTCTGACATTCAGCATCCTTTACATTCTGTCATCATCTGGCACACGTTAGAGAAGAATCAGACGCCCTCTGTCGAAAACAAACAGATTTAGGTTTTTTTTCTGTCATCTGCATTCAAACAGTTTAACACTCGATTTTCCAGATAGGGTTGGTGGGAGTGGGTGGGATTATGAAATGCGGGTAGTTGTTTTTGTCGTATGAGTTTACTTTGTCGTTGCTTCTTTGTGACTTTTCATTACAATTATTAGATTTATATATAATTTTTAAATACATCTGTATCGTGCTGTTAACTACGGTGATAGCACTTTTTATGTTTATGACAAAGTAACAAACATAAAACTGAAATTGAAATAATTCCTATAGCAGGGTAATTAATCAGTATTCAAATAAGCAAAGTTGATAGGTAATTTAATAACAGTACAGCATTAGTAAGACGAATTTCATTCCATACATTCCATTTTTTAAATAAGGGGATAAGGTTGACAGGTTCATACCATCGCTTCGTTACAAAAGAAAAAAATATAACCAGGGATGCAGTTGAGTCATCACCGAGTCCATGCCCAATCCACGAGACAGAGACTGATTCAAATCCTATAACTAAGATCCTGAATCCAAATTGCCAGGTCTGAGTCCGGTTGTGAAAAAGGTTGTTATAGATGGTCAATACATGTACACACAGATAAAACAGCAGGGGATCTTAATTTTGTTAAATAAGTTAGTCAGATTTTGTCAGCTGATGCGAGATCCAAACATTTCTTTGTGACTGTTATGAGCAACCCGTCTCCCTTCAAGAACACACAATGTTCGCATTTGCCATTATCGGTCAAGTCCGTACGAGCAACTTGACATGTTTTTGCTAAAGAATGAGGCCCAGTGCAAGGACGGGGACTATACTGAAGCTGAATATTGCACATCGCTTGAATATTTTTGGCGGAATTAATTTTGTACCACTTAATAAGAAGAAAATGTATCGGTACTTCAACTGTAAAGTTTATAAGTATCTCTCCTTCGAATGCCTTGGCTTCAGTTGTCCGAAGTTATGTGTGCGGCTGCCATGCAGAACAAGGGCTTACGCTGAGGGGGGGGGTCATAGTCAGGGTTTGAGTGAACCCCCTTTCTTATACTCGGTGTAACCATCCCTGTTTCACTAATAAAACAACGACGTAACAGAAGGGCTGGATTTGCCTTTTTAGGTCGTTCAAATACGCCAGATTACAGGCCTAGATGACCTATTCCGTTTTCCAGTGAGAGCATGTCCCTGGACCCCTTCAGTATGGAGATCCCTTTCAAGGATCGTAAGCCATTGCATTTCGAACCCTTGGGCTCCCTGCAGAAAATGATGCCAAAACGTCCGTATTGAGAGGACTATAGAGTGACGAGTCAATGTTTCTTGCACAACGCAATGACGCTCGCGTAATATGCTGAGCGTTTTATGACGTAAAGCACATTGACTGTGTTAAGAATCCAGTCACAATCGAGTCTATTCAAAACAGTGTTTACACTTCCTAGTTTTTAACGGTCCTTTAGGCATATCTGTTTTCTGCATTCATGTTTTCTTGCCTGGCAAATCGTAGACCTATTGCTGTTGGATAATGGGAGAGATATCTCAGTTGTGAATAATGTTATGTAGTTTTTTTTACATTGGAACTACAGTGGTCCGTGGGTGGAGATCATCGTAATCCGGCCTGGTCACGTGCAAATCAACTAATTTAAAGAGTTCTTATAATGGGGAATTCCCCCAAGCACACAACATGTACACGTCATAAACAAAGGACGCGGTTTTTATTACACAGCTGTCTGGGGAGACATGATGTAATTTCCTACGGGAAAGTGTTATATTGCCAGTCTTGAGTGGAGAGCAATCGTTACGCCTCGTGGTTGAAATTTCCTTTCGGTTTCCCCAGCGTGTGGTGTAAAAATATGATTCCACCGGGACGGGGTGACAGACAACCTGAACCTTCAAAACAGACACTGTTTGTGATGTTGCAAAAATAATAATGAAATAAAAAAGCCTGAACTGCCACATCAATATTAATCAGATGTGGCAAGGGGGCAACTGTCCCCTTGGAACTCTTTCCCCTCTCTTCCCTCTGAGATCAGCCTGGCTCCGTAGCAAAGGGTGGCAATCACTGCCCCCCGTAGAAGAACCTGGCTATGTCAGAGGTTACTGGTCCGCCGAACAGTCTTGTCGAGACGAGTGAAATTCCGACCGTTTTACACACTCTCGTCAAATGACAAGTTTGTGTTTATTGCGAATGTCTCCCGCTCAGAATCTTGGCTACGCCGCTGCTCGTCATGTGACTCAGCGTCAGGCAACCTGAAGCACTGCTTTGACATATCGCTGTAGACGGTGTAAGCACAACATAAATGCCGTTCGTTTTCCCCTTTCATTCAGTGCATAATAAGTCACATGAATGTTACATTTACACGATGACATCACTGCCGACCAATGAGGAAAGCCGCTAGATATTCATTTTTGCACGTGCCTCGCTTGGCATCCCCCTTGCGGAAGTGAGACATTTACAATCGCCGATGCAAGGCAAAACACATTTGGGTTGTTTTCTGATCCTGGCGACTGTGCTTTCACTGGCTTGATCAGAGATTCCTCATCCACATCTCGAAGACGAGGAATATGAAACGACTAGAGAAATTCCAACTTGAACTCGTCATTTTCCTTGCGATATATATCGGCACATCACATGGCGAAAACCGTAAGTGATACAGCCTGGGTACCGTTGCAGCATGTTTCTTATAATTTGAAATCATGCAGGTCTTATGTTGTCACATTAGCTTCAGTAAGCATGCATGTATGCACTCATGCCTATACTTACGTGAAGCGGATTCGTGCTATTTTTCGTGTGTAACCACCCGAGTTTCCGAGTTTGAGGATAAAGTTCATACCGATTTCATGCGATTGACATCTCTGCTACTTCCTCAACTTCCTCACTACTTCTTCAACTTGTACAAAATGGCCGCCACGAGTTTAATGGGCCAAAAATTGCACGTACAGAACACTTTAGACAGATTTTAAGGATACATGAAATAAAGAAAAACATTCCGCGTAAAACAATAAATTCTGCTCTAAAGAATATTTCGTGTGACTTGATTACTGATGGCCATGCCGACAGAGGTGTGTTTCTGTCGGGGTGCAGCAGAACTAGAAGTAATGATGTGACCCGGACGTGCCGGATGAAAGATCGTATAGCGCGCACCGCGTACAAGAGGAACATTCGCCAAACGGAAAAGAAAATCCCACCGGCAATAATTCAATAACATTAGCCATTTCATTGGGCCAGCACATGGGCAGTTTCGAGATCGATTAGAGATGCATTCACTCAATTCAAAATAGTTGCCTCTATTCGAGCAGATACATTTTTGTTCCGCAATTTCAAAGTTCATTTCACTGCATTTTTGGTACCGTTAATGAATATTTCCATATTTATGTACAAAACTGTGATGTCATCCAAGGAAGACAGCCTCAATGTTACATTGCTTTGTACACAAAAATATTGTGCATTTTTGTAGATTTTGCTGGACTGATTTTTCTTCTTTGTTTATTCATTGTTGTTTACCCGTATAGCAATAGGCAAGCATCAATCCCATTCTCAGAATTTTCCGTAAGTAAATTCTTGGTTCACAATTTGAACAGAAAAACCAATGTCTTCCGGCCAGGAAGACATCACATGCAGCATGGATAATTTTAAACGTTTCAAAAAGTGCCCTTTTCAAAACATTTAACCAAATAAGAATGTAAAATAGTTCTCATAAATTGCAGAAGACTAACGAAGTTGCCAAAAAATTATGTCAAAGCAAATTCATTGCAGCTAGCTACATCTACGCTTTAATGTATCAGCCCGGGCGAGTGGAATGCGACTGTGCGTATTTGTACATGTACATAATGACACCCACTGCTGTGTTGCGACATGCATTATGTACAAGCTATAGGCATAATGTACATGTACACAGGCACGACGGCCAAGCCGTGCTGCTTGTCCTTCTGTTGCACAACTCCGCAGATACCCATGCACTTTCCTATGGGGAAATGGTTCTTGGGAGGAGATTAGTCCTCATGCCTCGGATTGTTGAAATGTTGGACTTGACTTCCCTTAAAAAAATCTCTACTGAGGCACAATTATACAGTATCCTTTATTCAAGTTGGGTTTCCTATCGGGCTAGCCTGGCAGGAATGCATGCAGCAGGACAGCTTGCTTCGTGCGGTTGCCTCGCACCCAGACGTTATTTTAATAGTCCAGACTACAAGTCGGTTAGTGTGTTTTCGTGCCTCGGTCTAGATTAAGGAATTTGAATTGTAACAAAATCGAAGGGGGGGGGGGTTGCATGACAAATAAACATACCAATATTACACATAAATCAGTTTTGTTGTTAATTCACATTGGACATCCATAAATGATTTGATGTGTGGATTAAAATGAATTACAACAGACGTTGACTTTCTTGTTTCAACAATGCATTTATGCCTGTTGAAATTGTTTTCTAGACGATGACATCAGGGACTGACTAGACTGATGACATCAGGGACTTAGCCTTACACTAGCCCGAAAAAATGAGCATTCCCGGAAATAACCAGAAAACCGATAAACTCTTCAACATTCAAGAAATCTTGCAAAATATATGGACTCGATGAGAATATCGAGTGACTTTAAAGCTGACAGCTTTAAACAATTTTGGGGGTATTTAGGGTTGAGGGAATTGGGGTGCTTTTGAAAAAGTAATCTCTTTGAAACGATGGCTAAACTACAATATTTTGGTATTGGATAACTAATTCCCTGTTCCATTACAAAATTGAGTGCATGCCTTTGAGGTCCTGCGTCATCGCAAAGGCTCGGAAAAATCACGTTCTTTTGAAAACCTGTAATGTGCATTTTGCAAATCCTTGAACTACTGGGTTCTCTCTATTGAGGAATAGCTTAAGAATTTTAAGTTGTTTTTCACTTTCCTACTGGCAAGTACCGAAGCTGTAATTTAAGTGCAATGACACTTTTGATTAACTTTTCCTAAGAAGTTCTCTGTTCATGAATGATATGTAGCCATATCTTTCCTCATGAAGTTCAACTACATGCCGAGGTGGACATGTGAGTTTCCTTAACAGTCGAAGCTTTCCTGTGCTTGCCTGTGTTTTCACAACAAGAATAAAAAGGCACATAATTTCATTCAACTAACATTTCAGTCTTCTTGGTGTAATTGATTGAATCTCGATTGAAGGAACTGCGAGAATAATAAGTTATTTCACTCTGGTCAGTTTTATCATGGAGCTATTCAATGGTTTTATTGTATGGGGACATCCGCCGACCGTGACTTACTATCCCTATTAAACGGCTGCTTGTATTATTCTAATGATTTCCTATCTCGTGTAAAGCTGTATCTACGAGATGGGGAAGTTGTTTAAACGAGCTCAGTGGAAAATAAACTTGACAGTCATTTCTTCCATCTTGTAGACGGTTTTTGCCCAAGTGGCTTCGAAAGATACACGCACCAAGATGACGTGACTTGTACATACGCTTGCAATGCGGACCAAGACTGCAGCGACGGAGAAATTTGCTGTGTCTTGGAGTCAACGTCCGAGTCGCAAGGGTCCAGATGTACTGAGTGCAAGCAAGCTGTATATGGTGGGTCATATGTGTAAAGGCCGGTTCATAGGTGTACTACTGGCGAACGAAAGAGAAGCGAATTTGACGTCATGACAGATTTGCAGGGACGTTTCGCCGAGTTGAAATGTATTCAACTTTTGTGAATTCGCAGCGCAAATGTTTGATCCGCGTCTGTGTTTGCTTTCGCATGAAGTATGAACCGACATTTAGCTTTAGGAAGGGGTATAGCCGGGGGGTGGGGGGGGGGAAAGGGGGAGGGTGAAACTTGGCCCCCCGATGGACTTTTTTTTTTACCAAGAATACTTCATAGGTGAGTGGGAAAGAAAGAAATCGGTGTGTATCAACACCAAAACCCTAAGAAAAGAATGACAGCAAATAAAGGTAAGGATGTCGGAACCATAAGCAAGGCTTTTCGTTTTTTCCCCCTCCCCAACGTCGTGTTGAATGAGCTCAAAGCTACATTCGAATTTTTTTTAATCGTCCGACAGTGACACGTATTGCCTTGAAGGATTAACCAATGACTTCGTAAACGGGCCCTTAGAACATACACCTTTCACATCCTTGGAATCATACAGCACCTCTCTTATATTAACTTTATCTGATATCAACAAACTTCACACGGGGATTTTCATGTACAAGCATGTTAACAGCCTACTTCCTTCAAATAACGGGGTTTGCCCTTACCCAACGTATATATTAGTAATAAACACTGTATGCTCAGTGCTTGTCCGAGAGCTTGCGAAAAAGCCACAAGCTTACTCGGGTGGGACTCGAACCCACGACCTCCTGCTTACTAGTGCAGACGTCTTAACCACTCGACCACCGAGCTTGCCGGGGTCGGCATTTCAAAGTCGTTTGTTCCCACTGAAGGAGGCTCCATTACAAGAAAAACCGCGCCCTCATTGATCCCACTCGGGGCGGATAAGCATCATTTCTGAGCTGATGTTTACCACACAGCATCTAACACAAAAAGGGGTTGTGAGCTTCAACATTTGAAGCATATCTCGGCACAATTACCACTCAGCACCCCTATTCTCAGGCTTGTTTGTACGTGCTAGACTTGTAAATTATATTTGTCGGTTTATTTTGAAAATTGAGTAGCGGTTCACTACATTGTTTTCCGTAGTTGGAGGGTGTTACTTTGGAGCAGTTTATGAGAGTGATTACTATCAAAACAACCAGATTTTCACCCCTTGGTACGATGGATGTACGATTTGGTAAGTTAATTGTTTATTTGAGTTGATCAGTTTTTCCAATTTGCCACAATTGACTTATCAATGGCACAGTGTGTTACAAAATCCTCCCTCAGTGGCCCCTTCTGTATACAAAGACGGAGCTGATTTACATGAAAGTGGGCCACTTTTTAAACCAGTGCTATTCCGCTGACACAAGTACATGTACTTGTCGCCAGGAAGGAGGCTTGCCTCTCCTCACAGTAAAGGGGGGGCACCCATTATTCACGGGTTGACAAACCACATAAACGGGGTTCTCATTCTGGAATCTGGCGATTTTCCATCCGATTTCCTCGTTCTATATTTTCCCAAGCTCTTTTCCTTTTCCACCGACAATTTGTCGCCGAATGTTTTTCTTGGGCAAGCAACCACTTATTTCCCTGGAACACCTGAGTCCCCCCCCCTTCGGCCACAAATACAAACTGAAGAGGTCGAAAGCGAGGGTTGAGGAGCATACATGGAAAACCAGAAAAGGCATAAATATCGTTATTAATATGATTTAACACGGTTGGGTTGTAGTGTTGTAGTCGAGACCGGTTAGTCCGAGACCAAGACCGACACCAGAAGTTTCGAGACCGCCACCAACACCTTCAAGAGGGACCGAGACCGAGATGAGTCCGCCAAGTGCTCTAAATATCAACTGAAAGAACAAAAAACAAAAAACAAAAACGTGCTGGTAGTACTATGCGTCACGCTTGTATTGCACTTGCACTCTGCTGTCGACAACAGTTTAGTACTTTGGAATTACAGATACATGAGATTCTTTTCAACAATCCCCATTTTCTGGTCATATTCTCTGAAAGATTCCAAATTTTGATTGGTTTGCGCTTCAGTTTTCAATCAGCAATTCCAATTTTGTTGCCAGTGAATTCAGAGACCAGGGGGTGTGAGTGTATGATGAAAACTGATAGGCCTACGTGCAAATTTCGGAGTGCTTATAGGCCTAGTATTTTTCCACTAAAAACAAAGCAAAACAAAACAATGAAGGGACAAAAAGGGAAAGGGTACACCTACAGACATTTCCAAAAATGGTAGGCCCCATCAGCGCCTAAATTGATAATGTTACTTTGTGCCCGCCTCCACTGGCGAATAAAAGCCGAACTAGTTCCACAACGTTCAGATGTGTGCATCGTCCAAGGACAGAAAATTCACGTAAAGCAGAGTGTTTTCTGTTCCCTGCTTTTACGTCAGTGTACTCTATATGGTACATCCAAGGCATGTACCTCACGGAATTGACTGTTGCCCCTAGTCTGGATACTAGACCCGATGATTCTGACTACTCTGGAATGTTGTCATACCTATTTAAAATACTCAAAGTCTTTACCTATTTTGAGGCCCGCCGTTTATAAAATGATATTAAAATTTGATTTTTATCCACAGTCAGTGTCTCAATGGAGATATAGAGTGCTATAATACCTGTGGTAAGTGTTGCAAAGGTTGATATTGATTTTGTCTAAGTAACCTTCTCACAAAGGCACATCATGTAAGTAGAGGGATTTAACACATATGCAGACCTTCCTGCATTGTGACTAAGCAATCCATCTTAAAAGTGCAGTCTCTTTTTGGTATGTACATGTAGTTACAAGATGTTTAACAAATGAAATACAAATAGGGATTTCACAAAAAGTTTACTTTTTGTACTCATCAGGAATTCATTGCAGACCTATGCTCCACAACTAAATACACCTTTCTTTCTGTAACAGACAAACCATTGGCTGCGAGGGAATGGATAGTGCCAAGCATCACTGCCGCAGTTGCCCTGTTAATCAGTCTGGTCGTCTCCTTGTGTGTGGTGAGCTATCAATAGGCCCTAGATGGAAAATCTCCGTAACCAACTATTCCTATATATCTGATGGTCAAACAGTTGACCCACCCTATACTAATTTAACCACGAGACAAGGTGATTAACTTTAGTCCACGGAAATGATGATATCCTCTCGCTGTTAAATGAGATGCAGCTTGAAATTAAAAGATTAATTTCGAAACCTAAACGCGTCCCAATCGATTCCCCTGTGCCGGTTTTAACCATCCCATGATTTGGACTGAGAAATCCCTCCACAACTTGTGTAGAATGCTTTAAATGACAATTGACGAATCTACAGTGGGTTATATTTTCTCGCTACCCTACATGAGATTTTTTTCAATTACTAACGGTGGGTAATTCCAGAAATTAGGGGTCCAGAAGTGTGACATTTCACGGTCCCTGTTCCATCTGACCTTTGTTATTTGACATGGAAATATCAACGGAATTGATTTAAAACTATTACTATTTGTTGGGCAGATAATTCGCAGGTGAAACAAAGGTGAAGTTACAAGGAGTATCATTAAACTGATATCGGGGTAGATTAGAATGCCTCTAACAACTCTGCCAAATGTGACCTTGTACACAGCAACTTTGCAACACGTGTGAGAACAATGTTTTCTTCTTTAAATTGCAGTGCTGCTGCGTGAAGAGCAATGGCAGGAACAGACCTGCGTACTACGGGCCAGGACCGGTATGCAATTAAAATGCCTATTCCGCAGTCTATCCACAAGCTGCTTGCTGTGGAATTGTTTACGTGGAATTGTTTTTTGGTGTGGACAATGCCCTTCTGGTTTTTGTCTGGCCATAGAGCTACTTATCTTAAAAGATAAACAAAAAATAGAAACATGATTTCAGAAACCCCCCCCCCAAAAAAAAAAAACCTGGATAAGCTACTGGACAAGCTAATAGGGAAACCCTATATGCTAATGATCATATAGTTAGAAAACATTTCAGGGCAAAAACTTCATCGCAAATTTGTGCGGCGACTACTGCAGTATCCCAAAAAGATGACCACACTGAATTCCTGTGTAGGCTCTTTATAACCGCCCTAGATCTCGATCAGTATTTGGATATTTGAAACCACTGATTTCCAAGCAGTTCACTTTCTTAAAGCTACCGTTACCATTGACTTAATACTTTGTTATAGCGTACATGGGAAACATGAATATGAATGATACAGGAATATTTCATCACATGTCTTGGCAGCATAACATACGTCTCTAATAAATGAATTACAGATAAATTTAATGTTTTTCCCTGAAAACTTCTCATATTGACGGTGATATAAAATGTGTATTTAATGCTGCAAAACAAACCAACCCAAGTCCACACTTATGCTATCAGGAGGTTTTTTTGTCTGAAAACCAGAATGACAGAAGATCGAAAATATTCATCATTGTATCTGTAAATGTTGGTCACTTGTTTATTCCATTAATCAAGCGGCCCCTGTTTTTGTGTTTGTTTTTTAACAGGCTCAACGGCCCGGTAATTATGCAACATGCAGACCTCGTTCCGAGGAAACAGCACCACTTACCAACTACCAAGTAGCTTAGACGAGAAGGATTCCGTGTATTTTCCATTTTCTAAGATTTGTCGCAGAGGTCTGATTTTTAAACAAATGTGTAGAAATGTTTTCCCGGCAGCGAAGAGCATTTGAGTTTGACCAAGCTCCACTGACAACGATATGGTCAACTGCATTGTTTAATGGACAAGTATTCTTGTAATTTTTGGAACTGAATTTTTTCAAGAAGAACTGTATACATTAATGTAGGGTTGAAGGAATGATGTTAAGAATAAAACAACAGATGGCGATGACAAGGGCGCCATAAAATTAAAAAACAGAAGAGAAATGATGGTGATGAATATTGCAGATATCCAAGTTTAAGCACTTGTTTTTAAACTGACGTGCATGTGATAAACTTACTTGTTTTCAACTAGAGGGCTCTTGCTAGCTACACTAGAGTACATTTACATTGCCGCAAAAAAATTAACAAAATTAAATGCATGCTGCAAATTCGAAATTGAATTCTATACAGTTGCAGGCCTTTTAAATATGGAACAATAATCATATTTATGCATGTCCGTCAGAACCATGTATATATACTGCACAACGCTAGTTTGATCTTAAGGGTTGTGAAGTAACGGAAAGTCCCCTAATTATGCTAATACTGGTATACCCTTTTAAAAATCCGTCTACCTTCTGTCACAAACGATCGTGATGATTTGCTGAAACACAGAATTTATCTTGTAGCTCCAGTGCATTTGTTTGACAAAGATTGCTTCTGAAAATTTATTGTGCCTTTAAATCCCTAATAGAATTTGGGTGGATAACTGCAGGCGATGGGTTGTAAGAAGGATATCGCTGTACACGTGCGATGCGTCATAAGAACATTTATAGCATAATGCGACGACTGTTTCATACAATTTAGTTCTTGAACAATACGGATTTTTTAAAGATATTCGGAATCACAAAACAAATTGTGATGTGTGTCATGACGGCTTGAAAATAAGCATCTTATAGTTTGTTCTTGCAATCATTATGTTTCAAACACTTTTCCCTTATCTCATTGTAATTTTGTATGAAATTCGAAACCTTACAATGGTTACATTAAAAACAATTTAACCGTCAAAGTTTAAGACTTTTGACGGGAATTGTTCTTAGTTTTGTCTTAAATGGCTGTCCTCGTGGTAGGATGACACCATTCAAGGTGATTTACGATGTCTTAACCTGTACTTTTGAGACATTCAGACCGTCGTAAATTTCTTGAAAATCCTGTGGTATTATAACCACGATGCGTTGTCTGTCGTCCAAACTGAACAGCGAGTTGTAAAATCGACCCCAGTACAGTTCATCAGTCAGGAGATAACTACATGAAGATGTGTGATTTATTGAAACACTGGTTGGATTAAAAAGGCTAACAAAACGCCCAATATGTCAGCTTATATATGCGACATGTTGTACTTTTCAAACATATTTAAGCAACGAATTTAAGAAAACATAGAACTTAAGAAAAAACTCTTTTACTTTGTAGCAATTTATAAAACAAGTGTTAGTAGTCTCAGATTTATTCTAACAATATCAGTAAGTACGAAATGAATTGCGTTCATACTGCGTATTGCAATAAACAAACAAACAAACAAACAAACAAACAAACAAACAAACAAACAAACAAACACCCCAACAAACAAACAAACAAACAAACAAAGAGGTGAATATGAAGTTGTTTGAAACGAGCCTTTGTTCAGTTCTTCCTCCCTCAAGCAAATCTTACCAAACCAAACTCAACCTAGCCTGACCCCATCCACCCGGTAATGTCCAATGAGGGCAGGGATGGTCTGTGTCTTTGCCTTCCAGTTAGTCTTTATTAAAGAAATGAACACACTTACTTCCATCTTTAAAAAAAAATTAAAGATGTAAGTAAAAGTAACATCGAATCACACTTTATATCTATATTTTTGTTTTCACGCCCGTTTTGCAAAATGTTTCATTAAGTTTAATTATTAAACACGTTTTAATAAGTAATAGTAGAAACAATATTTAGCAATTTGATTTTACGTTGGAAATCAGTCAGTCTTGAACTGTCCAGGCCCTCTGAGTTTGAACTATAAAACTATTGACATCACAAATTGTCTTCTTATCAGCTGATATAAGAATACACACTGGAGCGGTGTGTGTTATTGGATATTAGACAGTGTTTACCGGACATGTCAGTGGTAAACTTACAGATAAATCCTAAACATTTGTCCATAGGCCAATTGTCAAGGTGAGAGAGCAAGCATGCCGAAATAATTAAAATATTCGAATGTTTTTGTGCGGGTTTTCAGTTTGCACGAACTCCTAAGAAAACAAAAGTAAGTCTCTATCCGCTCTGAGCAGAACAACAGAGGGCGTGTTTTTTAGTAGCCACCCATAAACGTATAGACCGCCTGATCCGATTCAAAACTGCAGGGTTTTTTGGTGATCTACGCGGCGCCCGACTAAAATCAAAACTATGGGCAAATTCGCCCCTCGGTATAGGAAATTTATGTATAGTTGAAGAATTCCAGCCATAGAATTATATGAAGCCATTTTTTTTTATTGAAAAAAATCCTCTATTTACTTAATCTGGCCCATAGGAATTCAAAACAATGCGGTTGCAACATTTGAAAAGATGATTAATAGCAGTACCCAAGATCAAAAATGAGAACATAATTTGGGAGCACATGTAAACAAATACAGGCCATGTAAGTGCGTTGCGCGTAATGCGCACTGGACGCGCTGCCATCCGTCGCTTCGCTCATTGTTTGCCCATACTTCTCAAAATCACGGTTATAGTAAAAAATTGTATAGCGCGGTGCTATACGATCTTTGGTTAAATAGTGTAATTTGACCATTGATCTCCATTTTATAGACTGGAAAGGACATCGCGTCCAAAAAGTATGCGCATTTTCAGGAGGGTAAATAACAAGCGTTGCGAATTTCGTTGCGTACACTTTCAAATGGCGTTTTTCAAAAACCGGTTGCTTCAATCGTCAGATTTCCAATAAAAACTGAATTCTGCACTTAGAATGGATAAATTTGGAAAGAAAAATGGTTGAGGTGTACGCAGCAGTGATTTACCGGAGGTCAACGTCATGTTTAGGAGAAGGAACAGAAAGAAATGTGAGTTGCACTTTTTTTTTACTTTCAGAAAGTTTCTCAAGTTGTACTTTATAATGTATAGGCCTGGGAAGAAATTTATGACAGTCTATCCAGCCTATCAGGCTTTGTGTATGAAACTTCACTATCTTGAAGTTGGGACTGTCTGAAATGTTACTTATTGGCAAAAGTGGTTTCAAAAACTGAATGACTAATTTGTCATTTATTTACTCCAGATTTCACCGGAAAAATCTCCCAGATAGTCATGATTTGCGCTTGTCGGTTCTAAAGACGCACTGAACCCAAATCGTGTGACAGACAGTGTGATATGAGTGACAGAATTCTTCTTCGGGGCAGAGATGAAACCAAAGTGAGAAGCAGAGTGCTGACGTTTCTGTTGAATGAAGTTACAAACAACGGAATTCAAAGTCAACGCAATGAAAGAAACTTAGTCTACATAACAAAATTATTCGTTCTCGGTTAAAGGGTGACTTTTTTATGCCGGAAAGTAATTGTTAAATGTAAATCTTTAAGTCAGGTTGTGAACTCAACTTTTTAAGCTAATAAGTGTCTAATTAAAAACGGCAGTAACTTAGTTTGGTGGCTTATT
Source organism: Acanthaster planci (assembly GCF_054643075.1). Lineage (NCBI taxonomy): Eukaryota > Metazoa > Echinodermata > Asteroidea > Valvatida > Acanthasteridae > Acanthaster > Acanthaster planci. The sequence continues at coordinate 18,496,787 of NC_141777.1, read as the reverse complement.
TAAAGCTGCGCTCACTTTGTGCTCACAGAAAAGATTCTCACACTTCCGTATGCCGCATGTTGGTTTTCAATAACATTTACTAAACATATTGTGACGCGACAGAGGGCGCTAGTCACTAGGCACGGTGCAAAGATATAGATGGCGCTCTGCCCAGTAACAGAGGCAGATGTTAGGCGCGCATAGCTGTGTGTTAAGCAAGCACGGCGCATAGGCTCCGCCTTGTGCGTTGTGCGATAGGGCAGCGGAAGTCACTGCTTAGTCACGTGAGCACGTGCGCGGGCGTGGTCAGAGCAGCGCGAAAGCTATAAAAGGCACGCGTAGGCTACGCTTAGTGGTCCTGATAAAGGGCTGATCCTGAGGTAAGGGTCGAGAATCCTGTGCGAGGGTTAAAGTCACCTAGCCTAGTGTGACTGTGCCTAAGTCCGAGTGGTGCGTGTGCTGTTGAGGGGCTCGGTAGGTTGAGGGGTTGATTGGTGGTGCGGTATAGTTCCTGATAGGAGCTTGCGGTCGATGCAAGGGCGCATTGCTATCTCGTGACGTGAGTTGCGTGTAGCACAGCCCTGACAATAAGCCCCGTAGACTTGCTAAAGTCCCTGATTTGGCACTGGATGCCCGCAATTAATTGTGGTGTTCACTGCTCTGGGCGAAGTCCGGTCACGTATAATCACGCAGTTTCCCCGTCAATAGCGCCCTCTACTGGTGTATTGGTTGAGTGTGTTGATGAATAAACCAGCCGCTTGTGAATTGTTGTATATAAGTCAGGAGTCCAGGCGAAGTTTATTTCGAGTCAGGTCTGTCCGGGTTACGTCATTAAGTTTCGACCAATCAGATTAGCCATCATCTCGACGAAGACCAACTTTCTTGGGGGACGGTATACTTCGGTCCCAACGGACTCGTCCCTAGCCGCTCAGGGACTCTCCGGCGTGCCGTCCGACGCACCGCGCCTCGAGGAGGAGGGCGCCCTCGCCTTCGTCGGAGGGGCGCGGCGCCACAATATGAATGAATTTTATTTAGTAATTTTCCTGAGGGTGTGTAAATTAAAATCAATTTATTGATAATTTTTTCAGTCTTGGCTCATCGAAACCGGACGGAAAAACACACATAGGCAGTTTGGACATAATATTTACTGACAAAACATATTGCATGTCCTGGTGGAATTCTCAAATCTCTAACGTGAGACCGTAGACAATAGGTGTATAAAAATAAATTAAAAACAAACACACACAAAAACAGGTTAAAATTATCGTTTTCGAGTGGGCTAGTTAATGGTCAGTTGTTTCCGGAAATGATATTCTTGCATTTTCTGTTTATTGTTGGCTTGTTACCGGGAGGGAGGCCGAGGGCTTAGCCATCATCCTATGAGAAAAAAGGTTATGTTGACCGGAAATGCTCAACATACAGCATCATATTACCCTCCTGAAGCGCCGCCATTGTTCGGCCGCGCATTTTGTGCACAAACAAGGTTATTATGTCAATGGTGAGTACTAAAAAAAAACACGCCCTCTTTTGTTCCGCTCGGAGCGGATAGAGAAATAGAAATTCATCTCTGTTTTGGCCACAACGCATGTTGGCAATAATGAGGTTGACTCCAAGAACACAACTCAGTAAGGACAAGACTTGACGTCGTGCCACTGCCATTTTGGATCGAACAAAGCACAGCTTACCCTTTCGAATTAAATCGCTTGCCGTGCCGAATTCAATTTGCCGAGCTGAATCGCGCTAAACGCTGTACTGTTGCCGTACCGAACGTTAAAAATTGAATTGAGTTCGGCACAGCGTATATTGCCTAGGCCTAGGCTGCCATGTGGTCTTCCGGAAAGAATTGGTGTATGGGTTCAGTGTCGATGAAGAAAATAGGAAATTTTTTTGTTTGTCTTTGTTCTTCTTTTTCCTGACCAAGCAATAATTTGGGCTATTTACAATAGTGCACCTCCTCGAGTTTGCTATGCGTTGGCCGATCAGAACGCGCGAAATCTGTCGACCCTTTCAGAACACGCATTGAGTCGACATTTTTCGCGCATTTTGTGATTGGGCAACGCGTTGCAAAATCTTGAAGGCGCACTATTGTGAAACGCCTGCATCGTCTGCCTATAGCATGGGGCGACTAACACGCCGCATGTCATGCATGTGGGCTCCTCATATGAGCGTTTGGCGCATAAGGGTAAACCCTTGTATTTAAGCCAGAAATAATGTCCGCCGAGCTTATTAATTAATAAAGGTTATACCCTCAAAATATTCTATATTAGAGGGTCCTGAGAGCCATGGAATTGAAGAAATATGAGACTGAACCTCTGGGCCGGACTCGGGGCTTTCAATTCTGAGCAATTTGGATGAAATCGGGTCCGAAAGTGGCACTATTTGAGCCATTTTGCAGAGGGATGGTTTTTCAAAATGGCTACTTTTCTGGACAGGGACATTTTGTTCATTTTAGGGGTGGTCTGCTTCTAGTGAAAATTTCTCAAAAATTCATTGGTCAACCCCCCGAAAATTGAAAGGAAAATTAAAGAGGACATGTGGAACATCATTTTTTTTTCTGTGCAGCCTGAACACCATTGAGAGTTGTAAGTTTTTTAAAATATTTGTGAAGTGTGGGGATTTATCATTGCTATCTATGGGAAGTTATTTGTAGTGGTGCACCCTAAAGGCCTACACGGTCATAATAATTAGCGCAGTGCAGGCGTTTGTCCTTATCGCTGTCCTTTCAAGTTGCCATACCCGGCCCCCGTATACACTCTGTGCGCTTTGTTCTGTAGTGACCAGGCCGTTAAAAAAACTGGCTTACTCAGCCTCTAAAGTACATACCGGGTCTTAAAGTAAACGCGTGACTCACTCCAGCTCAAAACATGTTCAGTGTGTGTGATATTGGCTTACAGTCACTCTAATAAGAGAGCCAATCTCATGCATGCAAATTCATGTAACCGTCAATTGACCAATTGGTAGATTTAATTGGTAGATAAAAAGACTGTCCACCAATTACTGCTTGGCAATGCCATTTAACAACATAGCTTTCTTGGGTTTAACATCACACCAACCCATTGCCGCTGATGTTGTTGACGCTTCGGAATTTAAATGATAAGGAAAAAGAGAGAAAGTCTGTTTAGGGGAATTATGCTCATCACCCCTTCTTATTGACGCAGAACTGAAGACAATCTTTCAGTTCTATTAGCTGGGAGGAGTGCAGTATTTAAGAACTCATGGTAAGGCTTCTGACGAGTTAAATCACAACGTTTGAAATGGCCATTGTTGTCTTTTAAAGTAACCACTCCGTTGAAAAGTGAGTCACAGAAGTTGAAAGGTGAACTCCGCCGTTCGGAAAAAGCACCATGCCGTTTAAAAAAATGAACTTTGATGCAATTACAAAAGTTTTATTGCCCTTTGAAAAACGAACCGTGCAATTGAAAAAGGTAAACTTTAAATTTGGTATAATTTGACTGTTTTTATCATTAATATTTTTACCCAACATTAAAAGTTGGACATTTTTCCGTGTTACGTAAAACATTTACTTAGTATTAGATCCTAATCGGTAACCGAATATCAACCAATATATCTTTTTTGACAAAATTTATTGGCTTCATATACTTATGTACATTGTATATACCATTTACTTACAGGCACAACGTGTAGCACTGTACGTCAACTTGCTGAGTCGTCCAACCGACAGACTGTGGTCAGAATCAACCAGTCACTCAATAATTTATAGTAAATCTGCGAGAACTAGTTGTTTGTTATGGAATTAAAATACGCACGGAGACAGAATCGATTATGATGAATTATTAACTCACAGGTTTCAATGATAAGGGGCACTCCATGAAAATACCGATGTCTACCAAAACTTTGAAGTTGGTTGTGGATTTCAAGCCACCTCGCTAATTTGCTGACAGAACAGAGTGAGCTCAAATCTTTTAACGGAATGCAGAGTGACGTAGAAATTGACAAATGAAAACATGTCATGTTATATGTCATGTACATATATAGCTTCCCGGTTGAAGCTATATACGTGAATTTCGAAACAGTCGCGGTTTCCTGATTCCAAAATTTGCACATTTGAACGCAAGAAGGTGCAGTGATGATAACTTTGTTGCCAGGACGTTTTAAGAATGTAAACTTAAACGTTTTCGTGCCGAACCATTGTTCGGTTACACACTTGGAAGTCCAGAAAGTTAATTAACAAATGGACACAATGGCATTATTGTTACTTAGGGTTAAAAGCTTTTGTTGCTAGGGTGGCGATGTCTATGTCAATAAGCACAACAGCGAGCGTGTATAAATGTAAACCATTGAACAACGTACCCTCTGTCTGACTCCTTTCCCCAAGGATATGGCTTAAGCATGCAGTTTTTGGTGTTGAAAAAGCGCCTGTTTAGATTCTGTATAGCAACATTACAGCTTAAAACAAAAATAACCATGATCTAACTATCCATGCCTAAATTCAAACCTCTACAACTAATGGTTGTAAAGTTACTTGGAACACACCACCACAGCACCACGTATTGTTCTGTAGATCACTCCTAGAGTTGGATGTCTGGAATAGCGCATCGTCTCTGGAACGCTGTCTTGTCTTAGGATCGCCCTCAAGAAAGATTAACACTAATAACTGCCACTGTTTATGTGTGGGTAATTTAGAAACAGAAATGATTTTGCCCCCCAAAATCTTTGTGGGTTCACAATCATGCCCTTCAAAGATGATTGAAAAATCAAAACACAGAATCATTTTTGCCACTACAGCATGATTCATTGCCGTGAGGTCCCGAACAATATCAGATCTGGACCTTCACAACAGGATCATGTCGGGTACGTGACGCCCATTTTCCACTAAAGGTCGGAATGTTTGATATAGTTCGGACACGGAATTGTCGTATTGCCTGCCAGTTTTTACCATACCACCATGGTGATTACACCATATACGTACATATAGAAAAACCGCTTCAAATTGACATAAAGTTAAAAAAAAGAATTAGTTGTTTGTCATTGGCATTTTATAGTTCTTTTACGTCAGGTTGCCCGTTAATAACCCTACAAGAAAAATGATTTCTGAATTGGGCCATCGACTCACTGAGCAGTTGTAGATTGTGTACTGGTTACCTGATTTTAATGCGTAGGAAATGGACCTGCGCTGACGACTGCAGAACATACTTATTTAGCGTCTTTCTGTATGTGTGTTTTTGGGTGCGCTGCGTACACGATGCGTTCATACGTGTGCGTTGCTTTCGGTCGTCAATTTCACTCCAGGAGCGATTTTGACGGATACGCAACGCTGGGGCAGGTGTTGACGCGCATACGGAAAGGCGCCTTAACTCTGATGTACTAAAGCCCTGTGGTGCCATCATATATATATTTCCAAAGTGAGTTATTAATTTTATTTATTTATTTCATTTCAACGAGAAATATTTTTCAAAGTTCCCCTGTACAGGATATAACAGATCCTTCTTCGAGATCTGTTTTTGGAAGCAGTGTAATGTGGCGCCCAGGCCCCGCGCCATACTTTTCGAACATTGTATTGAGATACTCAAGATGACACGACAGAGGTAGAAGGGGGTTAGTTTAGCGTCTTGTTATTGTATCCAACGTAACGTGCTCAAGTCTGATTTGAGTACAAGAAACATGGCGTGAGAGTGAACTATACCACTGTTGGCTCAAACTACACTGGGAGCTTTTGCTCTGGCAGCAAACTACCTTAAACAGGAATACGTATCGCAGGCAGCCCTTGTCGTCAGTATAAGCCTAGGAACCCAGGCCTGACTAAGAGAGGGCGCAATTTTCCTAGCAACGGAGATTCATCTGGTCAGAGATGCGCTTGAAATTGAAACTATGAATTGTTCACGTCGATCTCGCATCGCTACAAGCAAAACAAAGTCCCGACTAACATGATTCTTTTCAACTGCTGATGGAATGGATGCAGGATTTTTTTTGTACTGGGTATAGTACTTATTATTTGGGGGGGGTGCGCTACATTTTGTAGTTGTCGCCGTTGTGGAAGTCACCCGCAATATCTTTGTTTGTCCTCAACCGCGGACACAAAATGAAACCCTACGTGGTTTATGCTTTAGGAGGTCTTCCAACCTTTAGATGGCCTCTAAAATAAAAATAAATAAATAAATGGATTAAAAAAAAAAGGGCAATGGGGGACTGACACTCAACTCCCTGGATCCGCACCATTGGGAAGGGATACATGCACTGATGGAGGTCTGAACAAACGAATCATATCACAACTTTCTCCAGGTTTGTGATCAAAGCCTGTCCCTGACCAAGGCCGGCATAACTGAGCATAATAACAAGCTGACTCAGAACGTTTTCTACATACCCAGGATTGTGATGGGTTGGGTTGTAAGAGCTAGAGCTAGTACCCAGACCACATGGTTACCCGCCTGGAACCACTCCCAGTCTCCTCAATTTGTGTAGGCCTACATACCACAATATTAACAACTGTGTGTGTATCACGTTTTACTTTACTGCCCTCTGCCGTATTAAAGCGATCATGGGGTCAACATAACCGGAAATTCATCAAGAAGCATGCGAATCCGTTAGCTTGTCGCCCAGCGTCCACAAGGACGCTGGGAAGGGCCAACCGTATTGAGCTCTCATTTTGGCCAACTTTTTACGACCTGTGACCACGAGGTCATTACTTCCTTTGGAAACATTATTAGGTAATTCATTTGATCATTAAATTGTGCTAATGTTTACAGAAATAAGCTGCGGGTTAGGATGATATCATCACATTTGAGCCGCTTGCGCTTCTGTGCTTACAGCTCGCATATGTTTTACACGTCTAAAACTGTAACCCCGTGTGACTTTTTTCTTCACAAAAAATTGTGAAACGGATTAGCCCTTTACAGCGCCTTGAGTGGGCGTTGGGTGACGAGCGGCATACGAACGACAGCAAAATGGATGATGGTGCGGATAAAGCAGACTCTGGAAACCGCCTAGGCCGCCCGTTGCTTGCCGTAAAATACTTTTATTACCAAATCATGCCCTATTAAAACGGGGAAATTGTGTATTTGGGGGATTTATCTCGCCAAACTGCCAGTCTGTCATCAACCCAACAGGGTCTACCACAGAGAGAATCAATAGAGGGGTTGCATGGAGCGCCCTCACAGAGGACATGTTTGTTATTTTAGATTTATGTGACGATGAAGCAGTATAGGGTCTACTCAGGCATATCACACAGGAACAAAAACCTGTCCTCTGTATGCAGCCCCTATATTTTTAATTTTTTTCTTATTATTTTGGAAGTTATTTTGAAGAGGATGTCATAAGAAATATTTTGATACCAAGTTGGATTCCATCGGACTCTGCAAAGCAAAGAAGAATCGATTTAACGTGGGGTGCTTTTGTTTGAATGTACACGTGTACTGCAGAGGAAACTGTGAAATATTTTGTACACAAAAAATGGGTGTGGTTTTTAACTAAAAAGGTCAAAATTTAGGTTTTTGTAAGATCTTTGTCCTTATTTGTGCCTTATTTCAATGAATCAAAATGTTGGCTTCACTTCAAATTTCAAAAAAATCATAAGAATCATAAATGTCTTCCGAGCTCGAGGCACGGCCGAGAAACCCTCAGTAAGGCGTGCTTTCGGCACCTTAAACTCACAATTTGTTTCACGAAACGAGTGGACGGCTTCATGAGTCACTTTTCAATACTCAGAAACCGACTCTTACATCTTACATCGTCTTTCTCCGTGTTGATAATTTGCTGGATAAATTTCCTGGTCCATCATCAAAAGTTAATTGTCCAGCCTTCAGCAACAGCCTGACTACGGTGCCTATTCCATAAAAGTTTGTTGACATGACTACATATGTAAAATTAATCGCTCTTCACATTGTAAATAAGGGGTCTGGATGTATTGTGTGCTGCAATGTCAGGGGTGTAGGCCTAAATCCCAGGGGATTGGCCATGACTCTCCACAACAAACGCAAATCAAAGCATAGCCAATTGAGCCAAATATGAAGTCTAATATCGTAGCTTCAAAGTGTCCTAAAACTACGGACGGACTTTCATCAGTCTAAATGTATAAAATGAAGATCAAAAACACTACTTTTGAAAATGCAATGCTGAAATGCCTCAAAGCATTTTAAGGATACTTAGTGCCCTAATCTCCAAAATAGTATGAAGTGCACATGTGCCATGCGCACCGAGCCGGAAGTGTTGACCCGTGTTCAGATGTTGATATAGACTCCATCCAATGAGTTCTTGACAAAAAATACGTTATGTATTTGCCCTTCCCAGCGCCCTGCAATGTATGGTGGTTTGTGACGAGTGAACGCACAAAGTGTGTGTGTTTTCGTTCTTTTCAGGGCCCCCCTCGCCGCGTTTATGTAAAATTATTTGTTTGAGTATAAATGAAAAGGCATCGTAATCCCTTCAACAGGCAGTCTACCAGGGAGTCAAAGTCGTCTATCTCACTTCCGGATATGGAAATTTATACCCCAAAAGAGATTTCTTTTGTTTTCTTTTGTCTTGGAAATCAAGCTTATAGTTGAATCAATTAAGCTTTGTATAAAGCAATCTGAAACCCAATTTTACTGCATTCCACCCTGATTATACATAAGAGCGGCGAACACGCGCTAAATAGGATATATGAAACTTCTGAAGTACTTGAAGCGGCAGGATTTCAATTTCACGCCGCGGCAACTCGCCTTGGTAAGATACTTATCCAAAACAAATTTCAACTGGCCCTTATACGCTTCCGTAGAAAAATCTACTTTCCACTCAACAGAAAATGTGTCTGTTTCGCTTGTCCGTGTACTTGCCGCATGTTAGCTGACGTTTGAATGGTTTCTTTTCCAAATCTGTAATTCTATAGGTTGAATCTTAAAATTGCAGCTGCATTCCAGCAGCTATTGTGTTAGAATGGACATCTGAAAGGTTTTGCTTTATATAATGGTAAATTCAGGCCTTGAAGCTGACAAACCTTCCATATCAGTCCTTCATCATGCTATGTCTGTCAAGGCTTAACTTCGAACGATTACTGTTCTGTGGCACTTGTCTAAAAATACTTAGCTGTGACGTATTGCTATGCGTGGGCCTGCCTAGCCTGTAGTTGCAGGCGGTGTGTTTTTGACCTGTTATGTTAGTCATCCCACTCATACAAGAATGCAAAGAAAAGTCACAAAGGAAAGTCCGTCATGCATGCAAAATAAAGGGCGTATGGAGCCAACTCCACACAATAGCAGCCTTACCTTGAACGCTTTTGTGAAAAACACGTTTGGTCGACATGGAATAGCTTTGCGGATCATACATACGTACACACGCCGTGTACATAGTATTGCATTTAGTGTATAACTTGCGAAGCACGGAGATATTTACCTTCTTGCCAAAGTTGCGACTGAGTTTCACCTATTTTACTTGGCGGCAAAAGGCTTCCAGTCTTTGTGATCAACATGTGAGTCTGGTTACGGCTGCATTATGGGATGTTTGCACTCGATAGTTTCTGGAAGCTGGATTGTATATTTTGTAGTTTTACTGTGTTCCATCTCATCGGGTAAGTTGGTTAATTATGCCATTAACCCTGCCGGTTATAAAGAAACAACTTTCCTCTTTAATACACAACTGCACAGAGAAAGTAACAAGCCTAAAATCAACAATATGTGTTGATGACATTCATCATACCGTTTTAAATGTCAGACTTTCTGCCATGTCATTATTATCATTAATAGTGGAGGATAATTGTATTCTGCGGAGCTGGAGAGAGTCCAAAGTATATGCAGAGGGATACGACAAATAATTCTTCTTACATAGATCGATTCGGTTATAAATTTACTAGTTTTATCTGTAGGATGACTTTTCCCTTATTCAAGTAAAGATGGTGGAAAAGAATTCCATATACCAGACACCATTTTTCACCTTGTGCATGGCCTCATTTACGAAAGCGTATAAGTTCCCTTTGCAAAATTCGATTTACTACCCCGCCGCGAGCCCGCGACGGGATCTTGTTGCGGCGTCAAATTGATATCCCGCCGCAGCGAATATTTCAAGAGTTAAGTCTTATTCTAGAGTCTTAAGAATAAGTCTTATTCAGCGCGCCGTTTTCAGCTGTATCTTTAGAGTGAAATACAGTGAGATTTCGTTTTAGATTGGTAACTGGTACAAAAGGGGATGTTGCATTTCAACAAAGTTTGTTTTTTCCGACACGCACACAAAAAGAAACTTATTTTGTGGTGAATTTCCACATTTAGATGAGAAGTAGACTGTTTTAATGCCTTCCAATATTTTCCAAGTGACAAATAGAAGCCAGCAGACTTTCAAATTAAGATCAAAACAGTTAAACAATGTTAATGTAGGCTCCATCCAATAAGTTCTCGACAAGAATGTTACGTATTTGCCCTTCCCAGCACCCTGCAGTGTATGGATGGTTTGTGACGAGTGAACGCGTTGATCTGATATCAAATAGACTGAGGATTTCAATCCAGTTCATGAAAAAGTGTGTGTTTGTTTCCCTTTCACCATTTTTCTTTTTGCCTGTGGAAATCTACTAAATCAAAGCAGATTTAAGTGTAAGATTGACAGCAACATCGAGGTTTGGTATAAAATGGTAAGACACACACATACACAAAATATGCACAGGCGTCGCCAGAATTTTTTTCTGCGGGGGGGGCAAGCCGTCTAGTTAAAACAATAACATTTTACTGTGGGAGGTCGATTTTCTTTTTTTCCCTCTATTTCTTTGGTTGCTTTCTTTTCTTTTTCAGGGCACCCCCTCGCGGTGCTTATGTAAATAGGATTATTTAAAGTATAAATGAAAAAGGCACAGTAATCCTTTCAACAGGCGGTCTACCAGGGAGCCAAAGTAGTCTACCCCATTTCCGGATATGAAAAGTCATACCCCTAAAAGAGATTTCTTTTGTTTTCTTTTGTGTTAGAAATCAAGCTTGGTTGAATCAGGCTTTGTATAAAGCAATCTGAAACCCAATTTCACTGGATCCCACCCTGGTTATAAATCTGAGTACGACGACACGCTAAATAAGATTTATGATACTAATGAAGTACAGTGTACATGAAGCGGCGGGATTTCAATTTCACGCCGCGGCAAGATCTTAAACTTGCCACGGCGAGATACACATTCAACGATTTAACTCGCCGCAGTGATATAATAACTTGCCTAGGCGGCGCGGTGAGATGGTAATTCGAAAAAATTTTTGCAAGTGGCCCTTATACGCTTCTGTACCTATATTAGACTGGTCTGAAAAAGTCCAAGTTTTGGAAAGTGATATTTTCAAAGTTACATATGACTGTTTAAATCCTATGTCATGTAGATCACGACAGCGAAAAAAAAATTAGCATAGGCCTATACGGTATTCTGAATACTTAAACTTTGAAGTGTAAGTGCTCGAAGCTTTAAATCACCCAACATGGAGTTTCAAACTAGGGACAGGGTTTTCGTGTTCAGAGTGTGAATGTTATTTGATGAGAATGTGTATAGACCCTAAACTCTGCGGTCGAAATTAAGTTGAGATTTTCTCTGACCAAGCTTTGTCATAGCCAACACTGTCTTTCTCAGCAAAGAAATCTTGCCATGGCGTGCCAGCAAAATGAAGGCGAAGGTACAATGTACATGTACCTCTCAAATATTGTGTTGCTTGTTGCTTAAGAAAAATACGAGATAAGACGCTGATCAACAATCAGTTTGTTTGAGTAAACACCTGTCTGATAGGTTAATGTATTTTTTAAAAAATGGACCCCCAAGTCTTTCACTTTCACACAAAATAGTTCAGCTTTTTATAAATACGGAAAGGTTAGAATCTATTCTTCCGAATCAATTTTAAATAAACGTTTTTCACTGTGGGAAAAAGATCTGAAACGATCAATATAGAGGGAATTTACGTGTACGTCGACTTTACTCAGCTGAAATTTGTAGAGAATTTCGTCAGGTTTCATCAGGTTTCCGTCAAATGTTCGTCAGATTTCCGAACTTTCATAAATAGAGGTCCTTGCCGAATTGCAACAAATAATTGCTCAATCACCTTGGACACCTGTAATGACACATTTTTAAATCGAAATATGGTGTTCAAGAGACCGAATTCAGGTGGCTTCATTCTTTTAGCCCCCAACAAGCCCAAGATTAAGCTAACATCATTGTTAAGTGATGAAATCGTTGAGACATATGCATGTAGATTGAAAGTCATTCTAAATTATGGTCAAAATATTTTGGGGAAACCACCTGCAGTGGAAACTCGACTAAAATCTTAGGTTATTTGTCTGGATAAATTTTACTCTATTTTGAGTGCTGATTCACTGAGAGGGGGTAGCCTAAAAACAAAACCAAACAAATAAAAAAATGCTTAGGGTAAATTTTAGAAATATAATTACCTCCATAATAAACTTGAAGGATTATTTTAGTCCTAAAGAAATATTACAAAACTGCATTAAAAGCCAGGCTTGGGTTATTTTCACTTACTCTTTATTCTGCTATCTTTGTTTTCCCTTTTCTTGCATGTTTTCAACACAACGGTATCTTCAAGCAGAAGCCCAGTAAGTTACAAAGAACATAATGTTTTTACAGGAAAATTACATTTATGTGTGTAGGTAAACTCCGTAAAAGTGATTTCATATTAATTTCCGAAACGAAAATGTTATACGTTTAAGGGATGACACAGCAGGGGATGAGGGAAGTGGAAGACATAATAACACTATTACATGCGTTTACCTGTACATTCTTTTTTTCTGTAAATGTTTGGATACCTATTGAAATTAAAATGAACCTGTCTGTATATGAGTGCAGTTAAGAATATGCAAGTGAAATGAATGGTCAAAGATCGTCGACAAGTGAGATTCTCAACGTCCCAGTAATCTTTGTGTGTCAGTTTCATTACTGTAGTCATTTTCAAAAGCAATTTGGTACATTTTGTCCTGATAGGGAGATAACGCACTTTTTATCCTAGCAAGGACTGTAAATAGCTTATACGTTGGCCTATATGTCTTGCACAGAACAGATATAAACCAACATACCTCAATTTGTATACATGTATAGGCCTATATATCGATGTAATGCGCACCCCTTCAATTGTGTAGTCTACACTCCAGAAGTTTCAACTCAAATTATCAGCTTCCATCATGTACTTTAATGAAATTAAATATATCGTCCTTGTTCAAAACCTATGGTCGATTCATTTTGCCGATAAAAGCAATATTCTTATAAGAATCTTACTGGGGTGGCTTTCCCTTTCCGAACACTCTCCCTTAAGAAGTGAGGGTTTTCCTTTCATTTCAGAACGGACGTCGGGTTCCAGTTTAGGAACAATTTTACCGCGATCTCTAACGATGTTGACAACTTTAAAAGGTACGCGCTTTCATTAACTGATATTGATTATTTAACTTCAAGTTTCATTGATTGTTTCACTTCAAGTTTTACTGATTGATTCACTACAAGTTTTATTGATTGATTCACTTCAAGTTTTATTGTACTAACAAGATACGTTTTTTAACAGATTGAAATAAAAATCGTCGTTTTATAACCCATAAAATATGTCATCAGTAACATGAAAGCACAAAACAAAGGAACATTCGCATAGATGGTGCCAAAAAGGCCTTAGAATAAATTCGAAGGGAAGGCCCTTTTGAAATTCATTTTTATCTTTTTATCGCAAACTGATCCAGGGCCTCCAAAAGCCACAAGGTTTTTGGCAGATTTGACAGAATTAAGAAAGGATGTACCCAACTTCTGCCCTTCTATATGATGTAGGATTTAAAGTCACCCAAATGTCAGTACAGTACCGGTACCTAGCATTGGAAGAAAGCACAAGGGTGCGGTGAACGTTTAGGGTTTCAAGAAATTTCAAACCGAACAGTGAGGGTAATTCAAATAATGAAAAAAAGTTACATGTGCGTGCGTCTTTATGCTTAGGCCCTATACGCTTAAAAACAGGACAGAAAACTCAATACTAGTGAATTTTGGTAAGAACAAAGTCTTCATTATCTCTCGTTCAGTAAACTGCTTGTTACTCTAAAACTGCATGGAAAAAAATTGTCCAACTTAAGTGGCTCACAATGAGAAAGTTAACTCCTACATAAAGATTGGTAAAATTTGGAGGGGTTAAATGGAAAGCAAGTAGTTTAGGGGCTTTAAAATAAGCTGTAATCCTTTTTAAGAGTAATTTGGAAAGGGACTTCATGGTTTTTAGTCTACACGCAAGCAGGCCTATGTATATGTGCATTGCCACACAATGTGCGCAGTCTGCAAGACTTCCTATATTTTTGTTGCTTCCACACTGTGGTTGACCATGTAGAAGTAAAGGCATTCAGTTAGTGAAACACATAGTTTGGTTGAACGCCTTCATGTACCTTTGTACACATGTAGGTGCACTGTGGCCTTCACCTGCTTGAATTTCCAGTCGCAAATATTTTGCTTGGATGGTCACATTTTTTGGTCAATCACAAACCAAATATTTGGGGACAACAAATTCTCATTTAAATATTGTTTTGAAATGGCAAAAATGTCTGCAGTTGTGAACAGTTCTTCCGTGCACGCTGAATTTGACTTGCATGTTCAATGTGAAAAAAAATCGTATAATTTTGTGTATTTTTTGTATGTTACATGTACAACATGATATTACTTTTGTCCTGTGGGTTTAAAGAAACTAACAGCTCACCTTCCAACATTTTCAAACGATAAATTTATAAAATCATACAACATGCCGTACACTTTTTAAGAAGTTGTGATAACATTTCTTTTTACTCCTTGTCATTCTGCAGTAAACTGTTTACTGATGTTATTGATCTCTTCAACTTCAACAATACTGAAGTGAAATCCAGAACGGTTAGTATTTCTAAAAGCTAACAATATATATTTTTGTTTAATTCCTAAAAAGATGAATATCACAAATTTCCCTTAAAATATATCAGCCTGTTAAAAAAATATCCGAAACGCACTTTATCTCATTTTACGTCGAAAGCCAACACGATTATGATCGTAGTTCCAGTGTGTGACCCTTTTCAATGTCAATCTGAAAAGAGTACATGTAGGCCTTACAAGACCCAATATGTCCACGCATAGAGGAAGGACACGGAAGGAGTTTGAACTGCCTGGGCTATAACATCTGGTCAATTATACTCTGATTAACGAATGAACAAACTTCCAGACAAATTATTTTCCTTTTTCTTGCCACAGCTTCTATTATTTATTATTTTGCCAGATACCGAATCTGTTTTGGGCAAGCTGGTATCAGTCATATGGGCTGGTAGGCCCCAAAACGTACATCAAACAAACAAAGGGCTCCCAGGTCCGATGTACATGTATTGTCATTCGGCTTACAGACCAATCATATAATAATCATGAAATAATAGAATAATCCATCCAACATTTTAGGGTCAGCGCTGGTTGTGCTATGGAACATGCAGCAACCCCACCCCCTTGGGTACATAAGAGGTGTGGCTGACCCCTTACAAATTACAGTGTAACATGGAAAACATCAATGTCAACAATAATTTCATTGGTACCCTGTACCTTAACAGTAAAAATACATGTCACATCTTAGGAAGTGGCTATCTTCGAATCCTGTTAAAAACGCCTCTAAAAACAAATATCCTTTAAAAGGCAGGTGCTGGGGGTGGTGGTGGGCAAATTGACCCAGCATGCCCAACAAGCTGTGACAGAATGATCCTCACATGAGAATTTCCCTTCTAAACTAGCACTGCCTGATAGAAGTAGTCTGACCCCTTGCCTGATTGGCTAGAACAATGGACTGTGATTGGCTACCAGTTAGTGCAGAGTAACTCTGATTGGCCCGCTTTATGAATAATTAGTTATAGAATCCTCTCCAGAATCCACCTTTTGTGAAGCCTTCAATTTTCAAGCTGCCATAACTGCAAGAAAAGGGGGAAGATTGAATGCAAACTGGTTCAGATTTGTGGGGGTCTGTGGCAGCTTTCTGGGACCATGAATATAACCACACAAGGCAGTGCAGATTTTACAGCATTCTTCTAACTATGAGAAAAGAGTTGGGCCGAGTGCAAAACGTATAACATCCACCAGGAAGTGTGACAGCTATCTAGGGCAGTGCATGTGAGCCTATGTGCCTATATCTAATACATTAAGATTCTTCAATCCATGCAAAGCAACAGATCTGTGTTCGACCAAGTTTAAAGGGCTCTGTCAACCATGGAGCTATCAAACACAAGGAGTTAGAACGAAGTCCTACAGACCGTAATCTGATTAACCACTCCGGTCGGCTCCATAGACAAGGCGCGGTTACCAGCCCCAGTTTTGAAGACCCTAGACGTTCTTTGTACACAATGATTGCCACCACCAGGTAGTTTGTAACCCCAAGACTCGCCGTGTTTCGGTGTGGCATACTGGAGTATTGCTTGATTTACGCCGCATGCCCTGAATATACATTTGCAGTTATTGCCCTAAATGAATGCTATATTCTGGTATGCTTACAAGAGTTTGTGTTTTATTTGGATCATTTTTAATACGCCATTTATACAAAAGTGTGTTTTAGTAGATCTCATGCATGATCACTCCTTATGATGAAATTTTTTCTCATGAACTCAGCTTCCAATAGTGGTCAACATTTTCTTGGCCAGCCTTTGTCAAATTCGTACCAAGTCTATGAAAACTGGTATATTGGAGGGGACGAATAAAACTACAAATTTTGGATGGATAATGGAACAATACATGTACATAAAAATAAAAGCGTTTATTAGCAATGGCAACGATCATCGAGTACTTTGAAATGTCAGAGTTGCAACTCCCGTGTCCTTCCTGTATGATCCACGGAAAATCGAGCAAGAGTATGAAAGCCTCAAGTTTACTTTGGAAAATGTGACAAATCACGATATAGGCCCATGGTATCCTTTATCTTGAACCGTACGACAGAAGCGGGGAAGAACTTCAGATCCTAAATCCGCTCCATTCTCCTTAAGAGGAAGGTGATGGGATACAGTTTCCTGAGCTTTTGTAATTAAGCTACGCATTTGTCTCAAATTTCCCAACATTTCCAGATCTTCTTTTGATTTAGAATTTAATACATCTGTACAACTTGCCAATATTAATGAGTCGAAAATATGTCCAATTTTTTTTCTGGAAAGCAGACTTTTCAAAAAAATTTTTTATTAAAATTCCATTCACTCCCCAGTCCGAAGAAACTTCAACTCAAAGACACCAAAGACTCGTGTTTTCATATACTGACGACGGATAGAGACAGACGCTGTTTTCAATTACTGTTGATTCTGTTAGTACACATGTACATGTATACGTGTTGACATTGTTTCCTAGGTAACTAAAGGTGCAGATGGGAGGATTGAAGTTAACTTTATTCTCAACATCGACACAACACTAAAGGAAAAGCTACAGGCCAGGAGTAGGCTGGAGAAGAGTGTAAGTCATGGATGTCGTGGTTTGGGGATACATATGTACAGCATTATTTCCAAATTGAAATTATTATTTGTAGAAGAATGATACATAAGAAATAAAAAACTCAGAAAATTAAAAGCCACTAAAACAATCCATTACTGGTGAAATGTATTCAAGTCCCCTGAATCCGTATGAGCTAATGGCTTGGTTTGGTGCGCGATTCATCCATATAACGTACACTTCTTTTTTTTCCACATAGCTGATACAAGTAATTGTGTGAAGGAACATGTCCGTGTGTTCCAAAGAAATCCTTCATAACTAAGATCTACCGCTGTAAACGGATTGAGAGATAAAGTGTGTTAAAGAGTCGAAAAGTGGGTGAATGGAACAAATTATCAGTCGAACATTTATCATCAATAGATTGGGAAAGTTTACCATTAAAAATTCCCTATGAAAACAGTCACACTGTTACCCCAAGTAATATTAAAAGTCAAAACTTAATAATAAAATTCTGAGGCAGTATTAAGCAGCATCATTCTTGCTCATACTGGGACACATAATCATTCTTGACACCAACTCACCACCTGATTGGGTGTACCGTAATGTGTAGCCATCCGCTGGTACTCGCCGGCTGGATTTTATTCTACATCTAAATTGAGAAACTATTTTAATATTGTAATTTGACTTCTTTTAATATAGCTTCGGATGGAAGACTATGAGTGCGTCTTTAACAACACAATTTTCACTGTGGACGGTTCAACGGTGTGGATGGCAACCAGCTTCCGAGATAACTGGCACCAGTACGCTCCGGAAATCACTATTGCAATTATCTGTGGCCTGGCGGCGCTGGCAATATTTGTCTCGTCTATTTACCTTCTTGTAAGTGAATTTGCCAGTGAGTCTTAATTAAACTTCGCAGAATGCTAAATGAATTGTGCCATGGCAGAAAATAAGTACATCTAAGTCTGCAGAATACACTTTGAAATTATGCTGTTGTCGTCATTTATTTTAATCAGTGTATGAACCGAAAACATGAAAAGATCGAGAAACACACCCCGCGGAGATCACTTCCCCAATCCTACAGCGCCAATTCCCTTGGACAAATCAACGGGGGCTTCGTGATGGAAGACATCAACGGCGGACAAAGAGTAAGAATTTTGGATCTAAAAATACATCATAGAGGCATGTGCTCATGTTCCTTTCTGGTGGCTTTCCATGGATATTTCGTGCAATTTCAAAATGTCACTATTTGTATATATCTCTAAGATGGCAGTTGTCTTTGTAAAGATTTCTTAATACTCGACATAGAAATATGGATTAGTTGACTAAGATTTGCCTCTGCAGTTTAAGTGATACCATAAGGTACTCCGACGATAGACTTGCTTAATACTTTTTGAGTTTCTTCTCAGTGTGAACAGCGCGTTGTCCTTGCCGCGTGACCAAGAGCAGTGTTTTGGTTTGGCCAAACGTTTTCGCATAGTTTCCACTATTCTCGTTAGTGCAGGCAAATTGTCATTTTTGAAGTAGGCCTATAATCCTGTAGTGTGTGTAGGCATACTTGATGGCTAACCAATACATTCGAAGCCAACTGAAGCAACACCCTCAAATTTCTTGGGAGAGAGACCAAATGAGAATCGTGACAAGGATTCGAGCCAACCTACAGAAGTGACTCCATTAATGTATTAAAGAGAGACTTTTCGTTTTATTTCAGGTACACACGCCGAAGTCAAGCATTGGCTCGACGCGGTTCTTCAACGATCGAGACACGCTATACGACAAGCTCATTTATGCATACTACGAAGTCCCGCCAAAACACATGTACAGTTTTCTGTAGGACAGCTGAACTATACAACTCATATAAAAATAATTGTCTGATCGTGCTTTGGACATTCTTTTCTGTCGAAAACGTCTAAATTGTTTGTTACTGATTGCTTGATTTTTATTCATATTAAGCCTACGGCAAATATCCGACAAATATGCTTTGTTTTCCATGAATGTATATGTACACATTTTCTTCTTTTTTGGTCTAAGGTAATGAACTAACACTATGGGAACAGACTGCAATGAATAAAAGTGACGATGAAAAATATTTTTATTTTAGGCATTCACAAATACAAATATAACATGCTTTCAGGGTTGATAGTTGATGTTACCATACCTTACAAATATCAGTGTCTGATAGCTGAAATCTCATTGGTCCGTTCTTGCGTGTTAGCTGATTTTTTTCTGTCTACCAGGCGCGCACGCGCTAGTTGTGTTCTTAGTTTGATTTTCTTTAGCACTACGAAATCAGTAGGCCCAAGAAGCTATTAAAACTATACTTTGTCAAGTGTCGATTAAGCTTACCATATCAAAAATGTATGATTTCACTGACGTTGAACGATGCTCTGCACACTACAGTTATTAATCCAAGTTACTATCTCTTGAGCCTAGTGTCCATATGGTCGTAACGAGCGCCGACAGCACGCAAGATGTCAAGACGCTCGTAGTCGCTGGAAAGACGTACACTCACCCACACTCACACCCCCGTAGAACAAAATGGCGTCCGAAACTCGAAATCTTTTTTTCCTGTTTAGGTAGTGACACTGCAGTTTGAGGTATTTTGTTTATGGTCCGCTAATTGTTGATGGTTGGGTCGTCATATGTTAGTAATAAGAAAACATCTGTGGGAAAATGAATTTTATTCTCGGGAAATGAGTCATCGTACGCTTGTCATGCCAGCATCCGTGTTTGTATAGACCTACTCTGGCGACTTAATGCAGACAGTCGGCAAAGTTGAACCAAGTTCACCTTTTCCCCTATCCGTGTCACCACTTTCATTTGATTGCATATCGTCAAACACTGATCGATGATGCCTCTGCGTCTTTTTACGTGGATATGGAAACCAGCTTTCTTTACTTTATCTGATCAAAATGGCAATAATGTCAGTATAGTTTATATATAGTGAAAAAAATAGTACATGCAATTATTTAAAATGTGCAAAAATAATAAATGCCTATTTTTCATCTGCCTCTAATGTTGATTTAAAGAGCCATCTCTTCCTTTTTATGAATTTTTGAGTCCTTTTTTCATGTCATGATCCTATTTTGTACCAAACATAATCGTAGTTCAGCCGAGGTCTTTTATCCTCATGTAATGAAAAAAAAAATGTTGGGTTAGGCCAAAGAAAAAGACTCCGGTTTCTGGTCATGGGCTTTATCCAAAAGTGGTGCGGTCACGCGGGTTTTTCCCCCTCCTCTTTTTTCCTTAGAAGTGATGTACGTGCACATGATTCAGGGCGCATGGCCTTGTTACTTAATGTTGTGAATTAACATTAATTAGCATTAATTAAAAGACCATAAAATCTGACGAGAGGCAATGGATCATTCATCTCATTCAAACAAGACGCTTCTATTCTTGGCAAGACTGAGCTTGTTAAAATACAGTAGCACAACCATGGAAAAATCATATGTGAAAAACAAATGTTCAGCTCCAGTTTCCAGTTTTAAATAAAATCCTCATGAGGTAGCAGTACATGACATTCTTTGCACACTGTTTTTTGCTTTAGCTGAGAGGAAACAAGTTGCACGTCAAATAGTCAATGAAAAAAAATTAAAAACAGTTCAGCTCAAGAGTCAAAATGAAAATAAAATCTCATGATATACTGTGCGCATTGTTTTCTGTTTTAGCTTATAAAAAACTAGCAGCATTTAACACACTGGGGAAAAAATTCAGCCTAGAAAGTAAAATCTCCTGTCACTCTAATGTACCTTTGTTCTTGTCAAGTGACAATGCATGAGTTGTTACACATATTGTCATAACACGATGTCCATCGCCACTGCATGCGTATGTTACCGCCACTGCTTCGCCGACACTGAAATAAACTGGCCCCTCACAGTTGTTGCTCAAACGCGTTTTCGATTTGTATACTTACATAGGACATAAGACCACTTCGTTTGTCAGGTTCACAGACGTATATACGTGGGCCCGGGTCCGAAAGAATTGGTTACGGCCGCAAATTACACCCAGTATTTGGCAGCATCCACGGCTAGTTCCCTAATCATGCATGATATCAAGCCGCAGCCAACTGATTCGGACACGGCCTTTGTGTAATGACACACGAATGACGTCCTCTGATAAGAGTGCCCGACTGAAATGTGTGGAGGCCTAGGACGGGGATCCCTTAACCGTACAAATTACTCATCATAGTTATATATAAATTACTCATCATTCCACCCATCAAAAAAAACCTTAAAATTGCACAGTAGCAGAATTCCTTCCAATCGTTTATGCAAAATAAAAAAAATTCTTTATTTTGCCGACGCGCAGATCTACGGCGACGCGCGCGGTGACCAGAAACCGGAGTTTTTTGGGTTTTTTTGGTTTGGCCTTACACTTGATAGATTGCCACGGATGTGTCCTCTCTGGCACAAACCTAACGGAGTCGGAATGGAGTCTTCATGAGTCAATATCAAACCTGATATTTCAAAGCAATAAAAACAAACACACAAAACACGAAAAGCGAACACAAGAAGAAAACAAAGCAAATACAAAATACGTGTATTAAGATTCTGAAAACAGGGCTGACGTAAGTTTTTTTGGGGGGGTTCAGTGATTGTGCTTAGGAAAATATAAGCATGTACGTGTATTCACACATTCACAGCGCGAGATCTCAAACTATTTGAGGACGTCCTTGAAATCGAAAAGGGCGAAGGGTCGAGTTCGATTGTAAGTGATTGATTCCAGCGACCTTCTGCAGTGAGTTCCCTATTTCGATATTTTCGTCCGCTTCTGCTGAACTTTATAAAAGGGGTACGTGTACTTTACGTGTCATGTATGCCACAACGTGCAGATTTTTGATATTACGTTGGGGTTGGTTTGAAATGGATAAGGCGAAGGTTTTGCCTGAGAAACATGGCCACTGGAGACATGTCTACCTGAACCCAAGGAAAACCCCAGAATGGTGAGAATAAAATGTTGTACTTATCACACTCTGTGGCAAAGCCAAGGGCTAAGCAGAGGGCTAGTACCTGCGCAGTAGCCAATAGGACAAAAACCACCACACACACCCTGATTAACCTGCAAATGAATCTGCTCCGCGTTCGCTTCGATTGCACCCTTTCCCTGCCCGTGCGCTGCTCAATTTGGGTAGAACTGGTGGCGCTGTCACTTTGCACTGATAACATGGACGTTTGGGTTGTGATTGAGGGCAAACTCTTCCTATTTCTTTCAATGTTATCTTCTCGGGAGTAACTGGGCTTAACTAAGTCCACATGACTAAGTGAGCGTGATTTCACCAGTAACTGTCGACTTGTACAAAACGAAGACCCTCGTGTAGTTACGCGATTTTCTGCGACCTCGCTGCTAGGTGAAGTGACATCCTGGCTTTGCTTTTCATCGAAATCGACGAAGCCAGAGGCGGGTGATGGTTTCTCCTTCGAGAGTAATGAGACCGTTGACGTAGGCTGCGTTTGTTTGTCTTCATACCTCTCTTTAGAATTCATTTCTACCCAAACATCAGATGTTCTTTGGACGGTTTCATCTCTTTTTGCATGCTCAACTTTCTTTGGGGGGTCATGTTTTCGACCAGTGTCCATCGAAGGTACTGTGACCTCAGTAAGCCGTGGAGTAAGCCTTGACAGGGGCCTTTCTTTGGCCTTTCTTTCTTGGGCCTCTTCATGCAGAGACCCTTTTCTAACCAGCTCATAGGATGTCTGATCCCTGCCTCTAGGTACCATTTGACCAATCCTGGAAAGACTGCTGTTGGTGGCCGCTTTGGTAGGCACGGCCGCGGAATCTGATCGGAGTGCCCTGCACACCTCATCAGCAAACTGGACCCTCTTTAAGGGGCGATTTCTGTTGATATTTGGTGACACACTGAAGCTGGCGTGCACAGGAGGACACGTTATGCTTGCTGGTTGTAAGTTTCCCCTGACTGCTATCATTGTATTGGTGGAAATTTCGGCGACAGATTGTTTACAGACAGCCACCTTCACTTGCTGTGAGGTGGATATCATCGCCTGATCAGTATCACGATGCTCTTCCTTCTTCTCTTGACGGCTACAAGATAACTGGGGCGTTTTAGCTTTGGTGTTGTGAAAAAATTCCCCTTGCTCTGCCAAAAGAAGGCCCGTCGTTATCGGATCTTCGATCTCGACCGAAACATCATTATTCATATCATTTAGCGTCCCACGCCTTTGCACTTGTTGCATTTCACGTGGCTTTCCCATTGCCTGAGACCATTCATCCCCTGCCTTGACTTGACTTGCAGGTGGATGATCTACATCTCTATCTTCTTGTTGAAACTTCAGCTGTTTGGAAAAGTGAACTTTCCTGCCTTCGGAAGTGCCCCACGAGAAATGATACGCCGCGGTGTTTGGAGAGGTTTGGTTCGCTATACACCTCTGCATTTCTTCACGTTGTTGTGACCAGGCTGCTAGTGGCAGGTCCCTTTCTCTAGGGGGTTCCTCTACTCTTTTCCTCTCAGCATGTGGTGCTTGGCGTCCAGTGACATTACTCCCAAGGTCCTCAGAGTCTACAGATACATGCACACCGCTGACGCCTTGGAGCTGCTTTTGTTTTTCGACTAATCCTTCTGTTGCTTTGTTGTAATGGCCAACAGACGGATCACTCAAATTGCTCATCTTTTTTTCATCACAATTAAGAACAGTTTGCGTTTCCTGGGGTTTCTCTCTGCTTTCCTGCTTCAGACCGTCTGGAATATCCGGTACTGTCGGAGAAGGATATCTCTCGAAATTCCTTCCCAGACGTTCGTCTGACGTCGAGGAGGAATTTAGTTTCACTTGCTGCGTGGCTTTGTGGCGTAGACGTTGTACCTGGCTCCGCATCAGTTTCTTGTATCCCTGCAATGGCTGGATGAAAGAGAAAAATAAGAAGGGTGTTTAAAAGTTTGCTGAAACTGGTTGAGTGAGCATGATTTTGATATGTACAGAATCAAGTATCTCTTACTAGCGATCTTGTTGGGAATGCTGGCATTTTAATTCTACAAAGTCATACTTATTATTTCATCTATACTTCGACAGAAAAAAACTGGGTGCAATGATTAAATACGTGGGTGTGAATTTTTATTACAGACGAGCACTTGAGGCATCGATTCCATTTTCATAGATGCAGGTTTATTTTAAGAAAAACCCTCAAACTACACATGTCACATGAACCGGCGTCGGGGTCAAATTTTTGACACCAATAAACTAGGTTAGTGCAAGTATCATGAAAGATTAGAAAGAGAGATTTAGGCATTCCTGTTTTTCCATGATCGAATTGATCGCATTCTTGTTGGTACTACAAGGGGCATTGTTAGTGTTCAACCCCAGATCCATTCTCTGTACGTAAGTCAGAGTGCAGTGATAAACGCCATATTGCTTTGACCTAACCGTTAAGGTTACATGTATATCGTGTGCATTTTTCGAAGAATTACTAACAGATGAAATTGTTGTTCCCTGTTGAAAGTACGAAGATAAATGGTCTTACCTTTTTCTTGCAATTTGCTGAGTTACTTTGTCCATCCATTGTTGTCCATCAAAGAGGCTTTTTTGGCCCACTGACCAGCAGGTCTACATTAGCCTTACATTTTCAACACTGCTGCTTTATTTTTGTTCGAGAGCACGCAGTATGTATCCACGCGCAGAGCAAAGGGACAACGTGTGCGCGACGCAGTGTATTGTGATTATTCTAGCTCTGTGTGACGTCACAGTGGATCATGTCCGTTACCAGGCACATTATGCTTCCGGGACATAAAGGTATCGCTAGAAAGAGTGGTAACTCGATGTGTAAAGTGAAGCCTGCTGGTTGCATACACGTTTGTCTACAAGTCTGTGGAAATTCAGAGAAAACATTGATTTCTATTTGAAAATTGGATAGGACACGGTGTCCTTTATCTTGTGTGAGCACGAATTTCATCAGTGAGGGTTTGAACGTTTTGAAACGTGACGCGTTCGTCACACTAGAACGGCACGCTATCGTGGTATGCCGCTCGTCACTAAATTAGTCCGGCGGAGGAATGTCTTGTCCATTTTTTTAGATCATTTTTTGTGGCAATTATTGAAAATGGTTCTAACGTGTGCATCCATTGGATACCCATAGTCTGACCTCTGCCACTTTGCGGCTTGAATTGCCTTTCATTTGTAAGTTTATTTGTTTGTTAAAAAGTCATAATTATTACATAATACGACACTGAATTTTGTTAAAATTAGTTTTTGCCAGCAACTCAACAGATGAGAATAAATCTTGAAAACTGTCCTTTCACAGTTTTCAAATACTGACACTTCACACTGCTTTTCTTAATTTACTTCTGTGCAAATTATTTGCAAATCAAATTATATCCGCCCATGTGGGACCAATAAATGGCGCAATTCTTTTGGAAACCAAGGCTCCTTTGATGGTCATGAAACGCATGTGTTATTTGCAAATGATATTCGCCAATAGGTTTGAAATTAATTTCCTCAACTTATTCCATTAACGTTTTAAACTTTTATGTGAGCTACTCGGATTGCACATATAGTCAGGAAATTCATTCAATTGAATTATTGTAAAATATTTATCCGGAAAGTAATTTAATTGATACAGTTCCGAAGTTTTCACATATATTAAAGTATCAGTTACGTGAATGAAGATTTCCCGTATATTAAAGGGTGAATTCTATGTCACCAAATGCTTGTGTTTCTGCGCAATAAGACAGGCCATAATCAGGAGGCATCATAGAAATATCTCTATAAATCTTGAATTTGGGACTGATAGTTTCCAGTTCGGGGTATTTCTTTCACCAAAAGCCCCAAACTGCGGGCCTATTTTGGACAGAGGCGGGCGGGTACATTAGGAAATGAGCGCTCAGTTTTACTGCTGTTTTGGGGGCATCTTTCTTGAAAGACGAATAAAAAAAGATTTTTGTGGCTAACCCCCATGAAATTGAAATGGAAAGTGATCGTCTAGCCATAATCTTGAATTTCCAGTAAAAAAAACGGAGGCCAACCTCTTCACGAGAGTCAACAGGCGGCGCTATTTCGGTCCGATTTTGCACTGTTTTCTATGGGCGCGTTTTTGGTGTAGTGCAACCTTTAAAGACTATATGTAGGACACACATATGTTTACGTACAGTGAGGGCTTGGAAAACGTGGACATCTGGGTACAGAGTACCGAAGTGACTATATAACATGCCCAATCTTGTGTGTAAAAGGCATGTGTGTCAGAACCAGCGCGTGAACCAACGCGCGCGCGTATTTCATTCGTTTGTACGGAATTTACTGGTTCTGAATGACGTAACACTTCGGTACTCTATCCGGTTCATAAGTGTGACGTCATTTCAGTTTAAACCAAGCCCACTGCACACGTGCACTGCTCATCGATCCATCTTACTTGGATGATCTAAGCAGAATAATGATGACCTTCGGGACTGAGGCCTCTGAGCGTCAAGCCGTCGAGCAGCACGCAAATGGGGCAGGCCAACAAGGTCTCGTGCCCCTAGTACATGTACCGACTCCTGCGACTACAGCGACCTCGGAGCAGCAGCCTTCAGTGGAGATGGCGGCACTTGCTGAGGGGTCACATTAAGCAGTTGGGCCCGCTCCTGGGGAGATGGCAGCTCATCATGCGTCTCTCGGTTTTGATCAGGAGATCCCTGCTATCGGGGAGGAGGTGCTGAGCCTTTCCCCCACTGCTTCGATGAAGTTGTTCCTGGAAGACACGCAGACCAAACCGCACCTGGCGACTCAAAGTACCAGGCAAGCTCAACCGGCCCATCAGCCCCGGCTGCACCACCATCACTGCATGGGAGCAAACCCCTAGCTCTGTTGAGGGACCAGCAGGCGCAACAGCCATCGTCGTCATCGTCCTCAAAAGATGAAAGCCCGGTAGAAGACGGTGCTGCAGTTGATCCAACAGCTCCAAGACGGATATAACCGGCGGCAGCCAAGATCGTCAAGAAGAGCTTCCTTCAGCTAGCCTTGGAAGAAAGAGTCGCCAAGGTGACGGAGACCGTCACTGAGGTCTACCGGACAGGAAGCCTGAAGAGCGTGCAACGTGTATGAGTGTACGTCATCCAGAAGTGATCATGCGGTAGCCCTCCACCAAACGGATACTGAACATTCGTTTGTTTATTTCAAGTAAATCTGTTTGGAATACGTCAAGCGTGGGTTAAATTTCTCTTATCCTAAGCAATTCTTAATCATCCACGGTTGAGTTCCTTGCCAATGAACTTAGGACACTTTTTTTCGGTGTTTGTTTCCCACTTAAGTTTCAGCAGCACATGTAATGAGTTATTGAAATGTTGTTATTGTTATAGTAAACTAATTTCATACGATTATTTCGGCCAATTTTGAACAGGGACTGTTCAGGCCTCGAATGGGGCTGTGTAGCGAAAATTAGTTTACTTCCCGTATCTGCCGACTTAATTAATTTACTTCCGTTGTTACTACGAAGAAACTGCAAGTGCGCATGCGAGCTCTGCGCCATGTTGTTTGCTTTTATAATCTTCAAGCTGGGCTCCCCCGCTGTGCAGGCATTGCGGTGCAAGCAGTAAACGCACGTCGGTGCGTTTTTTAGCGATTAGTTGTTGGGCGCGCTTTATCTAGGTCTTGGGCGTGCGAGTATTTTTCGCCTATGCTTAGTGCACCTTTAGGAGTTCTTTGTAGCCCAATTAGGTAGCGCGAAATTTAATTTGTTGCCAGGTACGCTGAACTTCAAGTCTTGATTTGTTATTATTGTTCGGACTCGGACTTGTCAGATTGCTGCCGCTGCCGCCCAAAAAAATTGACACGAGGATAAGGAAAGAAAACCCATTCTCGGCTGTTTGACTAAAACTGCTATTAGCTCGGGGAATCGCCGCAGTTGTTCATTTCCGTTTGAGGTGCTTTCTAATCATTGTACAATGGGCTTTCCTCACAAATCTTAGTGGAGTGCGAGGCGCCTCCGCGAGGTCCTTCATCGAGGCGCCTCACCATCCAGTCCGCCTCCGGAGGTCTTCCTCCGATTGGCGGTGCCTCAAATACAGAGTGCCCTCAGGTGAAGAAGAAGCTTGATCACATTTAGTAAGTCATAGCCTCGACATTAATTCCGTCGCCTTCATTCATTGATTAGCATGGTATATGATAATTTTGTATATAGTCAATTGCTGTTGTATATAAAGGATAACTGAGCACTGACATTGAATAAACCGATCATATAATTGCCTTAGAAATCACTGGTCACCGTGAGATTCAGTCAGTCCTGTATCACTTGTATTGACACTAATTGTAATCTTTATCGACTTTGGGATCAATTACCTAATCACCGAGCGGTGGTAAATTTCCACCAAACGAACAGCCCCTGAGGCATAGTCCACCGTTCGTTAACTGATATCAACCCTTGCGTTTGGATAGCCGCTCATTCTTACGTAAGGTTAAATAAATATATTTGTGGGGTTAGGCCAGGTCAATTCTATCTCCAATCAGGCCAGTCTGCTGGTCCGCCACAAAAAGGAGTCAGTTGTCCCGCCACAATACAAACGGGCTTCAATAATCTGGTGCTGACATACGTTTTGGGTCTTTAGTGTAATAGTTATAAGGATACAAATCCAGACTGGTTCCATAAAGATTAGATGATACAGACTACATATTTACGCAGCGGGTTCCAGAGGGAGTTTTTGATGCTACCAGAAAAATCTACCGCATGGCAGCGACGTGGATACTCACTGCTATGACGTCACCTGGTCGCGTATCATTTCTACTTCTCAGACGCAAGGTTGAATCGGCCAATGACGCGCTCCGATTTGCTCGTAAATATTTATGATGTGTAGTAAAATGTTCTATTATTCAACCATGTAACAAGCGCACGCGCTTACGAGATCACGGTACGCGTAGGCGCCCGCGAGGTTCCAGGTTGTTCGTGCGTTATTTTTATGGGACAATTCACGCGCCCCGTGTCACCTTTAGTCCTACTTATAATCTCCATGGTTCGTACTAAAGGACTATCAATTTCCTTTAAAGAAAGCGCCCTCTTTTGTTCCCGCTTGGAGCGGATACCCCATGCCAAATGCGTTTGAGCATTGTGTACTTGAACATATTCTAAAATTTACGTTGGCAAATCATCAACGACATTGACGTCCACGGTAATACGTGATTTTGACAACGTTTTGCTTTTGAAATTGCTCCAAATTTTATTGCTGTCTAACACGTAACAAAACGCAAACCTAGAATTAAACATTAGCATATTATTGTAACTCTTACATGCAAGCTATGTCTTCAAGTGCATTAAAAGGATAATAGTATTCAGCAAGCTTATATAAACGTTTAATAGTATATGTATTTTGGAAAAAACGTTTGTCGCACAAAATTAATTTCTTTCAAACAAGATAAAAAAAACTAATAAACTCTATCCATAAAGTTCATTATCTGCCAAAAAAATAACGTCTTCCCTAAATACATTGTTGACGAATTGTTATATTGAAATACCAATACACTGACAGATCACTCGTTATGACGTGCATTTATGAACAACGAATTTCGAACGTGAATGGTGATTACAAGAGGTATAAGCTTTGTTGCTTTGGGCGGCAGCCGCGTCGATGGAGTACTCCGCGTGCTCCATATAGGGATCAGGACCAGTCTTTATTAAAAATCTTTCTCTGCATCCGCTATACCGTACAGTTTGTGCAACGCAAGGACTCGGTGCAAACTAATTATTTGCTACATCTCAGCAGATCAGCCAGCTCGATCTCCAGTATGCGATCCTTGAAATGTTGTAAAGTCGGGGCACAATGTCTCAGGTAACAAATTCCAAGGAGGAAGTGTTTTGGAACCCAAGGACTTCGGAGAACAGTTCTCATTTGCAGATATGTACTTATAGTTGAATCTTTGTTGCACCCTCTGCCTGGTATTGCGGATGACATTCGGGGTCCTTGTTTCATTAAAGCCTAATTTTCCAAAATTATGTGCCTGATAAAAGTCGGGACAATTGTGAACAATTTTCTTCTTGAATATTTCCTCAAATTTCCCTAAAAGTCTACTCTCTGTACACCCCGGGTATCACAGGTCTGCCTTAGCCCATGAGCCTCCTGAAGCGACTACGTGTGTTTCGGTCAAACTGCGTCACACATTGGTACGTGAAGAACCAACATACAGACGCATTCAAGAAAATGTATAGGCCTATGCCAAATCTGTTTAAAATGGTGAAAACATGCAGTCCAACAATGACAGTGTTGTAATAATACAATAGCTCCATTATTTCAAAGCATTGCTAATGCCTTGTCTTTCTAAATTTTATACCTTCTTAATAGCAAGTGTGATATAGCTTTTCATAATGTTACATCAATAGCAAGCTTCCTAAAATAAGAATATTAAACTATCCATGCATTTCCCACAACCTATGCTTACAGATATATGTACTAAATAACCAATAAATCAATTTTCTTAAGGTTACATATAATTTCCACTGTCTACAATATCATAGCATGCAGCTGCCATATATCAGCTGTCTGATCTTCGCAAAAACGACGACAAATTAAAGTTTACCATTTCATACAAGGAGCCATGTTGCTGCTAGTTTTTATTGATACATGCTTTTTTCTGTCAACAAAGGTGCTTGCATCATTCATTTATAGATACGTTTATTTGAACATGGAATTTATTTTTACATGGAATGTAGAGCTTGATGGGTTAATTTTATTTTAAGTATCATTCATGCTATACTACGTAGACAGGTAGTGTTTGTGCATGTTGATAGTGGATGGCAATCACCATGTATGTAAACATAGGTCACTTTGTCCTCCAGAAGTCAGTGTATTTAGGCCTTGTAATTCTTGTTGTCGTAACCACCATCGTAGTCACGGAATTCCAGATTCTCTGATTTCTGCTTCTGCTTTGGGAGAGAGAAAATGGGAAAACCTCTCAGGAAATGACTCGGATGCTATAGGCGTGTAAAGGGTAGAGGTTGATTACAAATAGGCCGAGAAGAAAAACTACATGTGAATTGATGCGAGATGACATGTAAGCTAATAAATCGATAAGTTCATTAACAAAAGGGCTATGCTGCACCCACCTTCGCTGCCTCTTTCTTGCTCTTGGACACGCACTGAAATAAAAGAAAATGCGGACGAAACAATTGTCTTGATAACTGACCTCTAGCAACTGCACGTAAATGCAGTAATCTGATAACTGAAGTTCATAAAATTGTTTTCTGAAAACAAGTGTTCAGGGAACTGTTGTATAAATTTTTGAAAACTAAAATAATCCTCGCAGATTCGGTTAACTTATGGCAGAAATGAATTCTGAAACAAATTTTTAAATGAACTCTGAAATTTACCAACCCCGTTTCTTCTTATTTTCTATAGCGATTGTACAGCAAGGACTAACTGACTGACCGACATCCCAGTTCTCAACTTCAAATCTAATTGTCTTCAACTGACACATGTTTTCGTGTGAGTGCTTTTACCAGCTGTTTCCTATTCCAGGTCAATAGTTTTTAGGCCTTGGTCTGACCTCAAAAGCCATATTTGTCTGAGGGTACACTTACGTATATCAGGGAGACAAAGATTATGATGACCACTATGGCGAGAACGACACCAATAACAATGTACACAACCAGGTCGTTTCTTGGTGGTTTAGTGGTAGGGGGTGAAACTTCGTAAGGATTAGACTTGAAGGAATCGTGCGCTGCCTGGAGGTTCTCGCCGTCAAATTCAAAGCTGAATCCACCCGCAGCAACCTGAAATTCGGAGGGGAATAAAAGGCAGAGGAATAGAGTTAACTCACAGAAATATGGGGTTGTATGAACTGGAAATTATTTTCGAAACTTATATGTAAAACAAACTACCCATTTTTATTCCATGTTGTTTTCCCTTTGTGTATTAATTATTTGGAAACAAAACTCAAAATGATTTACTTCAGTTTCCATCATGTTGACCGCTTCATCAATATCAGTTACGCCATCGCTGGATACCTTGAATTCGACAATGACGCTTCCTTTTCGGAACTGTGGAAAATTAAACAAATCGAAAACTGGGTAATTAGCCTAGTTAAAATATGACGGACACAAAATGACAGTGTTATTTCAGGTGGGTAAATTTTGAGCAAGCACAAAACATCAAATAGCGCCCTCCTATTGTGCCCGCCTTTTCTAATAGGCTAATCTATAAAACCGATTACGTTTGGATGAAATGTAAGTAGCAAAGAATGGAGCACACAGAAACATGAGAAATTCGTCAATAGCTTTGCCAAAGTAGTGCAAAGTCAGGACGCCGACAGAAGCCAAACCAGGACGGGGAATAGATGTGAAATGGGGACCGCGAAAATTGATCATAACTGGGATGATGAAAATGTACCACTACAAAATTGAATACTGCGTTACAAAAAACAACTATGGTATCTTACTGGTATCGTCTTTACAGCTTGATTGTGTAATTGAACCTCAACGAGGGGAAATTCTACATGTATTTGATAAGGGACAAAATAACCCCGGCTACATGCCCGATATAAAGCAATGCTTCAACACTGCTCTCTGAAAGCACTGGGATTTAGGATTAGATCAGAAGTGAGATTCAGTTTGAAATTTGGTATATTCCACGCTTGTCAACAATCTTGCCCCGGTCAAATAGATACAAAATTTCAAAAAAACGAATAAACAACTAACCTTGAAATCCCTCATGGCATTTGCTGAAAGCCCAAATTTCATCGCCAAGAAATGCTTCAGTTTGCTGAAAAAATATCGATATTTTGAAAGCATTTACAAATGAAAAACTACCTTGGTTGAAAGTATGTTCCTTTTTTCATTCGAAGCGGATAACAAAAATTTAAGCGAGGTTTAAGTGTCAAATGACCAATATTTTCTTAATTTAAAATACAGTTAAGATTAAAATTCAAGCATCAATCGTGCAACAAAAAAAATCGACGCCGTCTTGACCCTTTAAGTGTCATACTTTTGGTATAATGATAAACGGGTTTATAATTTAATATTCTTAACATTTTTATAATAAATTAAGCTTTGCAAATGTCATTGCCTTTAAAGTTTCAATAGAATTATAATGAATCTACTCAGATACATTAAAGCTTCAAGGTTTTGTCTGCCTATTCAAAATTAGCGTGATAACAGAGAATTTTGAGACTGAAATATTTCTATATAAGGTGCCTTCTCCGATTCGATAGACTTACCCAGTAAACCTCTCCCTGTTCTGCATGATGCGATCAAATGTCGCATTTAAAGTCAGCGAAACCTGGATCACCTTACTGCAGAGAACGCGAAAAAAAACATTATAGTTGTTTACACTTTTGGTTCCCACAAAATAGGTAAAATATCGTGTGCATGTCCCTACAACTACGGAACAGGTCTTTGAATGCAGGAAATAATCAAATGATATTACTTTGTCAGAGAATTTTAGCAAACTTACCACTGGGATTATTGCAGTGATTTTAATTTTACTCTTAAAATATATTCATTTTCAACCACAACTGTCATGTGATGATCAAAACACTGTTAAACTATCAAATGATGTGGCGTCAAAGGAAGTGGTTACTTACTCTTTAATTTGGCAGTCAGCCAAGATAACAGACATGAAACAGAAAGGAAATGATAACCAAATTATAAAAGGATTAACTTTAAACACTGAATATAATGGGTGGCTTTTGTGTAATAAAAGTGTATATGCTAAGCAAATTAGTGGTGCACATTATTTTTATCTGATGTATAAACGCAGTGGCTTTACTGCCAGTTAAACGCTAAAGGGGCCGGCTTATTTTGGACCATCTCACAGCCGGGGGCAGATTTCCCTCCAGCTCTTATACGGTTAAGCATAAATTGAGTATAACTTACCACAACGCCTGTTGGAACATTTCCAAAGTTTCTGCTCAGTGCATACACTATCAGACAAAAAGAGCAAGTTTTAGCAGTAATTAACCACTTTTTTGGCGTTGTCATGTACAGCCTGCAGAAGTTACTCTGCCAGTTTCAAATTAAAACACACAAAAAACTTTTTTTCAGTGACACCATTAACAATTTAAAGCCGGGTATGTTTGGAGGAAGTCGTGATAAGTTACCATTGATCACATCCATTCGAGGAATCGACGATTGCTCCGGTTTCATAAAGTTCATTATCATCGCCCAATCCATCACAATATGTGTTTCCTTTGAGAGACATAAAGCACAAAAACTCAACTTTAGAGCCACTCAAATCACTGGTGAAAAAACAACTTTGAAAAAATGAACAAAATTCCTAACCCAAGCAAATTAAATTATATTAAAACATCCCTCCGCCTCAACAAAGTTAAACAGTGAGAACAGCTGTGACCAGTTCCAAGATACCTCCCGGCATGTGTGAATTAGATTTCATGCGATGAGTTTTAAATGCCAAGAACGAAATGCTTAACCCTAACCCACCTCAATCCTTCACCTGTTGGAGGATTGAGGAGGGTTAGGGTTAAAGATTAATTACTAATTTAACTTACAGTGCAATATGGTGTTGACAAGATACGGTTGGTTGGGGGACTGTGTGTACTATAAAAATCATTGGTGTAAATCCCAGGGGGGTATCCCATTTTTGAGGTGGGATCTATTAAATCACCTTCCCTCACGGACACACACTTTTTGTGGTGGGGAAAAAGGATTCTGAAGTATCCCCCCCATTTCCATCACAAAATTACGCTACTGATAAAAATAAACGTTATCAACCGACAGGCCTGTTAAGACAACGTACCTGCACAGTTGACTTCCTCCATGCCCAGGAAAAACTTGGGTCGGCACTGTCCGCACTTGTCATGTATGCAGATGGCACTTGGCATTGAAGGGCAGGTAGCAAACTGACAGGGATTGAACTCACAGACTTCAGCCAGCTCACCATCCTCGCAAAGAACTGAATGATTTTGACACGAGTAATCATTATTACATACATGGAAATATTGAAACGCTGTTATCATTTTTATTGTGTTATCACGCTACGATCTTGTGTTTGCATTTAATTGCTTAACACTTAGCCGGTAATGTTTCTGATGTTGGTGGATCGAAGTAACACCATCAGAAATTTCATTATATCATCTGCAATGCCCTAAAATCTTGACTCACCGACAGGCTCCTGGCAAGTGTGTCCACAACCATTGCTGCAGCACTTTTTCCCTCCTGGACAGCTTCTATCTCCGTTACACATCTCTGTACAAATCCCAACAAAGTCTTGGCCGGGCATGGGACACATACCGGGCTTTTCATCTGGTGTATACAGGTAAAGTATCTCAAGATAACTTAACTTGTAATCACTTTTTAATGTGCATGCGTTCAACCCTTGCATGAAACAAAATACGACTTCTGGGAGGTTTGTTAAAGTTAAAATTGCATTTCTCATTGACACGCCAAAAATTAAAAAAATCGACTTACAAATAGGTTCCTGACAGGTGTGTCCACAACCATTACTGCAACACTTTTTCCATCCTGAACAGTTTCTGTCTTCACGGCACATCTCTACACAAATCCCGCTAACACCTGGCTCCATCATAGGGCACATGCCTGGCTTTTCATCTGTTGTAAAGTGATAAATTTTGTGAGGTTTACGTAAGGACGTAATTGGAGTTGTCACTGACCATTTTCTTGTCATTTGTATGGTACTTTAAAAACATCTATTGATTTAAAGTACGATTGTGACAATTCTTCGGGTACTTCTCATGCCCATGTGCTTAAGTGTACTTTTGGGGTTGGTTGTTAACATTACAAATTCCTCAATTAGAGGACTTCTAAGAAACAGCGAGTGAATACCTGAGTTTTTACAAGGACATACAGCATTTTCCAACAAGCAAAAGACAAAAAGTAAGTACACTGGACTTACGGACTGGCTCAACACATGTGTGTCCACAACCATTGCTACAGCACATCTTATGAGCCGGACAGTCCTCGTCTCCGCTACACGCCTCTAGGCATATCCCAGTCACCCCCGGGGTAGGCATGGGGCACACGAGTTCAACTGTTAAGACCATAACCAGTATCGATGTGACAGGGTCGCAATCAATTTTTGTCTTAAACATTTTGGGGACGAACAAGTACAGATAACTACCGATCAAAACACACTTTTCAAAAACCTTTCACTGCCTATTTTCATTTCTAAACAACACATATCTGAAATACAAAGTTTTCTGTAAGGCTGGCTGAAATAAACATGATCTGCGAAAGCACATTCTTAGCTTTATTGAAGATGCATGTGTACCAAGTTTCGACTTCTTAGGGGGAGATGGAGTCCCTTTCCGACTGCGAGATGCTCCGAAAAATAAGCTTTTTAAAATGTGCAGTCAAATCAAACCTTACGTTGAAAAATCCTTTAAAATTCGTGGGCTAAGTGCCAGTCACAATACCATGCCGTAAGAGCTATCTACCTTAGAATATCCGTAGCAATACTTCGAGTATACACTCACCATCAGCAGGTTCCTGACAA
This sequence comes from Acanthaster planci, assembly GCF_054643075.1. Taxonomy (NCBI): domain Eukaryota; kingdom Metazoa; phylum Echinodermata; class Asteroidea; order Valvatida; family Acanthasteridae; genus Acanthaster; species Acanthaster planci. Next base: position 18,460,131 of record NC_141777.1, on the reverse strand, counting down.
GCGTGTCCACAACCATTGCTACAACACTTCTTCCTTCCTGGACAGTACCCGTCACCATGGCACAACTCAACACAAATCCCGATCATGCCTGGCTCCGGTACAGGACACATGCCCGGCTTGTTATCTGTTGAAAATCGAGCGACACATCCAAATTCATATGGTCCGCGTTCAACTTTGCATCAAACAAAAATACTGGACTTTGACAGGAGAAAAACTGGAGATCTTCAGCAACCTACAACTTGACGACCAGTACAAAAAGCAATTGACAAAATGACTTACAGACAGGTTCCTGGCACGTGTGTCCACAACCATTGCTGCAGCACTTTTTGCTTCCGCTACAATTTCTATCTAAACTGCACATCTCCACACAAAGCCCACTGACGCCTGGCTGTGGCATGGGACACATACCGGGCTTGTCATCTATAAAACGGGGAAAAAATAATCATCGATCTGGATTCATTAAACTTGCATAAAACACACAAAATATTTCAGTGTTTAGGATTATTAACGGGAAAATCACTGAAGATCTACAACAGCCCACTCTACAAACGAATTCAACTTCTTTTGTACCGAAGGCCAAGAAGAAATCAATTTGAACGTACAGACAGGTTCCTGACAGGTGTGTCCACAACCATTGCTACAGCATTTCTGCACGCCTGAACAGTTTCGATCTTCACTGCACATCTCCATACAAATTCCCGAAACGCCTTCCCGGACCATGGGACACATGCCCGGTTTTTTATCTATGACAAGGGACAATAAAAACAGATTAGTTGGAGCCATTGGATTACCGTTACGGTAGTATTCAACCTGAAATACTGCATCGAAAAAGTTCGATATTGAGCTTTACCGGTAAACAACCCCCCCCCTTGCTGATGGTGCATATTTGAACCAAAAGATAAATAAATAAATTCACAAAAATAACCCTTAGAGAGGTTAAATTGTAGACATACAGAAAGCAGGTTCCTGACAAGTGTGTCCACAACCGTTGCTGCAACACTTTTGGCTTCCAGTGCAGTTGACATCTCCACTACACAACTCCGAACAAATGCCAGCGGGTGCATCTGGATCCGGCATGGGACACATGCCTGGCTTCACAACTGTGGAAAGACACACCGTTGTCAATGTTTCATATTAAGGCGTGACCTTAGAAACTCTAATAGTGTCTGCTGCATTCTGAGTTGATTACAGCATACATTTTGAAACGTTTTATTTGATTCATGTTAGCCAAACTTCATCAGGGTTGTAATTTTTATTTTGACCAGTACCCGTCATTCTTAAAACTCCGCCTTTTCAAAGAAGTGTAATTCCCAGTAGCCGAGGGGTGCAATCCCGCGCCTTTTACCAGGAAATTCCACCCGAGTCGGTTTAATATATACCAACAAGACTTGTTCATAATTAATATCCACCCGTCCGATTGCAAAGTGAGCAGAAAATGTTGTCATTGTTGATTGCACGAATAAATCTATACTTATTAAGTTGACTAGCGAATTTATCAGAGCCATTTTTTGAAGATGGGGTTTTAAACAGATTTGAAATGATTAATATTATAAATACTGATTAAATCTGTGTATTTCGTTTGTATATCTCTTCCTTAATTTCAGAAATAGAAGAAAATAAAAGGTTGGAGATGATCTATGAAAAAATTCACCTTTGAAATGTTAAAACTGTGAAAAGTTGAAAGGGAAATTTCAAAGAAGTGGGTCGTTAGTTTTTCTTGGCAGATACTTCGTAGGTTTCAAGACCCTTACTTTAACTGCACCTCAATGATCCACTGATATACCTGTCACAGGTTCCACACAGATCTGCCCACAGCCGTAAGCACAGCACTTGCTGCGATGCCCGCTGCAGTCACTGTCGTTGCTACATGCATGCTGAGGAGACGCAAGTAGCATCATGTGGTCGGGCCGTGCAGGGCATTCACCTGGTTGCTCTGCTCACATTTTATTAAATAAAAAACAAAGGTGTAATTGTCGGCTTAATTGATTTATGAGTTATTTTTATTGTTTGTATTTAAAAATTAGCATTTTACCAAATGATTTTGCACTTCTGATGTAAGATTTTATCTTAGTTTTAAGTAAGTATGTAGAATTTAAAAATCAGAAATCTGTTTGAAGTTTCAAAAGATTTGTCATACAAGTAGGGTATCAGCAAAACAAAAATATCAGATAATACTTTTACATAATGATATTTTTAACATTTGACTTAGGAATCTACCAACATTGATAAGGAAAAGATGATACATGATAATGACGCTATTACAAGTAATAAATACATGTATTCATTATGCAAAACTTCAAAAGGAATATTTCTTGAGCTTGCTTAGAGGTTCGGTACCTTTAGCACTTACAAATTTGTTTGAATTATTGGTGGGCTTTAATCTGCTCTTACCGCAAGATTGAACGACGGCAATTTGGACACATTGTAATGTGACAACCAGTTTTTAGTCATAGCATTGATGCATATTTGAACCTGTGGTCAAGTGTACAGTAAGTGGGTTCCTGGATGTTAATCGGGAAAGATTTTGAAAGTTGAGGGACGAACGCTACCTTCAGGGTCCACACAAGCGTGGCCACACCCATTGCTACAACATTTGGCTCTGCCTTCACAGTCATCATCACTCATGCAAGAATCAACGCAAATACCAAAGGAATCCATCGGTGGCATTGGACACGTTCCTGGCTTCCTGCCTGCAGTGTGCAAATTCAGCAAGAACGAAGAAGTCATCAAATGAACTGTATGGCTACGATTTCGTGGGCAAACCTATCAAATATATCAGGAAGCACCGCAGAAGTTTCTTGTACTTCGAAATTTCTTAGTGCCCACTGCGGCATTAGGATTTTTCACGTGAGAATAGTTCAACAAAAAACACGTTGCGAGCATCAGAGGAAAAGGCCGTTTTGTTTTTAAGTTTTCATGAACGAAAAACGATAAGCAGTAATCTTTCACGGCGTATAAATATAGGAATGACTATTAACTGTTCGGCAAATTATGACCCTTAAGCTAACAGTTCTTCGTGGAAATCGCTCTGAGGCAATGTCACTTGTGTAACAGGTAGGCTTCATCAAGAACATTTAAAAACTCAAACCATTGAGAACTTCAAGCTGATTTGTGTCATCCTTAGATCGTTCACACTCAAATAAGTTCGGAACCATGGTCGTTAGTTCCCTGCATTATAATTACACCCATCATCAATCTTTCTTTAATTAAAACATTTCAGCCTACCTGTGACTGGTCTCATGCATCTGGTACCACAACCATAACTGCAGCATTTGGTGCCAGGTTCTTCCATGTAGCAGTCCATGTCTGATGTACATTCCTCTTCACAATTATCTTCTCCTGCCTCTACGGAAACCATGGGGCACTGACCAGGCATCTCTGTGTTATAGTCAGTCAAACAATTTACTCAATTACCTTCTGCTTTTAATGAGCTTTAGCTATGTAGCGTATTTTCTTGAAGTCTTTGGAGAACTGGGAAGTAAACCCATCATTAAGTTCACCAATACTTGAATGCTAGTGAATGGAGGAATGTATTTGATACAGTTCACAAAATTACTGCTATAATGAGTCTATAATACACGAGGTAAGGAACGTTTTTGTCCTTCCCCTCAAGCACCTATTTTTCACAATCCGTTTCCATTAACAGTGTAGTGCAAAACCCGCAGGACGGTATGGGCTATTTTAGGCAACAGAATTGGCCCATGTGACGTGGTCAACATCGATATGTTTCCCCAGAAAACGTGGAAGTTCAGCTGTGCCATCCACTCGACACAAGCAGGATTTCCCCCTCATTGGTTGCAATAGCCATTCGGTATTGTACCTAGAGATATAAGATAAGTGTACCTCTTGGAGCAGTGCAGACGTGTCCACAGCCGTTGTTGCAGCACTTCCAGTGTTGTGGGCAGCCAGCATCACCGTAGTGCGGATTACATTCATCCACACAGATTCCGACACTCCCCATGGTTGGTTGAGGACAAGTACCTGGCTTGTCCATTGACTCTGTATTAATTAATAATATGACCGTGATTTTGAGATTATGTTAATTGTCTGCTGCTTTTAAAATACATGTACACTCAAGACATAAGCTGGTGGTTTCGGAACAAGTAGCACTGCATGGGCAGGATAAGGCCACAGGAGGCCCCCAGGTCCGACAAAAAGTAATGATACTGACCAAGGGTAAATGATTTCAAAGGAGGGGCAAATAGTACTATTTTAGTGCAAGGACAGAAAAATAATAGGTATCCATCGGAAGTAACCCTCTCCCCCGAAAAGGTGGAGCTCAAAAAAGGCCCAGGTCGGGACCAAGCAGGCATGTGCTTCAGTCCGCATACACTGCCAGCAAAATTAAGTCTTAGACACTTTAAGGCCTGAATATAATGTCTGACTCAATGGAATTATTAATTAGTAAAGGTACCCTGGAGCCATTAACTTTTATGGCCGCCAATCTACCAATGCTAATATTATATACATTTGTGGTTGGGAAATCATGAGAATTTACGCAGCATCATTTCTTATTTAGAAAAATAGACTCATAGAGATTGAGGCATCAAAAAAAATCTCACGAGTTTATTTTAATTAAATCCATATTTATCCTTGTGTGTGGATTAGATTTACCTTCCATATCCATTTCGGGGTCTCGGCAAACTCTCCCACCGCATGCGTTCATGCAGCATTTCGCATTTCCCTCACAGTCAACATCGTCCATACACTCACTTAGGCATATCCCTAAGCTACTCTCCGAAGATTCAATTCGAGGGCACCGACCCTGTTTCACTGTTTGATAAAGAAATTAAAATAATTCAAACCAGGAAGAAGCCGTAAATACAATAAAAACTTAGTGCAGGAAAATTTGAGGCACTGTCGATGAATTTTTTGGATTCTTACATATTGCCGTTCAATTATTTGCTTAATCAAGGCTGACGGGTGTCTCAGCAGTAAAACATCAAAGTCGAATCTACAAATGAGGCACTGAATGCAGTAGTCAATGTGCGGCGTACACGCCAAAGTGCTTCATAACGTGTCCGATCTGGCACCATTTTCGAACACAGATTTATATTTTATAATGATAACGATTTCACAAAACATTTACTGTAAGTTTTTCATATTGTTTGATTGTATACGCTTGTCCTCCTCATGCGATTTAAGATCTCGATCAGTGAATATTCCTTAAGAACCGTCATGTTTAAAAAGGACAATTTTGATACATATTCTAAATGCTAACATACTTGTGAAAAATCTTATGGGATTTTTTGAATTTTTGGTTTGAGTAAGACTTCTCCACAATTTGGCAAACGACTTCCAAGGTAATCGTCTTTGATCCCCAGGCGTTACAAAAATTGTACTTAATAGGTTCGTTGTTAACTGAGATTCGTAGTTTGGAGTACCTTGACGTTTCAATAGTTACCTCTCTCGCACATCACAGGCCGTGCACGAGCATCGAAAAACTGATACGGGCACTCAATGGAGATAACATTTGGCCACAGACACTTCTTAGCAAGACACTGGGCTCGCGGGTGGGCGGGGCAAGTAGCCATCATGCATGCTTCAGGTGTATTTACTGGATTTTCAACCATGCCAGGCGGGCAGAACGACGCTGGATAAGAATCCAATGACAGCAAGAAGTTGAAAATTCATTTTAAAAAGTAATCGAAGTCGGTAATCGCTTCAAGTTTTCTCTGGATAATTGTCCTTTTACGTAGAGGCTGTCATCCTTTAAAGGCAGAAAGAAAAATAATAGAGGAAGATACGCCTGTTGGGCAGGAGTCACGTGGTTCGGCCGTATTTGTATTGTAATTGCCACTTTTATTACATTAATTTTTAAACACTATTCATAGAAGTATTTCCTCACCCATTGCTAGATATTTCAAAGTCAAAATTATTAAACACCAATGTGCTGACTCTATTTTCATTGGAGGTCCTACCGTAAACGTTAGGCCTACTGATAGATTTCTTCTTCCCCACTTGTTATTCTAAGCACCTGCTACTGTGTTACGCGTACCTTCACCACTCGTACAGTTAACATGATAGCCCTGGTCGTTGACGAAGACCGCCTTACACTTGCCACAGTACACGCTAACACACCGAGCCATTGGATCAGCAGGACATTGGGCGTTATCGCAAGGGTCGACCAAACAGTTCACCATTTCCACACCAGGAGGACAATTCAGTACTTCAGGATAAAAACCAAAACAAAACAAATACAAACAAATAAACCAAAAACTTATTTTTAAATGCATAAACTTGATACAGAGCGAGTTGTTCCCCTAAACACTGAAAACTGAATTAAGCAAACTCAATCCAATAACCTGCTACGGGTACATTTATCCACTGATTTCATATTTGATATGACTGAACTGATAAATTCCAATCAAAATCATCATTATTCACAACATTCGGTCAGTGATACCGTTAAAGTTCTTCGGTTGATTTCAATTACCTGTGGTGCAAGTAAATCCAGGCATATTTAAAATCAAGCATAATAACGACACCACTCCAAAAAGGAGGCTTTATTCCCCGCTCGTTCATTTAAAAACACAGAGACTCCACACAAATGGAAATAATTCACCCAATCACAACTTAGTGAGAAAGCATACAATTGTATGACAGCTTTGCGCCCTTATATACTCCTGAGAAAAATTCTCCATGCTGTATGTCCTCATCAGTTTGCAAATGATAATGAGTATTTCAATATTGAATAGTTTCAAGAATGAGACTTTGGTAGCTGCTCACCTTGTCCAGTGGTACAGTTTACATGGTTACCGAGAGAACCAATGTACACAGGTCTACATCCCCCACAATGATCCACCAAACAGCGGGCACTCGGCGCAGCAGAGCATAATGACGAGCAGACGTCTTCATAGGTGCAGTTCATGAAAGGTTGGTCGGCAGGGCATGGGTCTCTAGGCATCGGCAATTCTGTCCAACAGACGGTATTATGAGACTTTTTTAATGACCATGATCTCATTTTTGGATATATATACTCCTGGGTTAAACGCGCAGTATTAAACTTTTTCTGCCGAAGACCATAAAATTAAAGAATTAGGCTACCGTGCATACTGTGGATTTTGCAATGTTTGTACTTCGAACACTAATAATTTTAAACTTAACCAAAACTTAAACCAAATCGAAGAAAGCAAAGAAGTCCCACAGCTACAATTAGAAACAATGTATGTGGAACTATCGAATTACAAGCGATTTGAACAATGATGATGCAAATTTTACTTAGAAACAAGTTTAATACGATTTTGTTCTCCTCCAAAAAATATGAGAATTAGCTGACATACGTCGTATCTGTTTGGTTGCTCTCTTCCGTCAAGAGCATTGATACGTTTTGTTTAGATATTGCAAAGAGATTGGACCGAGAGATGTCAGCAGTAAACAAAGATAAATAGCAGTATACCATCACTGGACGTCTAGCATGAAAAGACAAGCTTAGGGAACGAAACAAAACATCAGAATTCTAGTAACACTCCAATCTGTTGGTCAAAGGTCATACCACTCGTGAAATTCTATTCCTCATAAAACCAGATAAGAGTATTGCTGCAATAACAGTTTAAATGTGTTTATAAACTCACCATCAGCAGGTTCCTGACAAGTGTGTCCACAACCATTGCTACAACACTTCTTCCTTCCTGGACAGTACCCGTCACCATGGCACAACTCAACACAAATCCCAATCATGCCTGGCTCCGGTACAGGACACATGCCCGGCTTGTTATCTGTTGAAAATCGAGCGACACATCCAAATTCATATGGTCCGCATTCAACATTGCATCAAACAAAAATACTGGACTTTGACAGGAGAAAAACTGGAGATCTTCAGCAACCTACAACTTGACGACCAGTACAAAAAGCAATTGACAAAATGACTTACAGACAGGTTCCTGACACGTGTGTCCACAACCATTGCTGCAGCACTTTTTGCTTCCGCTACAATTTCTATCTAAACTGCACATCTCCACACAAAGCCCACTGACGCCTGGCTGTGGCATGGGACACATACCGGGCTTGTCATCTATAAAACGGGGAAAAAATAATCATCGATCTCGATTCATTAAACTTGCATAAAACACACAAAATATTTCAGTGTTTAGGATTATTAACGGGAAAATCACTGAAGATCTACAACAGCCCACTCTACAAACGAATTCAACTTCTTTTGTACCGAAGGCCAAGAAGAAATCAATTTGGACGTACAGACAGGTTCCTGACAGGTGTGTCCACAACCATTGCTACAGCATTTCTGCACGCCTGAACAGTTTCGATCTTCACTGCACATCTCCATACAAATTCCCGAAACGCCTTCCCGGACCATGGGACACATGCCCGGTTTTTTATCTATGACAAGGGACAATAAAAACAGATTAGTTGGAGCCATTGGATTACCGTTACGGTAGTATTCAACCTGAAATACTGCATCGAAAAAGTTCGATATTGAGCTTTACCTGTGAACAATTTCCCCCAACTTGCTGATGGTGCATATTTGAACCAAAAGATAAATAAATAAAGTTACAAAAATAACACCGAGAGAGGTTAAATTGTAGACATACAGAAAGCAGGTTCCTGACAAGTGTGTCCACAACCGTTGCTGCAACACTTTTGGCTTCCAGTGCAGTTGATATCTCCACTACACAACTCCGAACAAATGCCAGCGGGTGCATCTGGATCCGGCATGGGACACATGCCTGGCTTCACAACTGCGGAAAGACACACCGTTGTCAATGTTTCATATTTACGCGTGAGCTTGGAATCTCTAATTGTGTCTGCTGCATTCTGAGTCGATTACAGAATAGATTTTGAAAAGATTTTATTCCATTCATATGAGCCCTGATTTTACCAGGGCTATGGCGTTCTTCCTATGGCGGTACCGTAATTCTAAAACTGTTGCGTTTATCGAAAAAGCAAAACCCGTTGGGCTGAGGGGTATCATTCCACCCGATCTGATTTAACGTACCAACACGGCCACTTTTGTCCGTAATTAATATCTACCCGCCCGACTTGAAAGACAGTATAAATGTTGTCTTTTGATTACCTAAATTAGGCTACTGATAAAATGAATGACCAACGAATTTATCAAGACAATTTTTGACAGTGGTGTCTTAGAAGGATTTGAAACGATTAATTTTAAATGACCTTATTCTTTATCTTTGTAATATTTTGTATACTTTCCCTTTAATTTAGGGAATAAAAGAAGTTAAAAAACAGGAAATGATTTATCAAGAAAATACAGGCAGACAGTTGGAAAAGTTTCCAATGTTAAATTTCTGAAAATTTGAACGGGGATTTTCGAGGAGTGGGCTGTTGGATTTCTTTATAGCCACTGCAGGTTTCAAGGCCCCTTACTTTCATCCACCTGCACCTCAATGATCCACTAATATACCTGTCACAGGTTCCACACAGATCTGCCCACAGCTGTAAGCACAACACTTGCTGCGATGCCCGCTGCAGTCACTGTCGTTGCTACATGCATGCTGAGGAGACGCAAGTAGCATCATGTGGTCGGGCCGTGCAGGGCATTCACCTGGTTGCTCTGCTCACATTTTATTAAATAAAAAACAAAGGTGTAATTGTCGGCTTAATTGATTTATGAGTTATTTTTATTGTTTGTATTTAAAAATTAGCATTTTACCAGATGATTTTGCACTTCTGATGTAAGATTTTATCTTAGTTTTAAGTAAGTATGTAGAATTTAAAAATCAGAAATCTGTTTGAAGTTTCAAAAGATTTGTCATACAAGTAGGGTATCAGCAAAACAAAAATATCAGATAATACTTTTACATAATGATATTTTTAACATTTGACTTAGGAATCTACCAACATTGATAAGGAAAAGATGATACATGATAATGACGCTATTACAAGTAATAAATACATGTATTCATTATGCAAAACTTCAAAAGGAATATTTCTTGAGCTTGCTTAGAGGTTCGGTACCTTTAGCACTTACAAATTTGTTTGAATTATTGGTGGGCTTTAATCTGCTCTTACCGCAAGATTGAACGACGGCAATTTGGACACATTGTAATGTGACAACCAGTTTTTAGTCATAGCATTGATGCATATTTGAACCTGTGGTCAAGTGTACAGTAAGTGGGTTCCTGGATGTTAATCGGGAAAGATTTTGAAAGTTGAGGGACGAACGCTACCTTCAGGGTCCACACAAGCGTGGCCACACCCATTGCTACAACACTTGGCTCTGCCTTCACAGTCATCATCACTCATGCAAGAATCAACGCATATACCAAAGGAATCCATCGGTGGCATTGGACACGTTCCTGGCTTCCTGCCTGCAGTGTGCAAATTCAGCAAGAACGAAGAAGTCATCAAATGAACTGTATGGCTACGATTTCGTGGGCAAACCTATCAAATATATCAGGAAGCACCGCAGAAGTTTCTTGTACTTCGAAATTTCTTAGTGCCCACTGCGGCATTAGGATTTTTCACGTGAGAATAGTTCAACAAAAAACACGTTGCGAGCATCAGAGGAAAAGGCCGTTTTGTTTTTAAGTTTTCATGAACGAAAAACGATAAGCAGTAATCTTTCACGGCGTATAAATATAGGAATGACTATTAACTGTTCGGCAAATTATGACCCTTAAGCTAACAGTTCTTCGTGGAAATCGCTCTGAGGCAATGTCACTTGTGTAACAGGTAGGCTTCATCAAGAACATTTAAAAACTCAAACCATTGAGAACTTCAAGCTGATTTGTGTCATCCTTAGATCGTTCACACTCAAATAAGTTCGGAACCATGGTCGTTAGTTCCCTGCATTATAATTACACCCATCATCAATCTTTCTTTAATTAAAACATTTCAGCCTACCTGTGACTGGTCTCATGCATCTGGTACCACAACCATAACTGCAGCATTTGGTGCCAGGTTCTTCCATGTAGCAGTCCATGTCTGATGTACATTCCTCTTCACAATTATCTTCTCCTGCCTCTACGGAAACCATGGGGCACTGACCAGGCATCTCTGTGTTATAGTCAGTCAAACAATTTACTCAATTACCTTCTGCTTTTAATGAGCTTTAGCTATGTAGCGTATTTTCTTGAAGTCTTTGGAGAACTGGGAAGTAAACCCATCATTAAGTTCACCAATACTTGAATGCTAGTGAATGGAGGAGTGTATTTGATACAGTTCACAAAATTACTGCTATAATAAGTTTATAATACACGAGGTAAGGAACGTTTTTGTCCTTCCCCTCAAGCACCTATTTTTCACAATCCGTTTCCATTAACAGTGTAGTGCAAAACCCGCAAGACGGTATGGGCTATTTTAGGCAACAGAATTGGCCCATGTGACGTGATCAACATCGATATGTTTCCCCAGAAAACGTGGAAGTTCAGCTGTGCTGTCCACTCGACACAAGCAGGATTTCCCCCTCATTGGTTGCAATAGCCATTCGGTATTGTACCCAGAGATATAAGATAAGTGTACCTCTTGGAGCAGTGCAGACGTGTCCACAGCCGTTGTTGCAGCACTTCCAGTGTTGTGGGCAGCCAGCATCACCGTAGTGCGGATTACATTCATCCACACAGATTCCGACACTCCCCATGGTTGGTTGAGGACAAGTACCTGGCTTGTTCATTGTCTCTGTATTAATTAATAATATGACCGTGATTTTGAGATTATGTTAATTGTCTGCTGCTTTTAAAATACATGCACACTCAAGACATAAGCTGGTGGTTTCGGAACAAGTAGCACTGCATGGGCAGGATAAGGCCACAGGAGGCCCCCAGGTCCGACAAAAAGTAATGATACTGACCAAGGGTAAATGATTTCAAAGGAGGGGCAAATAGTACACGTTTCCTCCAGTCCTCATACTATTTTAGTGCAAGGACAGAAAAATAATTGGTATCCATCGGAAGTAACCCTCTCCCCCGAAAAGGTGGAGCTCAAAAAGGCCCAGGTCGGGACCAAGCAGGCATGTGCTTCAGTCCGCATACACTGCCAGCAAAATTAAGTCTTAGACACTTTAAGGCCTGAATATAATGTCTGACTCAATGGAATTATTAATTAGTAAAGGTACCCTGGAGCCATTAACTTTTTTGGCCGCCAATCTACCAATGCTAATATTATATACATTTGTGGTTGGGAAATCATGAGAATTTACGCAGCATCATTTCTTATTTAGAAAAATAGACTCATAGAGATTGAGGCATCAAAAAAAATCTCACGAGTTTATTTTAATTAAATCCATATTTATCCTTGTGTGTGGATTAGATTTACCTTCCATATCCATTTCGGGGTCTCGGCAAACTCTCCCACCGCATGCGTTCATGCAGCATTTCGCATTTCCCTCACAGTCAACATCGTCCATACACTCACTTAGGCATATCCCTAAGCTACTCTCCGAAGATTCAATTCGAGGGCACCGACCCTGTTTCACTGTTTGATAAAGAAATTAAAATAATTCAAACCAGGAAGAAGCCGTAAATACAATAAAAACTTAGTGCAGGAAAATTTGAGGCACTGTCGATGAATTTTTTGGATTCTTACATATTGCCGTTCAATTATTTGCTTAATCAAGGCTGACGGGTGTCTCAGCAGTAAAACATCAAAGTCGAATCTACAAATGAGGCACTGAATGCAGTAGTCAATGTGCGGCGTACACGCCAAAGTGCTTCATAACGTGTCCGATCTGGCACCATTTTCGAACACAGATTTATATTTTATAATGATAACGATTTCACAAAACATTTACTGTAAGTTTTTCATATTGTTTAATTGTATACGCTTGTCCTCCTCATGCGATTTAAGATCTCGATCAGTGAATATTCCTTAAGAACCGTCATGTTTAAAAAGGACAATTTTGATACATATTCTAAATGCTAACATACTTGTGAAAAATCTTATGGAATTTTTTGAATTTTCGGTTTGAGTAAGACTTCTCCACAATTTGGCAAACGACTTCCAAGGTAATCGTCTTTGATCCCCAGGCGTTACAAAAATTGTACTTAATAGGTTCGTTGTTAACTGAGATTCGTAGTTTGGAGTACCTTGACGTTTCAATAGTTACCTCTCTCGCACATCACAGGCCGTGCACGAGCATCGAAAAACTGATACGGGCACTCAATGGAGATAACATTTGGCCACAGACACTTCTTAGCAAGACACTGGGCTCGCGGGTGGGCGGGGCAAGTAGCCATCATGCATGCTTCAGGTGTATTTACTGGATTTTCAACCATGCCAGGCGGGCAGAACGACGCTGGATAAGAATCCAATGACAGCAAGAAGTTGAAAATTCATTTTAAAAAGTAATCGAAGTCGGTAATCGCTTCAAGTTTTCTCTGGATAATTGTCCTTTTACGTAGAGGCTGTCATCCTTTAGAGGCAGAAAGAAAAATAATTGAGGAAGATACGCCTGTTGGGCAGGAGTCACGTGGTTCGGCCGTATTTGTATTGTAATTGCCACTTTTATTACATTAATTTTTAAACACTATTCATAGAAGTATTTCCTCACCCATTGCTAGATATTTCAAAGTCAAAATTATTAAACACCAATGTGCTGACTCTATTTTCATTGGAGGTCCTACCGTAAACGTTAGGCCTACTGATAGATTTCTTCTTCCCCACTTGTTATTCTAAGCACCTGCTACTGTGTTACGCGTACCTTCACCACTCGTACAGTTAACATGATAGCCCTGGTCGTTGACGAAGACCGCCTTACACTTGCCACAGTACACGCTAACACACCGAGCCATTGGATCAGCAGGACATTGGGCGTTATCGCAAGGGTCGACCAAACAGTTCACCATTTCCACACCAGGAGGGCAATTCAGTACTTCAGGATAAAAACCAAAACAAAACAAATACAAACAAATAAACCAAAAACTTATTTTTAAATGCATAAACTTGATACAGAGCGAGTTGTTCCGCTAAACACTGAAAACTGAATTAAGCAAACTCAATCCAATAACCTGCTACGGGTACATTTATCCACTGATTTCATATTTGATATGACTGAACTGATAAATTCCAATCAAAATCATCATTATTCACAACATTCGGTCAGTGATACCGTTAAAGTTCTTCGGTTGATTTCAATTACCTGTGGTGCAAGTAAATCCAGGCATATTTAAAATCAAGCATAATAACGACACCACTCCAAAAAGGAGGCTTTATTCCCCGCTCGTTCATTTAAAAACACAGAGACTCCACACAAATGGAAATAATTCACCCAATCACAACTTAGTGAAAAAGCATACAATTGTATGACAGCTTTGCGCCCTTATATACTCCTGAGAAAAATTCTCCATGCTGTATGTCCTCATCAGTTTGCAAATGATAATGAGTATTTCAATATTGAATAGTTTCAAGAATGAGACTTTGGTAGCTGCTCACCTTGTCCAGTGGTACAGTTTACATGGTTACCGAGAGAACCAATGTACACAGGTCTACATCCCCCACAATGATCCACCAAACAGCGGGCACTCGGTGCAGCAGAGCATAATGACGAGCAGACGTCTTCATAGGTGCAGTTCATGAAAGGTTGGTCGGCAGGGCATGGGTCTCTAGGCATCGGCAATTCTGTCCAACAGACGGTATTATGAGACTTTTTTTAATGACCATGATCTCATTTTTGGATATATATACTCCTGGGTTAAACGCGCAGTATTAAACTTTTTCTGCCGAAGACCATAAAATTAAAGATTTAGGCTACCGTGCATACTGTGGATTTTGCAATGTTTGTACTTCGAACACTAATAATTTTAAACTTAACCAAAACTTAAACCAAATCGAAGAAAGCAAGGAAGTCCCCACAGCTACCATTAGAAACAATGTATGTGGAACTATCGAATTACAAGCGATTTGAACAATGATGATGCAAATTTTACTTAGAAACAAGTTTAATACGATTTTGTTCTCCTCCAAAAATATGAGAATTATCTGACATACGTCGTATCTGTTTGGTTGCTCTCTTCCGTCAAGAGCATTGATACGTTTTGTTTAGATATTGCAAAGAGATTGGACCGAGAGATGTCAGCAGTAAACAAAGATAAATAGCAGTATACCATCACTGGACGTCTAGCATGAAAAGACAAGCTTAGGGAACGAAACAAAACATCAGAATTCTAGTAACACTCCACTCTGTTGGTCAAAGGTCATACCACTCGTGAAATTCTATTCCTCATAAAACCAGATAAGAGTATTGCTGCAATAACAGTTTAAATGTGTTTATAAACTCACCATCAGCAGGTTCCTGACAAGTGTGTCCACAACCATTGCTACAACACTTCTTCCTTCCTGGACAGTACCCGTCACCATGGCACAACTCAACACAAATCCCAATCATGCCTGGCTCTGGTACAGGACACATGCCCGGCTTGTTATCTGTTGAAAATCGAGCGACACATCCAAATTCATATGGTCCACATTCAACATTGCATCAAACAAAAATACTGGACTTTGACAGGAGAAAAACTGGAGATCTTCAGCAACCTACAACTTGACGACCAGTACAAAAAGCAATTGACAAAATGACTTACAGACAGGTTCCTGACACGTGTGTCCACAACCATTGCTGCAGCACTTTTTGCTTCCGCTACAATTTCTATCTAAACTGCACATCTCCACACAAAGCCCACTGACGCCTGGCTGTGGCATGGGACACATACCGGGCTTGTCATCTATAAAACGGGGAAAAAATAATCATCGATCTCGATTCATTAAACTTGCATAAAACACACAAAATATTTCAGTGTTTAGGATTATTAAAGGGAAAATCACTGAAGATCTACAACAGCCCACTCTACAAACGAATTCAACTTCTTTTGTACCGAAGGCCAAGAAGAAATCAATTTGAACGTACAGACAGGTTCCTGACAGGTGTGTCCACAACCATTGCTACAGCATTTCTGCACGCCTGAACAGTTTCGATCTTCACTGCACATCTCCATACAAATTCCCGAAACGCCTTCCCGGACCATGGGACACATGCCCGGTTTTTTATCTATGACAAGGGACAATAAAAACAGATTAGTTGGAGCCACTGGATTACCGTTACGGTAGTATTCAACCTGAAATACTGCATCGAAAAAGTTCGATATTGAGCTTTACCTGTGAACAATTTCCCCCAACTTGCTGATGGTGCATATTTGAACCAAAAGATAAATAAATAAAGTTACAAAAATAACACCGAGAGAGGTTAAATTGTAGACATACAGAAAGCAGGTTCCTGACAAGTGTGTCCACAACCGTTGCTGCAACACTTTTGGCTTCCAGTGCAGTTGACATCTCCACTACACAACTCCGAACAAATGCCAGCGGGTGCATCTGGATCCGGCATGGGACACATGCCTGGCTTCACAACTGTGGAAAGACACACCGTTGTCAATGTTTCATATTTAGGCGTGAGCTTGGAATCTCTAATTGTGTCTGCTGCATTCTGAGTCGATTACAGAATAGATTTTGAAAAGATTTTATTCCATTCATATGAGCCCTGATTTTACCAGGGCTATGGCGTTCTTCCTAGGGCGGTACCGTAATTCTAAAACTGTTGCGTTTTTCGAAAAAGCAAAACCCGTTGGGCTGATGGGTATCATTCCACCCGATCTGATTTAACGTACCAACACGGCCACTTTTGTCCGTAATTAATATCTACCCGCCCGACTTGAATGACAGTATAAATGTTGTCTTTTGATTACCTAAATTAGGCTACTGATAAAATGAATGACCAACGAATTTATCACGACAATTTTTGACAGTGGTGTCTTAGAAGGATTTGAAACGATTAATTTTAAATGACCTTATTCTTTATCTTTGTAATATTTTGTATACTTTCCCTTTAATTTAGGGAATAAAAGAAGTTAAAAATAGGAAATGATTTATCAAGAAAATACAGGCAGACAGTTGGAAAAGTTTCCAATGTTAAATTTCTGAAAATTTGAACGGGGATTTTCGAGGAGTGGGCTGTTGGATTTCTTTATAGCCACTGCAGGTTTCAAGGCCCCTTACTTTCATCCACCTGCACCTCAATGATCCACTAATATACCTGTCACAGGTTCCACACAGATCTGCCCACAGCCGTAAGCACAACACTTGCTGCGATGCCCGCTGCAGTCACTGTCGTTGCTACATGCATGCTGAGGAGACGCAAGTAGCATCATGTGGTCGGGCCGCGCAGGGCATTCACCTGGTTGCTCTGCTCACAACATTTTATTAAACAAAACAAAAGTACAGGTGACAGATTAATCTGTCTTCAATTTATTCAAATAATGTTTCAGTTGCAATATTTCAACTTATTTTACGGTTGCAATATGAGATTTCTCTCTCTTACATGCTTTGATGAAGTTTTTCGAGTGATTTAAAACATTTGTGGAGTTTGTTATGAACTTCAGTACCACGTGCTCTTAAAATTCTTCTGAATTCCTAGGTAATAGTCTTTTAATCTGCTCTTGCACGGAAACAGCAAAATGGGAATTTGGACACACTTGTATTGTGTGACACTGAGTTTTTCTTCTTAACATGCATGTTTATTTGAACGTGTGGTCAAGCGTTAGTGGGTTCTTGGTAGATTATCTGAAACGATTTGGAAGATTGAGGGACGAACGCTACCTTCAGGGTCCACACAAGTGTGGCCACACCCATTGCTACAACACTTGGCTCTGCCTTCACAGTCATCATCACTCATGCAAGAATCAACGCAAATACCAAAGGAATCCATCGGCGGCATTGGACACGTTCCTGGCTTTCCGCCTACAATGTGCAAATTCATCAAGAAAGAACATCAGCAGCGTTAGGCAGGATAAAACAAGGTAGGCCCAAGGCCCAAGAAAAAGTTATGATATCATCGTCCGATACAGTCCAAAGGAGGGGCAAAATTATAACACAGTATACTAAGTGTATGCCCCCGAAGGCTTGTGGGAAACCACAAGAGTACTCGGGTGGGACTCGAACCCACGACCTCCTGCTCACTTGTGAAGACGTCTTAACTACCGAGCTTGCCGGTGTCGGCTGGCTGGTTCAACCGAAAAGTAATTAGTATCCTTTGGAAGTCCCCGAACCCCAAGAAAAGGTGGGGCTAAAGAAAAGGCTCAGGTCGGGACCAAGGAGGCATGTGCATTAACCCGCCATGTTTATCCTGCTGACAAATCTGGATGTATGACAATGGGCATAAAAGTTGGGAATGAGAGACCTTAACCTTAACGGCCGCCAATCCTTCAATGCCAATTCCGCACGTGTACTGCTCAGCCACATCTTGTATTTGGGAAATCATGAGAATTTGCGTCGCATCATTTTTTATTAAAAAAAAGAGGTTCAAAGAGATTGAGGCAGTGATGACTTAGGTGGGTTAGATTTACCTTCCATATCCATTTCGGGGTCTCGGCAAACTCTCCCTCCGCATGCGTTCATGCAGCATTTTTTGTTTCCTTCGCAGTCTGTATCGTCCATACACTCATTCAGACATATTCCCACGACCACCTCCGAAAATTCGACTCGAGGGCACCGACCCTGCTTCACTGTACGATTTTAAAATAAAAATTACGCAAACCACGAAAAACCTAAATATAATGAAAACCTGCTGCACAGTATTAAGATATATTAACCTCGATGAGGTTTCAAATTGTACATAAATTAAATTTTAAACTTTCTTACATATTTTTGCACAATTTTAGATAATCAAGGCTGAACTGTGTTTAAGCGGCACAATATCATATTTGAAATTGATAATGGGCTCTTAATTCAGTGTTTTAGAAGGTGTCTAATCTTACACACTTTTAAAATACTATCAGCAATTACACAATGATAATTTCACAAAAATACACAGTGAATTTGTTATTATTTTGGAATCTCGTAAAATTTTTCGGTTATTTGGTATCCTTCACCTTGTATTTCCTTTGACACTGAGAAAAAAAGTACCCTTGTGTCTCAGAAAGCGTTTACTCCTGCGCACTATTGATGTGTCTGATACAAGTATTCTTAAAACATTTCTTAGCATGTCCTTTCAATTTTTCGCCCCGAAAAAGGCTTTCCCCATACTTTGGACAGCAAATTCCGAGTTAATTTATTTAATTCCACTCGCTTTGCAAACAAATTACAGGTTCGTTGTTAATTAATACTCTTATAATTCTTGGTGAATGTATTATCGAGTTCCTCTGTTTTTCAATAGTTACCTCTCTCGCACATCACAGGCCGTGCACGAGCATCGAAAAACTGATACGGGCACTCAATGGAGATAACATTTGGCCACAGACACTTCTTAGCAAGACACTGGGCTCGCGGATGGGCGGGGCAAGTAGCCATCATGCATGCTTCAGGTGTATTTACTGGATTTTCAACCATGCCAGGCGGGCAGACCGACGCTGGATAAGAATCCAATGACAGCAAGAGGTTGAAAATTCATTTTAAAAAGTGATCGAAGTCGGTAATCGCTTCAAGTTTTCTCTGGATAATTGTCCTTTTACTTAGAGGCTGTCATCCTTTAGAGGTAGAAAGAAAAATAATTAAGGAAGATACGCCTGTTGGGCAGGAGTCACGTGGTTCGGCCGTATTTGTATTGTAATTGCCACTTTTATTACATTAATTTTTAAACACTATTCATAGAAGCATTTCCTCACCCATTGCTAGATATTTCAAAGTCAAAATTATTAAACACCAATGTGCTGACTCTATTTTCATTGGAGGTTCTACCGTAAACGTTACTGATAGATTTCTTCTTCCCCACTTGTTATTCTAAGCACCTGCTACTGTGTTACGCGTACCTTCACCACTCGTACAGTTAACATGATAGCCCTGGTCGTTGACGAAGACCGCCTTACACTTGCCACAGTACACGCTAACACACCGAGCCATTGGATCAGCAGGACATTGAGCGGTATCGCAAGGGTCGACCAGACAGTTCACCATTTCCACACCAGGAGGACAATCCGACACTTCAGGAACAAAAAAATCAGTACAAACAAACGGATATCAGCGATTTCAATAGATGTTGAGTGAATTAGATGTTCAGCTTAACACTGAAAACCTAATAAAACAAACTTCAAACCAACAACCTTATTACTAAAAGCACTGATTTAAGGTTCAAAATGACCGCATCGGTGAAGTCCCATCATCACCAGTACTAAAAGCATTGATTTCAGGTTCAAAATGACCGAATTGGTGAAGTCCCATCAACACCGGTACTAAAAGCACTGATTTCAGGTTCGAAATGACCGAATCAGTGAAGTCCCATCATCACCGGTACAACCATTATTCGGTCTTAGACGCAGGGTTTTTAGGTCGATTTCAATTACTTATATAAGTATCGAAGCAAGTGAATCAAATTATATATAATTATGATAAATGTTGGCCAATATCATCATTATTCGGTCTGTGACATTGTTAATATTTTTCTGTCAATTTAAATTACACGTTTGAGTAGTGATGCAAGTAAATCCAGCCATATTTAAAATCAAGCATAATTACAACACCATGCAAAAAACATGCTATATTTCCTGTTCCTTTATTTAAAAAAACCCAATGTGACTCGACTAAAAAGGAAATAATTCTTTAATCAGTCACAACGTATTGGGAAAGTATATTATTACATGACTTTAGAAAACGACTTTCCGCCCTTACATACTCCTGATAAAGTTATCCATGCTTTGCTCATTATGTCCTCATATGAATATGTCAAGACTGAACAGTTTCAAGAATGAGACTTTGGCAGATGCTCACCTTGTCCAGAGGTACAGTTTACATGGTTACCGAGAGGACCAATGTACACAGGTCTACATCCCCCACAATGATCCACCAAACAGCGGGCACTCGGTGCAGCAGAGCATAATGACGAGCAAACGTCTTCATAGGTGCAGTTCATGAAAGGTTGGTCGGCAGGGCATGGGTCTCTAGGCATCCGCAAGTCTGTCCAAAGAACGGTGTTATAAGATATTGTAATATGAACATTTTTACGCTGGGCATCTTTGGAGTTAAACCTGCGGGGTAAAAGTCACTTTAACAAGCGCAAGTAATTTTGAAGTATTCTAGTATTATGATGGCATTGGTAACTTTTGTATATCAGCTATACAAACGACGCAATCCGATATTTTTATCTATTCTCTTCACAATGCCCTTTGTTAGTAAAAATATCAATTATAATAACATCAATTATGGAATATGATTGGTTTTTTGTTTGCAAAGATTTTTCACCAGAACGTAAGAATAGCACAGATTGCAATTAACAGCAGTCAGCACCCTTCCAGGAGGATAATTGTTATATCCAAAAGCAAAAAGCATGTTTACGGTTTTTATACCTGTTTCACAGTCATTGCCAGTAAACCCATCCTGACAGCTGCAGACATACGCGGATGGATTGCTGGCTGCTGTGTAGCAAACACCACCGTTTGCACAAGGGCTACTAGCACAGGCTGTGTGAACAATAGGAGAACGAGACAATGACAGGTGTCACAATCTGCCTACCTCCATAGGATCCCTATGGCCGTGACGGCTTTAATTCAAGATTTATCCTATCAAACAATAGGAAGACCCACGGGTTATGCTTTGTGGGTCCTCAAACCTTTCCACAAAGCCCAAAAACCCCCGACAACAACAAATAGCAACTGATGTGTGAACCCCACACCCCACTTCTGATCAGCGCCTGCCGTCCCCTGTCTTGGAGCCCCTTGTTCGGATTTTCGTCCATAATCTTATATATTTTCTGTGCTGTCTTTGTTTATGGTTGTATGATTTGCGGTTGGACCGAATAATAAAAACAAAATGTATGTGTCAAGAAATCAGTGTTGACGGTCCTGGATACATGTGTTAGGCCACGGTCATGGTGGCTGCTGCGCATAACGTTTAATTTGCTCGATCTAGTAAGACGTGACGTACCATTTAAAGGATGAGAGCACACTTTCCCACAGCCATTACTGCAACATTTTTGACTATCTGGGCAATCCATGTCCTTGACACACATATTCACACAAGGCCCAAGTCCTTCAGGTACTGGACACATGCCTGGCTTATGCGCTATGGAAAAAATGATACCGGTACACAATACAGTGAGGATCATTCTACAAAGCTCCTTCGAAGTTTGATGTATATTCATACTTCCTTATCACCCATCCTTTCGTGTTTGATGAATGACAGATGCAAGTTTCTTGATTAGTAGCATTGTTTGATGCACGGTTTGTTGGTTGTTCGCTCAGTTTGTGTATATCTCGGTTTGTTCTTACATAAGTGTTTTTTTTTCTTTACTAAAAAATAAGTGTGTTGTTTCGTCGGTCATTCGTTGCTTATGTATATTTAAGCACTGCAGGCGTTATTGCTGCATGTTAATTACTATATTGTTTGGCTGAAAAAGTATCAAGATGTTTCTTACTGCAGTTGACCAAGTTCCCATCTTTGTACCAAGCAAAGGAATCGCAGTCATTACAGTCAGATATCTTACAGGTGGCATCTGGATGAAGCTCGCAGGAGGGCCCCAAGGTACAGAAATTTAAAAGGCATACCGTTGACAACACACTCGTGGGGCAAACTTTCAAATGATAAGGGAACAAAACCAGAACTTTTACATTAGTTATTGCAACCAACTGTGGTTTCATTTCTACTAAATTTAAAGATCTGCGAGAAGGCTATAGACATAAGACCAAAATGATAGAGGGGTATTTAAGGAGAGACATGTCCGTTACAAACTCATCCACGACTCACCTGGACACGTCTGCACACACAACCATCGCCCAGTGCTTGGATCGGTCGGATTCATCACGCACGTGCTGTATTAAATGGCATTAAGAAATAATTCTGGCATTTAAATCAGTTAACTGAATACGATGACAAAAGCTTTAGGCAATGCAGCAGTGTGTACCAAAGCAACCGATCCGACCATCAAAGGAGGCTTTGACAGAGAAATGTCGCTGTTCGGAGCAGGATTGAAATCAACGTAAGGGAGAGATCTTTTGTCCTGAAATAAAATAAAACCCAAGGCTGCATTATTTGGGCAGTAAATAGATAGAATGGAATGCAATGCAATGGTGTGGAGTCGGGTTAGCGTAGTGGTTCTTTCCCTCGCCTTTCCACCTCTGCGTCTCGGGTTAGATTGTCGGCTCGGTCCACATGTGGATTGGGTTTTCAGTCCCTACCTGACTCAGTGGGTTTTACCAAGAATATTCCTCTGGGGTTCTCCACCCACCTCTAAAACAGTAAACTGCTTCTCATCGTCTCCTCTCTACAATCTACAGAGCCAAGGGCGCTCAGTTGAGGAATCCGTGGTTTTACTACCAGAAATTAAATAATCATAACCTTTCAAAATTATCTTTCCAACACGAAAGAACCTGTCAAAATCCCCTGGGATTCGAAGTAAGAACACCCTCAACACTGATCCTTGTCCTGAATCCTTTTCATTTTATGTCCTTCCTTTTGGTCCACAACCCCACACAATGACGGGGGAGACGTTATCTGGCAATACCGTAACATATTTCAGCAGTGGCGTAAATTGGGAGATAGAGGATGGAGGATAGGGAAATGTTGGGGATGACTTACCCGGCCATAAATATTTGAAAAGCGAGGGAGGTGGTGTTGACAACATGACTTTATATAGATGATGTACATCTGTAATATGTATTCAGAATGACACATGGCTTTTTAAATTGTTCTCCTTTGTTTGCGTGCTATTGAACGCATTTTAGTTATTGAAAGTCTGAAAAATTCTTCAAAATCCGCTTAAAATTTTTCCCCCCACAAACAAGTGAGGGGTGGATGATTTAATAGCCCCCCCAAAAAACAAAACAAGTAGGGGGATATATATACCCCCATCCCCTGGGATTTATATCCATGTTGTTCGGCCCTGTTTCAAGCAATAGGGGCATGTCTCTGTAAAAGTCTCGTTTGTTAACAGTGATGAGTAGTCGGATCAGGTGCACAAGAGTGTCGACAAATTTTATTTTTACGGGCACTGTGATGTCACAAGTACCAGCTATTAAGGGAATGTAGAAAATTGATGTACAGATTGGAACCTACAAGTATTAAAGCGGAGGGTTACTTCTGATATTGGGAGATACACCGTCCTAGGGAGCTAGCCCTCTGAATTTGTAAGTCATTCAACTGAGCTTGGCTGAGAAAAATAACGAAAATGCCAAGGAATGCGTGATGCTTCAGCCACGCCTAACCATACAAATATAATTATATCCAAGTCAAATCTAGTCACCTACAGGTAATAACACTAAATGCACATTTATATCTGCCGTATGGTAAAATGAGAACTCTATCTAAAGTCTAGGAATCTTGCTCTAAATAACATCATCTTTCCACCAGGGAAGTGGTTTTCCTTTTTAAAATAAGTATAATCAGTTTGCTAATGAATGAAAGTAAATCCAATATTTGGTAACAAATGTCTGGTCAAAATTGTGTATAGACTTTCCAGTGAATCAAATCTGAAAGAGAGCACCCTCTATCCCTGAGATGATTTGTCGAAATAGGAAACGAGTAAATTTCAGAACAAATTATAAAGCAAAGATTTAAATTCCATCGAGCAAAAATTTAATGGCAAATCAATTCGCGTGAAACCATCTAACGCACATGAAATACGTTTTCAACTTACCAGTTTGCACATGGATCCGGGTTAGTAATGTCTCCGAGCTCGTTACATAAGGGGTCCGTGCCTTGGACAGTAAATGTACCAAATCCTGAAGGTAATTAAAACGAGAAGAACGGCAAACAGTTGAATGCTAAATTCAACCACTGCTTGTCATTGACGCTGCACATCCATATTGAGATGGGTAGGTTTTCTTTGTTGATATTTTAAATTCATTCACAGCCATTTCGGAGTGAAAAGATTCGTCACACAGAGCATATCGCGCCTATCTTGAAAAGTTGGGCAGACTGCATTGGATTTGTCGTTGATTGACAGCCTTTGTGAATTCTGTGTCTTGAGTATAATGATGAATCACTATACAGCTCTTCACTGGGTCACGGTGCTTGTTGACCTTGTATTTGCATGTTAACCTCCAATGGGCTTAACTCGGCTTTATGAAGCGGGTTTTTTTTCAATTTTCGATCCTTAAATCGAAAAGGCTTGAAGTTACCGTGATATCTTATAAAATGATTTCAGAAAGAATTACACAATGTCATTTCCCCAACCCCCTTGCCAGAAAATTAAAGTCTTTTCCACAATCACCCCACATGACAGTAGGTGGATTTATTGAAAAATATGCGAGGTCTGTTCATTACACAAATAAGTTGAGACCGATATCACACTCTGGATAATTCTGTAAGAAAGACTAAAGGTCAGGAATACGAACTAAAGAGCTGACGTTATCATATATTTCCGAGCGCCGCTGCTGACCGATAATGACTGGAAAACACACCCCTGTGGCCAATTCCCATACTCAGCTTTTCAGGGTATAAACTGTTTAGTACAGAAAAGGAGCAACTATTCTTATTAAGGTTGTCGTATGAAACCTTAAAAGAGTCATTTTAGACACACACACTCACATTTCCACAGACAAGCAAAAATGTGTGACTCTCGACAGCATTAGTATAAAGACCCTTGCCGCAAGCAATTTCTAGGGAATCAAGCTCCAGTTCACATTTTTACCTTTTAGAAACAAATGTTAATGTTACAGGCGTCCAGATTCTACCAATTATTAAATTTCACCATTGTTGACAAAGTCCTGGCACAAGCCAGTAAAAAAGATCTTCCAAGAAAGGACCAACGCAGCAATAATGCCACACATACATATTGCTCCAAGACTGAGGGAAAACTCCAATTTATCATTTTTATCCAACTGAACTGTACCACTTACCGGCCAAAACACACAAGGTTACCAGCAACTTCATCGTTCTTAGGCCGACAAAAGCGGACTGCCTGAAAATATTAAAAGTTATTGTTAGATATAAGTTTTGCACGTTTCAAAAGAGTGGTGAAATTGTCAGTTTGTCAGAAACAGGACCCTCATGAAAACCAATTGTGGTCATATGCTGCGGTTGTTGTTCGTTGGGCTCCTTATTCAGCCAAATTTATGCAAATTAAACCAATTCAAACAATTTTATGCAACTTGCATCTTTGAAGGTATAAACCGTTCTGGATTACCCCTTTTGGGGCGATGAAAAGCGATACCTATAAGAACTTGATAATATTTTGGAAGTTCATAAAGTAGAGTAGACTTGTTCCGTCAAACCGTCAAACGTTCAGTTTTTGTGTGATCGTCCAGAAAGGGGATTTTAAGGGTCAAGTGTTCAAGTTTGACTCCCGAAAATCGACCAGTTAGTGATCAAGTCGTAATTCCATTTTCCTAAAAGTATGTTACCACAAAGACATTCACATGAACGTGTGTTTGTTTGTCGCTTTGATGTCTTAACTGAGCGAATGAGTTAAAATATCTGGTACATAGCTATTTGACTGGCCACGACACCAGCACAGCGGTGTGTACAACTTCTGTACAGGTCTTACGTAGTATGGTACAAAATGGAACACATTTCTGGACGTTGTTGAGTTGCACACGTACATTCATGAAAGCTGAAGTCATTCACTGGATACTATTCAAGTCCAAGACAAATGGTGAGGTGGCCTCATACTAGAGTTGGCGACTTTTGCGAGCGTAGCAAACTAGGTTTCGTTAGAGGAAAAGCCGCGACTTCTTGTTTAAAATTGTCTGCGATTGTTTTGCAACGTTCGTGCGAATGTCGTACGACGGTCGTGTGGAATTCATGGCGATTTTGGTCCACTAGTGGTCTATTTTGTGTGGCAATTTTGGTGAAAGTCGCAGGACAGTCGTCCTACTTTCTCAAGACGTGTGTGTGTGACGGTTTTGAGAGGGTTTGGTGCCTTCGGCGAACACACGCGAAGGAAAGGCAACTTTGGAGACCACTGCGCCTCTCAAGCATCATGCAACCATTGCGTAACGGGCTGGAATCATATTTCGTGTTCACAAACCAGCTAGTATAAAACCTCCCAGCAAAACTGAGGGCAGCATTTGTCTGAATAATATCTACTTTTCCTGGCGTCCCACAGAAATTCTCCAAAGGTTCGCAAATAGTCTCGAAACGTGCACCAGAATGATTCCAACTTCTAAAAATCTTCTCAAATGTGTTGGGTTGTTGTTTTCAGTTGGTGAAAGTTGGCGACATTTTTGAAATGGTTTGGTGCCCGTTGACACTTACAAAGGGTTGGACACTATTTTGAGGCAATCTGGAGGGAAACCTGGAATGGCAAGATTCGCTGAAAATTTCAAACACATTCGAATTCCCGCGTTCATCTTTGCAAACCAAGAGAACTCCAATACACCATGGAGGTAAGAAAATTCGCACCCCCCCCCAAAAAAAAGCCTATTGTAAGGTCCTTGAAAAGACAAACTGCGACTAGTCCAAGTCACTGGTGAGGGCAACCATACTCATAGTTCGATGGCCTGTATTCATTATACATGTACTGGAAATTGCCTGTACGCTTCATGGCTACCGCTTCAGTTGTAAATAAACTCTGTTTACATGTATCATTTCTTCGTGCATGTTAGACATTGGGTTGGTTTCCTTTCGACCATCCCTTAGAATAAGCAGGCGAAACAATTTAAAACTCTGAATTTCGGGCGTTTCCAAGGCGTTCTGCAGGGTAAAACAGAAATAAGTTTGTACTGCAGAGTAGGTGGAATAGTGTGTCCTCCATGCACCTCGACACACACCTCTTTCAGAGATTTTAAACGCAAGTGCGTTGGCGCAGAAAAAAAACACAAGTATTCAGGCTGTCCCACTTTTGACTGTTGGCTATTCAAGGACGCCTGTTTTTGACAGCTTAGTTGAGCGTGAACAAGCATAATTGTCGTGGTGATATGTAGTTCAGAAGATGAATTTCTCATAACACTCAGGGCCAAACATAATTTATTGTCAAACGTGCCTTTGTAGGGGCGGATATAGGTTTTTTTTTATTCGGGGTTTGTTTGTTTTTTATTTGACAAGACCCGAAAGATTACAAAATGATCAAACAAAATAAAAAGAACTAGGCCTACATATAAATCCAGGGCTTTGTCGAGGATAGCACAAAAAAGCTAGAAATAGCTTATTTCCACTGCGGTTCGAATATTTTTGCTGGAGGTGTTGTATTTTCCGCCGTTGTTGAAGCCTTTAAATCTATTTATTTTGACTACAGGGTTTATGGGGTTTTTTTGGGGGGGGCGTTACAATAATTAGACGTGGGCGCTCAGGACAAAAATGGCAAGGAATGGGGGGGGGTTGATACCCAATCCCCCCTCCCCGGAACCGCACCTATATTGGATTCTGAATACAGTCTTGCCTAAATTCTGTGTGGAAATTCTTGAGAGGTATAATTTCTCAATATCCTAAATTGAATCGTACGGTTCGGTGATTGCGATAGAGTACTGGTGGGTACAAGGCAGTGCCAAGTACACCTGTGAGACCTCGACAGGACAATGGGGGCAACTGAACGAAGATTGTTGAATGCCACGAGTGCTTTCAAGCAATCTTTTGTTATATCATTCAAAGCAAGCTAAAAAAATCTATGCACTGGAAGCTTTTTTAATCTTGACTACCACGCTGTTAGGGGAACACTAATGCCTGCTTGATTTGAACTTTTGTCTGGCGATAAATAGGCAGGAGAGCTGTGGTAAATAATTATTGCTAACTATCTTGCCTGCTATTGCGTCTGAAACTTACTCCTTGAGTTTGTTAACGATGCAAATATCTAATAACACTTGTGAGACTGTCTCCTTGTCCAAACAATTACACTTTGAGCATGTCACGCAAAGAAGATCCAATTTTCTAAACAAATTTGAATCAGTGGATAATGTATAAAATCTTTGGAAAACAGAGGTGACTTGATATTATGTCCATCACAGAATTACTTATGACACAATTCCAATACGATACCTTGTCATGTCGATGCCACAACACGAAAACCAAACAGGGGTACATACGACTGGATACGACAGTAGCTAGGACTATCCCTAGGATGTACGCGCTAGATTCATCCTCACTGTTTAGAATCCTGTTTTAGAGCAACACACTGTCGTTTTTTTTTCCCTGATCTGAAGCCAGGACTGACAAGTGCCTTACCTTTAAGGTCCAGGCAGGGATGGGACTTTTTTCTTGAAAAAAAAAAGACTGTCCAAATTTGTTCATAACTGACAGAATCCCCACACCATGCAAGCAAGAACGCTGGCGGTATCATGCCCCTCCATCTACTCCCTCTCCACTCGGGATACGCCACAGGGGCAACCCTCGAATATTACAATACAGATTTGGAGGATGTTTCATCCCAACTATGACATGCCCACTTTTTGTGCTTAATTTAAGCGGTTTATCAACTTTGGCTAACTTTCCAGTTTCCGAAATGGGCAGCAATCGAATTTGAAAAGAACTTCAGAGTTACAAGCAAACAGCTTTCAAACTCGCCCCAGCCTGAGTCAAGAGCATTATGATCAAATCAATTATCGCATAGGAAAAACATTTTCGACATTTATGAACTGACACTCAAATACGTTCCTGAAGAGCAAGTATACAAAAATCACAGTCAAAACAGTTAAGGAAAATTGAAAGAATTTTTGTAATGCAATTCCAAGGAGATATCTACATAACATTACTCTAAGGGCGAAAGGGCTGTAAGTGAATGTTTTAATAAAATTTCTCCCTAGAAACAATGACACGTTCAAAGATAGAGCTAAAACTTAAAACTGTAAACGAAAAGTGTAACAGTCCATGTTAAGGATTTTAATCGTCGCTTAAACTGCTTTGTACATTTACTGTGCATGTATATAATTATACATAACACTGATTGCATATAGACCTAAAGGAAAGTTAACAATTTTAAGGAAAAACTTCATCCAATGAGGATGCCCCAAACCAAATGGCGATCGAATGCTATTTAATTCAACAAATGTTAACGAAATTCAACGCAATGAAGATAAATAACAACAAAGGCATTCGTAGCATGAGCGAAATACGTGCGTTCTCAAATGATTCCAAATCCACTTCTGACGTGTGAAAACCTTTCGATGCTTGATCAAATCGTTTTTGCAAACGATGTTGTTTCGAATATTGTTTTTTAGTCAAATTTGGACATTGTTCTAGAGAACTGGAAAGAAATCTGTTTTCTTCTGTAAACCTGAAGATTTCGAATTTTCAGTTAAGTGAAGACTGAAACACGGTACTCTAGACTATAGACGTTCCTTTTTGAACATTTAACATATACCATACTTAAAGAACTGTTTCTAGCGCTTGTATATTTTTACTGCAAGTCCTTCATAATTTTTGGATTGTTGCTTGTCTTTCCCACGCACCTTAATTCGTCTCATAGACTCTATACGTGATCGAATAGAGAGCATTTTCTCCAAAATTGTCAGCTCTTATTATTATTCGTTTCACTTTATTAGGATCTGTATAAACTATATTCATTTCGCGGGGGAAGGGAGACCTAGCACAAGTTTCGGCTTCTTGTCTGACGTCCCCATTCTACTAAAAACTACATGTAGTAAACTAGACCGATGTTAAGGGTACTGAAATTGGCACTGTGACAAGTTTACATATGTGATTAACGAGGCTAGACCATGCAAGTGTGCAGAATACCAAATGCCTTTAGGACTTTAAGAACGCATTCTTGAAAACAAGGAATGTACCTAAATCAATCTTATCTGCTTTGTTTTCGCTACTTACCTCATCAGTTTAATGTGCTAAGCCCTCCACATAGCCACCATTCCTGTCAATGAACATCTGACATCTTCATAACATGTACCTTACTGCTCGTCTGATCATTTCAAAGTCTACGGAGATTATTAACTTCTTCCATTATTCTTGCACAATAAATCCTGAA
The DNA here is from genome assembly GCF_054643075.1 of Acanthaster planci. Taxonomy (NCBI): domain Eukaryota; kingdom Metazoa; phylum Echinodermata; class Asteroidea; order Valvatida; family Acanthasteridae; genus Acanthaster; species Acanthaster planci. Next base: position 18,429,395 of record NC_141777.1, on the reverse strand, counting down.
CATAAGCGGAGGGTGTAGTGAAAATTTGGTTCTGAAGGTGACGCCATGAAAAGAAATCGCCTTCACCCCACATTGACTTTTGTTATCAATATGCAACTTCTCACAGTTCTTATAGCAAAGGCATTTGGTATTCTGCACACTTGCCTGGTCTAGCCTTGTAATTAATCACATATTGAAACCTGTCACAGTGCCGATTTCAGTACCCTTAACATCGGTCTAGTTTGTTCACTCATCTGTGTCAATAACATCACAAGCTGTATACTATTGCAAAGAGGGCATTCTGCCCTTTCTCGAGATATATTTCTCTTTCCCATATATAAAGAAATTTTGCTATTACAGTAATTTTTATCTCGGTATACTTTTTATGTGTAGTATGACGAATGAACCTGAATCTCTTCACTACATGTCAACTTAATTCCCTGCCCTCAATGGCATACATATATTTTGAGATGGCGGGCAGAAAACTCTGAAGGGAAGAAGGAATACAGCCATGCAGTAGACCCAACCTTTGCTTTATTACTGGTGAGGCCGTATAACTTTGCTCAATGTGCATTAACGTGATACCTGAGACAGGGCCTGATGTGTTTTACGCGACTAGTTCGCGCAGAGTTCATTCATTTCGGAAACTTTATCACTCAGATCATACTCGTTCAAACTAAAACAATTAGTTTTAACTTCATCCCGGGGAAAAATTCCAGTGCAATAGCTGCCTCTCAAGGGTACCCGGCCAGCAAACAGAATTTAAACGATAAAATCACTTAAATTCACATGACAAAATTACACAAATTGCACGGAAAACGAGTACTTGATACAGAATATTGATTTTAAAAAATTGTCATCAAATAGCGACAATATCAAACAAAGAGGAAGTTTGGAGGGACAATTGCGGTCGCAAACTTATTGCTGAGACGGGCCATCAACAATGCAATAATAATTCAGACCAGGAAAAACCAATACAAATTAAAATAGCATTGAACTAAGTCAGGAAAAATCATTCAAGCAGGCGCAATTACCCTAGTTCAAAACACAATCAGTGGCTAATAGGGCACACTTTAATAGAAAGAACACAATTTTTTAAATTCTTTCTCAGCCGATCTAGGTTACACATGCAGTTTGGTGCACATTCAAACAAATAACGTTTTATTCATTCAAAATGGCAGCTATAGCTTCGCCTGCAGATTCTAAAACCGATGCATCATAAGTATTGCTGAACAGAAAAGGTGTCTTACTCTTCATTCGATATCCTATTAGCATCAGCCTATACGTGCGTAGGCTCATGATTTTAGTGAATTTGTTTACAGTACATTAATCATACGAGAACAATAAATGTTAACTTATATGTCTTGTTGATGAACCCAAAAATTAAAGACTATTTCCAACTTACTGACTCTAGATACAATTGTTCATCTCCAGCGCTAACAAACAGGATTTTCTACATAAAGGTCATTTAGACAAACTTCACAATGGAGATAAACTTCAGAAAGATTGTGAATGGAACTTTTGAAACTTGTCGATTAAAATTCGTTGCTAAATCTTACAGTGTCTACAAGCACCAAAAGGTGCAAATAAATCGAATGGATAAAATCAATGAAAGTTACAAAGCCGTTTTTAAGGCACTCTGCGGTGACTGGGGGCCTTGTTATTTCACAACAAGTAAGATGTTACTCGTTTCGTCTGCATAATGTTAGGCAAAAATATGCGCAAACTTAATATTATTTCATAAACAACTTATAATTCAGTTTACCTTCTACCCTTGTCTTCTGTTTGTTTTGCTCAGTTGATTGTTGACTTATAAAAAAGAAACACAATTTGATTGTTTGATGCATAATGACACGATACGCAAAAGCGAAAGAGCATACCGGTATTGAGTGTTCCGATTTCATCTCGAAATGCTAAAAAGAAAACGCATATTGATTCATAAACCAAGCATTCTGTAAAAAGCATTTATTATGATCTTAATGCAAAAATGAAACGGCTATATGGAAGGACTTTCTTTTTGAAGTGAAATAGGCGAGGAAAAGCTGATCATGTGAAGTGAAGCGACATGCGCTTCTGTAATTGTAAATCTCTAGAACAATCGTTACTTGACCTCATAGGCGTGGATGTTGCCGGAGGTCGGCAAGGGAAAGTTACCTCGGTAACTTTAGACAAAATACCTTTCCCATGCTGGGTAAGCCCCTGACTTAAAAAGTGTCTAGATTCGTACTATTGCCCTAGGGAAAATCCAACTGTAACATGGGACAATACTTACCTGATGATACAGCAGGTCTGACGACACAGGCAGCCGATACAACTCCGTCAGAAGTCGAAGGACAAACAATGGTTGCTCCTACACATGAACTGGATTTCTGACGTAGCGTGTGCTGCCCTCAGAACCTAAGTCAGATCTAACTCTGTTCAAGCAATTCACTTGTTAAGATATTCGGAAGGCCAGCGAATATGAACATTAGCCCAACAAAAATATGAATTGCGCACTGCAACGAGTCCTTTCAAAGCACTCCATTCATACCAACAAAGGTGTTACCTTGGGCCAAGGTTGCTAAACGTTCCAGACCCAGGGGCACGTATACAATTCCTGCTTAGTTCACACGCAACCAGGCTTTTCATAATTACACAACAGAGATGCGCCGTACCAGCTTGTAACCGCTCCACGATAACAGTGAATTTTCACGTGCATCCACCAGCGTAGTTATACGAGATTACAAAGCGAAAGTTCACTACCAAATAAAAATTTTCAAAGTACTGTAACAGTCCTGACGCTTAATTAAAGAAGCCAAATCAGAACAGTAGCGGTGTAATAACTCGAGTCAATAGAGTTGTACTCGAGTCACCATCAAAAGATTCGACTCGAGTGAAAATTATTAAGAATTGATTCCCAAAATAAAACCAAGTTTCTTTGCGAAAAAATGTTGCAATGACTTACAGAGAATGATATCCATGTCATATATTATCATTGAGAGTAAGGAGTGGTGTAATACTCTGTATACGTGGCTTTGAGTGCGCTCTTGATTCAGATGCTTTCTCAGATCAGATAATTTCTCAATTCAGATGATTTCTTAATTCGGATAAAATGAGATTTCCGTACGATAAGCCATTGCGTTGTACAACATGTCTAAATTTTGACAAAAATGTCTACGTTGTAAAGTTTTGTTCTAGTTTTAAAGAATTTCGAACCATAAAAATTCATTCCATCCTATAGATTACGTTGCGTATATAAAAATTAATTTGCTCTTTAAAAATTCACTCGATTCGGAATCTAAAAAAGAAATGACATCCTTAAGATTTTGTTCGGTTTTTGAAAAATGTATACGAGCTTTTTAAAAATGACATTCGCTTAAAACGCAATAAATTAAAAATCTAAAATGGATTCAATTTAACAAAAACACGTCCCAATTTCTCGACCCTAATTCTACTTTGTAGTGGATGGCGTACTCCGACCGGTATACCACAGACAGTTCACAAAATTCTTGGTATAACAGCTGGGGCCGGAAATGCCCGAACATTAACGATACCATCTGAATGGTCTTTTTCCTCTCCCCTTTCAATTGTAATCTTTGTAACAATTTTTACAGTTTTGAGGAGCATTAAAGAAAAAGTGTTGACGTTCAACTGATTTTAATATGGACAGAAAAAGTTCGAAATGGTTCGACTATTCCCGGAAATCTAGGGGAGTGTTGGTCACGTGGGCGTTGGGTGATACAGGACCCTTGATAAGAAGAGTTGTCGGAATCATTGGGTCTGGTAGCCAGACTGAGTTTTAATATGCAGCGAGTTAAACTAATTTTAGCTAACTCGCCGCTGCGAGATAATGACTCGCCGCGGTGAGATTACTATCTCGCCACGGCGAGATAGTAAGTCGCTGCGGCGAGATAGTATTTCGAAATATTTTTTTGCAAGTGGCCCTTATACGCTTCCGTAGATTCGTAGATAATCAACCGCAACAACGGCAAGTTGAATGACGTCAAAGACTGTCAACCGTCATGGTACTCCAGGGGCACGGAAATCGCCCGCTATCCTTGTTGTTAGAGTGCACGTTGATTTCAAAAAGCTTTTATGTAATGAATAATTAATCATTTTATTCTAATTATTTTTAATATAATCTAATGAAAATGTATATCTATCAGACAGTTACAAATTAAATCCAAGTTTGGGGTTTTTCCCCATATAAATCGGTGATTTTTGTCCCTATTATCTCTATATTTTGCACCCCCCTCATTTTTTTCTTTTATATATTCATTTTTTTGGGGGGGGGAGGAAGCACCCACTGGCGATACCCATGTTCCCGGCCGACAAGCAACCAGAATGGTTGAGAACAAAATTTCATACCACCTCACTGGATCCTATCACGCATGATTTATACACGAACAGAATACGCCTGGAATGAACAAGGACGAGCACGCGAAACTACCCACCAACCCGTCGTAGTTTTACTGTCGGTAAGTTTCTCATCACAAAAAAGTATAAACGTAGTCTGATAGACTTAGGTTATTGTGACGAATATTGATGGTTGCACTCTTTGACTAGTGGGACAAGAGGCAAAGAATTATGTTTAGGATATCATCGTTATTGTGACGAATATTGATGGTTGCACTCTTTGACTAGTGGGACAAGAGGCAAAGAATTATGTTTAGGATATCATCGTTATTGTGACGAATATTGATGGTTGCACTCTTTGACTAGTGGGACAAGAGGCAAAGAATTATGTTTAGGATATCATCGTTATTGTGACGAATATTGATGGTTGCACTCTTTGACTAGTGGGACAAGAGGCAAAGAATTATGTTTAGGATATCATCGTTATTGTGACGAATATTGATGGTTGCACTCTTTGACTAGTGGGACAAGAGGCAAAGAATTATGTTTAGGATATCATCGTTATTGTGACGAATATTGATGGTTGCACTCTTTGACTAGTGGGACAAGAGGCAAAGAATTATGTTTAGGATATCATCGTTATTGTGACGAATATTGATGGTTGCACTCTTTGACTAGTGGGACAAGAGGCAAAGAATTATGTTTAGGATATCATCGTTATTGTGACGAATATTGATGGTTGCACTCTTTGACTAGTGGGACAAGAGGCAAAGAATTATGTTTAAGATATCATCGTTATTGTGACGAATATTGATGGTTGCACTCTTTGACAAGTGGGACAAGAGGCAAAGAATTATGTTTAGGATATCATCGTTCTTATAATTATATGAATATCTTTTTGATTTTAGTCTGTAACTCATAAGCCCTTAAAACTGTAGATAATTTTCAAAAACACAATGCCTTCCAAAATCTTGAATATACAATAGGCATATAATGGTTCAAAGTTTGTCAAAGCCAGAGGGGATAATGGCTTAAGCTCCCACTGTCTATAAAGTGTTCCCATATGGTGTGCGACTCAAATAGCCTCTGACAACCAGTGGCGTAACTAGGGTGCTACAGCTTAGGGGACACCTGGGTTTCACAATTTTTTTTCAGGGGCACTGAAAATAATTGAACTGGGTGCCTGTCTAAACGCCTTCCTACATAAATGGACGTAAATGTCCATTTCAAAATTTCAAATGGGGGGGGGCACTCGCGGGGCACGGGCCTCCGTGGTGGGGGCACGTGCCTCCCCCCTGCCCCTTCCCCCAGCTACAGTTTACCAGTTATAAGTCTCCTGTTCAATTGGCGTAGAGCATGACGGTATAGGGGCTGCTTCCGACGGTGGGAGAGATCATCACATCTCAGTGGGCGGCTACCGCCCGCCTCAAGTTGGGTACCCCCAGCCAGTTGGATGCTGACCCGTCACGGTCCGTTAACCTCACGGGGTGCGTGGGGTTTAGGATGAAAACCAAAAAGTGGATTGATAAACTGTGTACCAGGCAACAGAAAGAAGAAAACTCCAGCCCTTTACATGTAACTGGGCACTTGGAACGTCAAGACAATGATGTCCAGCTTTTCCAACAACCTCCAAGAAGTAGATGACGCACGCAAAACAGCAGTCATCGATATGGAACTGAGTAGACTGCAGATGGACATCGTTGCTCTCCAGGAGACGAGACTGTCAGATTCAGGATCTGTTAAGGAGAAAAGGTTCTCTTTTTTTCTGGCATGGAAAACCATCAGACGAGACCAGGGAACATGGCGTCGGTTTTGCAGTAAGGAACACTCTGCTGAAACTAATCTCCCCACCAACAGAAGGTAACGAAAGAATCCTGTCCTTAAAGCTTCACTCATCCGTGGGACCAGTCACTGTAACATATCAGTGCATATGCTCCAACCCTGACGTCCATTGCACAGGCTAGGGACAAATTCTACGAGGACCTGATACTCGCTATCGAGAGAATCCCTGAAAAGGAATCATCGTTCATCCTCGGTGACTTCAACGCCAGAGTCGGTGCTGATCATAGTTCATTGCCAACATGCCTAGCACAGTCGGCACTGGAAAGTTCAATGAAATCGGCCAACGCTTGCTCGAATTCTGCTGTCATGACGATCTCTGTATTAGCAACACCTTCGTCTTCAATACGAAGCCTCAACACAGAGTCTCCTGGAGACACCCCAAGATCAAAGCACTTGCACCAGCTCGACCTTATCCTCACCAGACGCTCCAGCCTTCCCAACATCAAGATTACACACACTTATCAGAGCTCGGACTGCGATACCGACCATTCCCTAGTGTGCAGTAGAGTGAAACTGGAGGCAAAGAAACTGTAACGCACGAAAATCATTGTGGAAAGGACTGTCACTTCCGAAATGGCCTTTCCAGCTACACCAGACGCTGCTCCATCATTCAGAGGGCAACACCATTATCTTCAAGTTCCGAGACTGAAGGATGCCCATGTTATGTTACATAATATGGTAGGTTTGAATACAGGACGGAAGTTCAGTTGTGTCCATGGTACTGGCTTTTTAAAGAAGTGGTCGGCAAATGAGCATGTTTTAGACAAACTCTGAACGACTCTGCTTTCTAAACTTTGTATTATTATTTTTGACAGTCATTGGCAATGACAACAAGGATTCCCCCAAAGCGCCCTAGGCACTGCAGCTCGCAAGCCTGAAGAAACCTGTAGAGAGGAGACAATGAGAAGCAGTTACAGTTTTAGAGGTGGAAAGAAATTAAAACCCCAGAGAAAATATTCTGGGTAAAACCAACGGAATCAGGTAGGGACTGCAAACCCAATCCACCTGTAGACCGAGCCGGAAATCGAACCCAGACAGCAGAGGTGGAAGGCGAGGAAAGAACCACTACACCAACCTGACTCACTGATGGATTAATCTTTTCAGAAAGCCATTTTGGAGTCGGGTCGAGATCAAAAGATATCGATGGGTCTCTGAATATGGTTAGACTTCCTTCAGTCTAGAAAAGCCAAAAGGAAAGTTTCAAAGGTCGATGGCACAAATTTTGCCTTTCATTCAAAGATGGTGGGGAGTTGGAGAGAAACCTGGGTGATAGAAGATTTCGACACTGAAGCGATCACCAACAACACTCACGCAGCCGTGAAACAAGTAAATGAGGCACCTCAGTCCTGCAAAGAAATCGATTTGAAATACGATTTACGAGCGAAGTAGTTTTTTTATTCCCAGAAAATACTCAGTTTGTAGGGTGTAGTATGCGTCTTTTAGCTGGTGATCAGTCTGGAGGGATGAGGTGCCCTGTACATCCGCTCGAGGGCTAGGTGGCGACACTGTACGTTCGTTGTATCGGCTAGCTATAGATATTTAGTGTGTACGACCAGGATTGCAGATAGGATGCACTCAAACGTGTTTGTCTGAATTAAATTTCAAACCCTTTATATCAATCCCTAATTTGTGCGTCAGCGTCACCTCGAAACTGTTCCGAATCAATTAACGGCACAAAACTAGTGGAAATCATTCTTGTAGGTCGGCAAGGTATAATTATATGAGAGGCAAGTGTCACCTTGAGAGATGAGAATGCAAGGAATCAGCTACTCGTGTGATGAAGAGGTCGAGGATATGATTAAGCTGATGAGTAGGCTCTTGGAAATATGCTGGATGCTGCATGAAGCCAGCAAATCAACAAAATAATAACTACCTCTCCTGTGGCGAACATACATTTTCGTTGTGAAAACTGAAACTTAATCTTTGGTAATGATGATGGAAATTTCATTAAGGACTAGGGCACTATATACGAAGAATAAAATATTAGCAGTTGAAATCCCTAATTGATAAGTGCTGTCACATAGAAATGATTCCTGACGGCAAACATTCTGTAAAATTGATCATCAACAGAACGGTATTGCGCATACTTTTGGGGGGAGGGAGCTGATGATCAAGTCTGAATTGTCGAGCTAGGGGATGGGAAATTAGATCAGAATACGCACGCACCAGAAAGGAGGTTTTGCTTTGGGAGAGGGGAATAAAACAAGCTCTTAAAAATGATTAAATGAATCGAGGTCTAAAAACATTTCTAAAAACACAACACACATTTTTATTAAGGCCCACCTTCGTGTATTAACATGGTAGCCTACATGTACGTCTAGCGCACGGGGAGCGGGGCAGCGGCTTGCATTTACCACATTGTATAATTTACAGCTAGAAAAATCGGAAAGGGCGCCCTCTTGTGCTCATATTGCATTTACTTTCTTTCTTGCGTACATACTTATGGGCATAAAATGGTGGACTGTGTGAGGACGAAGCTGTGATTACCTACCTTACCATATACCATACCTAGAACATCAGCTAAATTAAAGCTGTCACCGACAAAATGATGTTCATGATGTGATACGGGATAACATGCAGATTTGTGTTAGAGTCGATTGAACGAGGTAATCAAGATGGATCATACACTTTTGGTGCTACAGCTGGTGGTAGGCCTGGCAGTTTTGTCGTTTGTTCGTCAAAATGTGGCAGGTACGTCGTACAGAGCGGCACCAGGTTTCATGGACAACGGGCACACAGCCAAAAAGTCCCCCATGGACTACAGCCGTTACGCGGCAGATGAACGCGATATCGGCAGCCACAGCGGAGTGTCTAGTTTCCGCGGTCTGAATGAGTGCGACAGTAGATATGAGCTGAAAAACTCCTCTATTATACGCACCAAAGACTCCTTGAATAACGGGGCAGAGTTCGTGGGCGACACGAAGGTGGATGGGGCGGCAGAATGTCGCTGGCGGTGCTGCCAGAAAGAGGGGAGTTGTGACACAGCCATCTTTGTTGAGGATGAGTCCAAGAGTAAAAACTGCTTCTTGTTCAGGTGCTGGCACGAAGGGACTCTAAAATGCCTGTTTTCCAGTCACTGGGGATATGTGAGTGCGATAATAGGGGGGTTTGATGATTTACCCCCAACAAGTCAAGTTGTTAGTGAAGATGACCCAGCTTTGACAGGAGATGAAGACTTTCATCACAGTGTGGAAAATCTTCAATCACAGGATGCTATGAATCCTGACGAGCCCAAGGGTACAGTAATCAGTATTCATGTTTTGTGACATGATTGCACAATTCAGAAAGAATTTTATATATGAATGCCTTTTCCCTACATCATACATGTACAGTACATATAGTATGGCCCTATGGGGCAGCACGGACATCCGGGATTCTCACAAAGTGGCAGGTACTGTGCCGGTGAAACTGGCGACGCACACACCAGCCATTCTGAGTTACACAATGTTTTCTTTGATCAGTACGTATGCGAGCACTCATTGCAGTTGTTTTCATCGGCGCTGTGTGGTTGCTACCCGTAATTTTGTGAAACACCTGGATGTCCGTGCTGCCCCATAGGCCTAGTAGGCCTGTCAATGTCGGCGTACATCACAACTCCAAAACTGTTTCTAAATTCGGAGGAAGTTTAGTTGGAGACAAAAACCAGTCCTTTTGAAAGAGAGATGTGTCTCATTAAAAGGGGCCATTTATTCCCAAAGGGACTTTGATCAAAATATCCACATGCTAATTGCCAATTTTTTATCCCGTATTTTCCATTCATATACGCACATAGGTTACATGTATTTAAGCTGTTTTTATGAACTATATGTAAGGGGTTGCTTTGATGCAGTCTTTTCCTACTATTTATGTCCCGTCAAGTGCAGACTCCTACTTGTAATCCTGGAATTAAATGGTAGAATTTTTAAACGGCAGCCTCGGGTGTTTTCTTCTGCTGAATCCAATTATGGCATTAGAAGGATCCCCAGGTCACTGGTTGTCCCCATTTAGAGGGACATTCTCTTTTATGGAAAACTGATTTTTTTTTCTCCGTATAAAGGGACTTCTCTGAGTTTAGGGACAGTCTCTGAGTTGTGATGTGAACCTCTACAGCCTATTAGCATTAGCCATCTGAAAGCAATAATACATCACCTTCATGTCAAAAGTCAAATTAACAGGATACAAAAATGTACATGTAATCATGTTTAAAACACTTAGATTTTTTCAGACCAGTCTCAGAGGGATTGAGTACACATCCGGGCAATTTGTCATTTTATGTGGGGACAAATTTCATGGCTTTCTTTGTTTTATTATTCAGGACACACAGAGGATGATGCTGAGTGTGGCACTGGACAGATCCAGTGTGCCAGTGGTGAATGTATTGTGGTTCGTTATATCTGCAATGGCGTAGATGATTGCACCGATGGCTCAGACGAGATGGGATGCAAATATGGTGAGATGACTGGCCAGTGATGTCATCCAGGGGGAGGGGAGACTAGTCCCTCCCCAGGGTCATGTTAAAAGTGTCAACATTTTAGAAAAGATAATTAATATGTACATGTAGATTATCGCCTTCCTTTAGAAGGGTCAGGATTATACAGATAATTGTCATTGTCAATCAATCAGAAACTATCCCCCATCTTCAAACCTGTGACTGGGGGTTGAATTGTGACTTTCCTAGACAGGTGCCCTGTACGGTTGGTATTTAAGCAGTTCGTCTGAGTCCATGGAGTCTGTTGATGCATTGTGCATGCAGTATGAGTCCAAAAACTGGACGCTTTTCAAACTGCCTTCTGTTTTATTTTGTAGCATTGTTTACAAGACTTTTTACATATGTACATCTACAAAGTTTTTAGAGCAATTCTCCCTGCTTCTTTTGGTGATAGCTACATGTACACAGCGTTAGGTTTCATGCATGACTGGAAAGAAGACACTTTGATGGGTTTAGGTGAAATCAACCACACAAGGCTGGATCAAAAAGAGACAAACAAGAACTTCCTTTTTTAAAATTGTATGCTCAGTTAAAACATTTGTGGAAAGTTCATCCATACATGTATTTCACAATGTCTGTCTTCCACATGGCCACCGTTTTGTTGAATGAAAATCTGGGCTTGACACATTCCTGGGACAACATGGCAAATTATCTGCTACTTTTTGCCAGAGACTCTTGACAGAAAGTTACAGTTTTTGGATTGGGCTATGCTATTGGAAATAGAAATTTCATTGGACCTTTCCGCTTGCAATGAAACATTGATATCGTATCGTTCGTAAAAACACATATCGGGATATCGTGCAAATCGATATGCCAAAAATTATCGCGATAAGCTCCAAACGATGTACTGTACATGCACATAGGGAAGTCAATGCACCGTGTGTTTAGCCCTGCATGCATTACTGCATTTAGGCCACACATATACTTCATGGAAACCTCAAACCACAAAGACACTGTTGGCCCCAGCAACTGCAATGACAGGTAAGAAAGGTAAGCAGCTAAAAAAAACCCTAAAACAACACGCATTGCAGGTAGATGAAAGCTTGGGTATTACAGGTACATGTACCTATATGCAAACCTTCTAAACTGGAACCCTGCAGTAAAATGGTGATGTACATTTATGCAGCTATGTAACAGCCAAGATTTTCCTGACATGCACACCAGTGCATGTACTTGTATGTCTCTTGTATTGTAGCATTTCTAATGGTTCCAAAATCCCAAATACATGTACATGTACATACTGTAACTACATATACATGTATGTATGCATACATTGAAAATTAGTACTGTTCTCAATAGATATGTACATGTGTACAACTTGCACCAGCATAAGTACTTATAATATATACGGAGTTACAATGTATTTACTTGAACTGTGGATGTTGTTGGAAAGTTGTTTTCTTCCTCGTTTCAGTCAGAATTTTCTAGCACACTTGGTACAGGAGTGCATGTATACATGTACAGCATGTACAAATGCTCAAACCTTTTGGCTTAACTTTCTGTCTGCTACAAAAGAGCACAAATTCAAGCCTGTGGTTGAGATATTTTCTATTTAACTAATTATCATGCTATCAGAATTCTCTCTTCAGTTTTGCATATTTGTCTTGCACACGACGCAGAAATGACGAAACCTTTCTTAACGTTCTGTCTGCAATTCAAGCCTGTGGCTCAGATATTTACCATTTATCATGCTGTCTGAATTCTGTCTTCATGTTTGCTCATTTATCTTCTATTTGCAGCCACAAATGAAAGCAGCAAACTGTTTCCATTCAAGCTCTATTCTAACTGGGTTTGTTCTTTTTTTTCATTCACTTCTCCTGCCTACTCAGACACAAATACTCCCCCTGCACACTCCTCCCATGCCACTAGCCCGCCTAAAGTAGGTCCCACAGCTCAAATCTCAGTCCAAAATGATGATGATCTAAAGATACCTGAGAAATTGGACTTGGGGGAAGTCAGGAGCAACCTGGCAAATGAGCTGCATGGGCAGGTAACACAAGAGAAGCAGGTGTCATCAGAGCCGCAAAATAAGGATACGAGCTTGAATCCAGTTGATGGAGAGAGCAAGAGCAGTGTGAAGGACAATGGCTTTGGGGAAAATACAAATGCTGGTCCACAATATGCTCAGTACAACCTTGATGCAGGTAGTGTGGTGAACACCAGTGACAAACCAGGAGAGGTTCCTTCCAGTGTTCATGATTCACAGTCTGACAGCAGGCCACGCCCTGAAGCCCCTGATCAGAGAATGGTGAGCACACCCTTGCGCCCCCTACCACTAGGCACTGCAAAAGAGCACGATGGGTTCAGTCAGGGAGATGTTGAACAGAGGAAGTCGGGTGACAAAGATCCAGGGGACAGAAATGGTCAGATGAATGAGAAGACTGAGCAGCTAGGAGACCCTGACAAGCCTCTGTTATCCCGACCAACCAACCCTCGTAACAGTCAAGGACAGGACCAGGGATCAGAGACAAGGTCCCAGGATAGTGACAACCAAGGCAGTAGGTATGATGATACCTCCAAGATACTTGATCAGACTCCGAGAGGTCTTGGAAATAGTTACCAGTCCATGAAACCAGGCCATGCAGTTCAAAACCCTGGGTATAATCCACGGGGAAATGGCAATCCGTCCAGAACTGATGCTGACAACAGCCTAGGATTCTCAGATCACGACAGTGATGATGGCGATGGTATCCCGTATTTTTATGGTGACAACTACGGTGTTTACCGTAACAAGCCATTTGCCAACCCACCAGATTACAACTACCCAAATGAGATATTCAAGGACCTTACTAATCCTGGTCAGAACTATCCAGATCTGTATGATGACGACCCCCTGTACCCTGATCTCCAGGAGACTGGGTATGATCCTGATCAGATCAACTATCATCGGCGTGACCGACTCAACAGTAAATATGGCGTGCAAGGGAACAAGGATGTTCCTCCAAGGCAGCATCCCTACAATGGGGGCCCCGATAATTGGCAGCAAAGAGGAGGCAACAGTGGCATGAGGAGTGATGTAGGCAGAGGGAGTGTGCCACGTGTCAGTGGAAGGCCTTACCAGGATAGGCCTGGACCTGATGATGGTACTGCGAATGACAGGCAGCAGAACAGCCCTGGTACCAAGTGTTGTAGAGCATGAAATGTGTTTTATGTACATGTACATGTAGATGATTGATGGATGCCTTGTGTGCATGTGCTTAGAATGTCTGGATATTGTGAATAGTGCATGCATGCCAGGTGTAATTTCAGTGCACTGTGTTCGGAGTTTTCTTTTATGTTTATCATATGTACATGTGAATCTCATTTTGCATACTTGTACAGGACAACAGGTTCAATATTATTACCAACATGTAAACATTAATTGTTCTGTCCTGGATTTTTCTTTAATTAAGAAGCCCGTTGAGGCTTACTTACCTGTACATGTCTGTATCCAGTTGTTAGGACATGTGAAACGTACCCTCTGCAGAGAAATTACTGTAAGTTCTACTAGATCAAAGTGTGCTTGAAAAATATTAAATCAAAAACTTCCAATAGAAACTGCATGTCTGAGATTGATTCAGCAGGGCTTCATTGGTCACATAAAAATGATTATAATGTTAAGTGACTACGGTGAACCCATATACATTACGTCTGTATATATGTATTTATGCATGTACATGTACCGGTGCATAATAGATTCACACAATGTGTGTATGCAGATATACATGTCCCCGCAACGGGAACATACACTGTACACTCAACATTTCACCTATTTTGTGGGGACCACAAAGGTTGTGGGGACTCAGAAATGTCCCCACAACTCGGTTCAAATTTCCCTAACAAAAGAACTTGTCCCCTGAATGTGGTGAATTAATGCCTACCCCTGCATACACACACACCCACATGCTTTGTGTACCATGTGGGTGTCGTATGTACATGTATGTGCAGGTACATGTACTGTACACGTTGTATGTGTTGTACCTATGCACATGGATGTACATGTATACGGTGTTTGTATTTCAAGAAAAAAGTGCCAATGATTTCTGTATTACCAACAGGTAAAGTGCAATGTACAATGTCACAATCATATGTTTCCATATATTAATTGAAACTGAAAATCTGGAAGTCTGAAACCACATGGATTGCCTGCTTCTTGTAGTGCTCATTGAGTATCCACACTTTAGTGCCCAAGCAGATGCTACGCCAATATCAAAATGTGATTGTCTTGATTTTAAAATTCAAATGAATCATGTGTATACATGTGCAAGTCAAATCTGCCTTTGGAAGGTATGATACATGTACATGTAGCGTAATGAACACATGGGCCTCCCATAGCCAAACCCTAGTAAGGTGTGAATGCATTCCAGGCAAACTTACACTTTGTGTTGATGCTGTCACTGAAGATCAATTTGTCAGAGCCACTTTTCCTAGAGTATAACTCCTGTCTATCCACCCTGTAGAAACATGTACATGCCCACCAGATGTATTGCTGCACCAGTCACAGCAAACTCTATGTAAACATGGCGTCAGCTCACAGACACAATCACAACTGTACACCAACATGTATATTGTACATTGTACTATCCTTGTAGTTAGTGACTGAAAGTGCAAGAGAACTTGATCCGCAAGGTTTGGCTAACAAATAAGAGCAACAAAGACAAGCCTGACCTTGCTGCACATGAGCATGATGAGTTTCTGAAGCACATTAACAAATCCACTCAGTGCTTCTCTTTCTCAATCTGTCACTCGCTCCTGTTTTTTGGTTGTTCTTAAATATTGAAATCAACCTTCATTTCCAGTAATGAGAGGTGGAAGAAAACTCTTCATCTGTCCATCTGTGACAGACGGGAATAAGAATGGACTGAAACTCCGTGCATGTACATGTACAGTACATGCATTGGATGGTTTCACTGTGACTCTAATTTATAGCCAGATGCCACATGCTTAGGGCAAATTGAATACAGCTACATGTAGCATTGTGGCCCCAAGGGGAAATGCCAATATTACTGGTGGCCCTAAATACCATGTTGTGTATTTCATTTTGCATGTATAGGCATATGAAATTCCAAGCTACGGTACATTGCCCCTGTACTTTTTTCCCAGTTTTTCCTACACATTTATGTACATTTAACAAGTGTACACCCTCAGTGGTATGTAATGGTGACAGTGGCAGCCATGTTCCCTATTTTCAATGTACATGTATATGATACAGTACATGTATATTGACTTGTACATGTTCAAGAATACCATTATGATTATGTTGAATCAGTGTTTTCATTGCATGTTCATATAGGCCTGGGATTAGCTATATGTACATGTACATACATTTACATACAAGTACAGCATACATGTGCATGTACAATGCAGCATTTTACGGTGGCATGTGTAAATGTTACATGTATTTTATAGCATTTCCTTGGTTTGAAATCATAGTGTACATACATGTACAATTTACATGTACATGTAAGTACATGTATGTTTTATGTGTACATGTACATGGTACTGAGTTTTCAGTGTTAAACATGTGGTATGCATTTGTATGAAGTGAATGTACATGTACATGTACCAGGTCCATGAAATATTTCCTGAGAACAGGCACAACATGGGAGCCAGTAGTACACGTATATGAGTGTGTGATTTTATGAAGCTGTGTTGTATAATTAATCATTGGATTTGATTTGTAGAAACTTACAGTGTAATGTACATTAGGCCTACCATGCATTGTACAGTGTTTAGTGATGTGCACATGGTGCTATACATGTACATTTCTGGAATCTGTACATGTTAACATTTAATGTTTGTACTGCTGTTGAAGCTGAAGTTCATACAGGCTAGAATGTGTGAATGTACATGAGCGTGTACATGTACATACCACATTGAATTTTGTATACACATGACTGAACATGTAAGCCATGATTGCCATCTGGTCATGTCAGTTCCAGGCAACAGTAAATGGACAAAATACTTTATTCAAACAACCATATCACTGGTGGGGTTGGAAAGTGTGGAGATTGAGCGATCCTCTAGACAGCATATGATTTAGAATCAGTTACACTGCAAGCAATCCTTAACCCCACCCCCATTGAGTATTGAAGTGAAATGTCATGCGCACAATTATGTGTGTAAAAGGCCTTAGGGCAAGAACCAGTGCGTGAACCATCACATGCACATGCTCCATTTGTTTGAAGTGCACTTCCTGGCTCTCAATGATGTCACACTTCAGTACTCTGTAACACATCAAAATGTAAACTGGACAGCAAAAGAAACTTGCCACTTCTGTCAAAGGCCACACATAAAAATGCACTCCATAGAAATAAACAATTTTTGTACACAGGTATGTTTCAATACCCCTTACTAATCACATGCCCCAAAGCAAGTGATTATATTTATAACAAAGTAGAAATTGACATGCACAACAACTTGGTTACTGTATCAAAAGTTACAGAATGTAACAGACAGAAGTGGTAAGGTTCTTTTGCTGTCCAGTGTATGTGTACATGCGCCCCAATCGTGATGATTGTTTGTGTCGTAATCAATGTCAGTTTCTTAAGGTGCATTCATACATGTGCGTTCATGGACACTTTTTGCTGTGCCCAATAGGTACTTGGAGACATTGGAATGACTACAATCATGGGGACGATGGTAATACATACCAGCCTAGAATCCAAGATGGTTACAACCACAATGGCAGAGATGGCAAAGTAGAATACAGACCCGATGAGGCAGACAGTGGGGGAGCCAGGGGCGGGGAGCAGACTTCAGAGGACTTTGTGGACTATGGAAGTAACACTAAAGTTGAAGGGGACAAAGAAACTACAGAAGATGATGATGAGGTGTATATAGCCACTGTAGCTAAAGGTACAACACTTACATGTACATGTACATTGGCACAGAATCCTCATTGGCAGAAACATTTTTGTATTGAAGTGAAACAACCTGTTGTGAAATACATGTAATTGATCTCACGTTAAATATATTCCATATGTGTACATTGTACCTATGACAGTTAGGTCTTATGATCCTAGGTCTTCAGTGCTTTGTATTGTCATTCTACTAACATGTATACATGATCTGTATCTGCCACAGAGCATGATGAGTTACCAACTGTCCCATCAGTGCCAACAGCTCAGCCCCACCCGCCTGCCACAGCAGAATCCAACAGCTTCCACACTGATGGACGTCAGTCATCAGTGGTCACCACCACCAGGACAGATCATAACGAGCAGTCAGATCAAGACAGCAGTAACAAGGTGGAGCCATTTGGCAGCCACCCTGCCACCAGTGCCATCCTCCCCTTGGCAGTGGGCCTGATTATCACCCTGCTGCTTCTGATGATGTTGAGTTGTAGGCTGAGGTATATGAATAGGAGGTTGCGCTATGGACGACTGAAGACGCACGCCCACGATGCAGACTATCTCATCAATGGCATGTACTTGTAAACATATTTCAGTTGCAGTAAGTGAAACTAACCACCATTTACCCAGAAAATAATTGTTCAAATCAATTCTCTGAAGATTCACTTTGAGCTGTGATATCCAGGCAATGTTCTGAGATTCAATTAAAAAATAAAAGTGGCAAGTTGTCTTACCATTCTGCCTCAGATGACATTGTTTGGGGGGGGATCCAGGAACTTTTCAGTGGGGGTCAAGCCAGAGATGTGTTTTTAATGTCTCATTTTTGCGGACAAGCAGAAACGATGATGAATCATTACATGAAAAACATTGTTTACAATGGTTAATAGCAGTTAATAGCAGAACCTTGGTCCACCACTGTTTTTATTTTTTGCCCATAAAAAACCTTTTTGTTTTTTTGTGTCAGAGTACTAGATTTGTCTTTCTTTTTTTGACCCACCCAACCCTCCTCCCCTTGGATCGCTGTCTGCTCAGAAATACTAACATTGGCACTGGTATGAATTTAAGGAAGCCCCTATAGACCCTTAGCAATGTTATATATTGCTAGTACCATTACGTACATGTACTTGTAAGAAAATAGTCACATTCCACTGAAGCGATTTCCAGTTGCAAGAAACATGGTTTTTTCTAATACTCGGTTTCATCACAAAGTGACGTACATGTATAGTATAGTTTTGTTGCACCACGAAGTGACATACCATCCATAGACTTTGTACACTCGATACAAGAGTTTGTTGTAGAGCAACTAGTCACAATACAGTAGTTTGTGATGCAACCGATGAATTAAGTGAAGCCAGTGTAGAGTTCCAAACTGTGAGACAAGCTTGACTTTATAGTTCATTCAGTGAGGTGAAGAAGTTGCTGCTGCAAATGGACTTGTTGCTATACAGTATGTGGCATTCTTATTGGTATAAATATAGACTAGTGTTATGGGCTTTTTCTGCTGTGACAAAATGTACGTTTGTACTTTCCAATGGGAACTATGAAATTTAGGCCTGCATTATGGTATTTATTTTGCACTGCACAAATACATAGACGTAAGCATCCATCAAGGCATACATGCATGCTTCAAGAAGTTATTAATGAATCTGCCATGTACATGTACGAATGTGTTCATGCATGAGTCCACAGTTATACATTGTATTTGATGATCAAGTTTATCGTAGAGTACTCTAAGTGATGGCTGTATGCATGTATATAAGTTGTTGTATTCATGTTTTAAAAGGGTGTTACGTGTAATTTAAATATAAGGTTTACTTATTCCTTCATCGATTGTACTTTCTGTTCTCCCTGAAAGAAATGGAGCAATTTTTATTCCTGAAAAGTACTGAAGTTCTACTGAAATTCAGCATTGATTGTATTCCCAGAATCTTTATTTTAGCTTTATTTATTGCTCTCTGAATGTTGGTTCCAGTTTCCACAAACGTTGGTCTGTGTCATGGAACTTTATATTTTGAATGTCTTGTGTCTGATAAATTATGGAAAATTTTGCATTCTGGTAATGAAATGAAACTTTGTGTGAGTCCCATTATAATACAGTACTGTTTTAGTAGTTTGATACTGCATGATGTGTACAAATTGGTCACGTAGGCTAGCATACATGTAGTTGTCGGCTTGTATTTCTCGTGGATACCAAAAACACTACACTGGAGATTGTACCGGTTAATGTTGTCTTTTAGCATTCTTCACTCGTTTGTATTACTGTAAACCTTTACCTTGTGCCTACACATGTATATTATGTGTTGACAAGAAGTTGTCATTCAAACGGTACATGTATCTTCAGACAAAAATGACACGTACATGTGTTACATACATGTCATTTTTAATAATAACAAGAATTGGTAATAGGTTCGATACGTACATGTGTTACATACATATCGAACCTATTACCAATTCTTGTTATTGATGCATGAAGACTTGGGTAAATGATGGAAAGTTCTTTGCCACGTGTATGCTTTTTCTAAATGTATTCAGGTTTCACACCAGGATTGGAAATACGTAATTGCACTTCCTTCTTGAAAAACATTCAGTACCCACCTTTGGTGGTTGGTCTTGTTGGTCCATATTGTAATCAAAGTCATGTTTTTATACATGTAATTAAGCATATATATAGTTCACCGTGCTTCTTGTCATGATGTATTTGTTTATTGTGCGGATAAGAACGACTTAAAGAATGGAAAAAAAAGTTGTTATAGGTAACTGTGCATCCTATATTTGTACATTTATATGCTTGGATCACAGCGCATGGACGAATAAACATCCATCTCACCAAAGATCTGTGTATTACTGTGGAACAAGATTTTTGTTTCTCTTTATTTTTGTTCTTTGGTTTCGTTTGGTGGGTTCGTAGTGTTTGTTTTGTTGTTTTGGGTTTGTTTTGGGTTGTTTGTTTGTTTGTTTCAGTTTGGTTTGGTTTGTTTTTGTTTGTTTTGTTTTCATTTCTCCAGTACACAACCTGTGTTTGCATATCATTCGCCCGAAGTTTCAAGAACAAGCCATCTTAGTCTTGGTTCCTGAGCCAAAAAAGTACTTCTTTCTTATAATGAAAGAAATTATTGGGATAATAATTATAATCGGTGTGGGGAAGTTTAGAGCTGTTAAAAGAATAGAAAAATACCGTCACGAATGTTTGAGATTTGGTTTTCTTGTTTTGAGTTTGTTGAAGAGGTTCAAAACCTATCTGCTCAAGAATTGTGAAACAAATTTCTGGCCGCAGTATATTTTACGGATCAAAAAAATTTAAAGGAATACGGGCGATTCGCTGTAATGTCAAAGAAGTTCATCACATGCCAATACGGGCGTTTCACAATAGTTCACCTCTAAGAGTTTGCAACAATGCGCAATGTGACCAATCACAGACAAGGGAATTGTCAACGTAGTCATCATACCTAAGTTCTGAGAGTGCAATATACACTGGTAAAAATACACCAAACACACCAACAAACAAACAAACAAACAAACAAACAATATGAGCCATAAATGTGAACACCTTTATTGCATTTCACACACCTATAAATACAGGTTGATTGAACATCCTACAAAATATGCATACACATTTACAAAGGTGGGATAGAATAAATGCTACTGTGCTGAAAAGCTATTTTTAACACACCAACTTGCCAAGTAAAAAGTACCATAAGTTGGACTTTGTGTAACGTGGATTCCATAATAATCATGAAAGGTTTGAAATAAATGATTGCAATCAAATCGAAAAAGATTGTATTTTGTGGATTACCCTTCCTTTATTGCTGGGAACAGTGCATTGTCTGATTAAAAATGTGGTTCTCCGAACGATCGTAAGACCAGACCATTAAAGGGAGACATCGGTGTTTTTCATTTTTGACAAAGACCCCTTGCCTTCAAACCAAGTTCTTCCATTAAAAAAAAAAAAAACTTTATTAGAAGAGGTAGAAACAGAGCCTGAAAACTAATGCCAGGTGACACGCTCCCGGAACCCTTGATTAGGAAAAATAATGTGAAAACAGTTAAGAATTTGTAATCAGTTTTTAACTCATTTGCTTCTTTAAAATATCACTGCCAAAAGCACCGATCACCCCTGTAAATTACTGTTTTGTTATTTACTGAAAGTGAACAAATGCCAGACTGTAAGAGGACTAGTGCCAAAAACTAACATCTCAAACTATTTTGTTGTAATTTGGTAACAGAACACGAGATCAAAATTAAGTTGCATGATTTATAATTTTTAGAAATAAATTTGAAGGGAGAGCATTTACGAAAAATTCTAATGCCTATCGTTGTTGACGGACAAGAGTTGTATGAGGCCATCCCGACTGAATCTAGAACTCATCGGCTGTAGGTAAGCAAATCTTGGCGCAGTTATACACTCTCGTTCTGCCGTAAATGCATTATGATGTAAGTAAGCGTAAGCCAGTAAAGCTCCTGGTAATTTCCCAAAACGTTACATGAAGAACACAAACATAAACTTCCGGCATGAGCGTTTGTAAAAATTAATGGACAACAGTTTGGAATTTTGAAGACGAATGTACATTGGACAGGCTATAATTAGCTACAGCATTTTGGTCAGCGTGACATTCCTGAATTTCACCCCTTCACCATCTCGAGCAATAAAGCTTGTAATAACACAATGGTCATGACTTACAGATGGATGGTGTTTCACCACTCTCATAATGTTGTAATTATGCACCTTGGTTGTCTTTGCCCTGTATACATAACTTTTTTTAGCCATCACGACACGGATCCATCACTCACGGTAAAGTTCTAGATTAGAAATGGAATAGGGGATAGACATGCTGCAGAAAAAGTGGCGTCTTAAAGTGTTGCGTATTTTCCAAGACCAATGGTCCATATTTGTTGTCATCCGTGAAATAATCCCCTGGGAGAGCTGGTTATACCATTTCTAAATTGATAGCATTTTAAAAACAAAATAAAACGCACACAAATACACGTTTACCTCCCATACCTACTGTGCTCGTGCAGTTAAGAAAACTCGGTGAAAATACTCAATTTTTCTTTGAACTTCAGCCGAATCTTTTCAAAAATGTCCTCCTCCCTTTACGACGGATTAACATAGCCCCCAAATGCCTCTAAACCCCTTTTTACAAAAGGACAAACGTCCTGTGGACATGGGTAAGTCTACTCGAACGTCTTTTCTTCCGGCATCGTGTGTACACCTGTAATTTTCTTCACGAGTCCATACTAGGTATGTAAGGTTAGCGCACAAAACCGGCAAAGTGTCACGGAGAGAGCGGGTAACCCCCTCCCCCTAGCCACTGCATAGAAACCTTACGAAGATTATAAGATAATTATCACGCCAAAACAGTGAACATTCCTCAATAATGGATCATTGTGTGGTAGACGCATATCAAAAATACGATAAAACTTCTATGATTTGTAAACGTCTTTAGAAAATATAGATGCTGAAAAAGTAAAGAGGTCCTTAGGTATTGCGATATAGGCCCTAAAAAGGACAAAACGATTTTTTTTAAATACCAAAATTTCAGGCACTCGTTTTTGACTTTTAGGCACTGGGAAATTGTTAAACTTAAAGTCACAAACATATTATGTAGATTTGGGAATGACTCGTTTAATTTGGGTTTGCAAAGGGACATTTATTTTACAAGACTTATGATTATCTCTTTCACTATAACACAACACTCAAAGCAGTGGCGTCTTGGAGAAAGTCCTCAAGAGGGTTGTTTGTCTATGACAAAATAGAATCCTCGTTCCATTCAGGTTCAATTACAAACTTACGTTTGAACGTAACAGCTACAATTTGCTATAATTTGGGAAACTTTTGTAACATATTGTTCGCTGTGGTTCTGCCACTGATTATCACAATTCAAGTTTTGCTTTTATGATCTATTTTCACCGCCCCAACTTTGCATTTACAATCCAACGCTTTTACCGTCCCAACATCTTGCTTCCACCAGCGTAGAGATATCGCTTTTAACTTCTTCAACTGAACTCACTGCATTCTGTCACTCTGCGCCTTAGCAACGCTTCAGATCCCTTGTAGAATTCTGAACATTCAATGGTGCCAACCCAAGCCACTTTCGGTGCCTTGACTACTTCTATTTTTAGTTATATTTTGAAAAATGGAAAGTACAATGTCCACACACTGCAGGTATTAGGAAAGAAGGCACGCGGGTTCTGTACAGTGACCATAAATAGTATTGAGCCCTGATTATGTATAAACTACGGTTTTGATTTCAATTTTTGACTAGATACATACTTCAATTATTTATAGATATATCAGTCACTTTGCCTGGCTATGTTGGAGCCTGCCAATCTTCGTCTTTGCGACAAAGCGTTTTTGTATTTTTCTATTACAGCTTTACACCCAAACTATTAAATACACTTAAAAATTCAGACTCCCAGTTTTCTAAAAAGTAGTTTCTGTTATTTACAATATTGATCCTGCTGAGCCGGTATCCTTGAATCTTTGAAACATTCATACTAGTGCGTACAAAATAGATTCGTTTCAACAGACCAGCTTTTAGAATAAGCCAGTTTGTATTTACTGCATGTACTTTACAATGGAAAGTAGGGCAAGGGTCATTTGTACGTAAAACAAATCGCTTCACCGTGAGTCCTGAGCGGGCGCCCTCTTGTGACATTCGCTGGTTAGTGTAGTGATTGTTGGGTGCGCGATTCAGCCAGAGCTTCGATTTTGATCAATTCTTTGATTAATTTTTTTTTTACCATGGATGAAAGTAAGCAAAATATTTCAATTGATGAAATTTGTCTCTGGCCTTGGCCTGATTGAAAGATTCTTTAACAACAACATATTCCACATGCTATACTTGGATTAATTAACACGTCACCAAACTTTGTATGAAATTACCTGACAGTTTAAACTCGTACGTATTTAAAATTTGTTTTCTTCCATTTTCACTTAATTTTATCGTATCTTAAAGATATGTGCACAACCCTTATGAGACTGCTCTGAAAAATTCTGTTTTCCAAAAAATTATTGATTTTCTCACAGCTAAATGTGACTTTTTAGGATATGTAATTACTTTCTGAGGACTAATAAGGCACTACAGGGGAAAACTGGTGACATTTGTATAGAAATCTTACTCATCTCCTTTCCATAAAAGTTACAGAAAAGTTTATTTTGGGACACTATTCAGTGTTAGTTTTTTAAATGACCGTATGGGATTGTAGATTAACAGAATGTTCATATTGTTCTTGGTTCCTCCCTACTTCGTCGTCAGCATCCTCCCTATTTCAGCATCTTCTTAAACGGCGATCGTCCGTATCAAATGCAACCCATTTGCGCACACACAAGCTATACGTAAATGATTTCGTTTATGCACAAATGACCTTTGCAAAATTTCATTCGCGTATGCACAGTTCGTAATTACGAACTGGCTTATTGTCGGTACAGTTTCATGAACTTCTTGCCAGATTTCGCCTGATGTTATTACTAGTTTGGTTACGATTCACAGAATTTCAAATGCCAAAAGAAATCAGGCATTCATCACTAAAACAAGGCCTACGTATAATAATGACAATAACTCCTTCGTCACATCACTCTCAGTAGTGTACAGTCCGCCATCTTTGATATTATGCCGCGTCTGAATCTTATGGTTACTGTTCCACTTTTACCTTGTCTGTGTCGGGAACAGCTTACGCCAAATTTCAAGATCCGAGACGTTTGCAGGAAATTTGTGACATCTGTGAAACTGCTCTACTATAAAAGGCACACGAAGAGCTTTGATCTGTTCATAAGTACCACTAATAAACTGAGAAGCATGTTACCAACGGATGCCTCTGCATCGGTTCGAAAAAGGGATATCTGCTTGCTGTTTCAACAAATTTCAATTCAGGTAAGGCTCCATTGGGAGAGGGCAAATTATGGAAATGCGTGTACGTCAGACGATGCTGACCACGACAGGGGCTAGATCGCCCTATTTCTAAAAGAGTTTTTCCACTTTGTCCGACCCAAGCATCCGATATGTACTTCAAGGTTTTTTAAAAGCACTTAGGATGGATCACAGCTGCTCCGTGTTCAGCATAATCCCTGGCGGAGACACACCGCCCCCAAAAGCCGTCGTGTGTTGCCACGACCGAACCACCGATCCAGACACTGTTGGTTCGCTCCTGAGGCATGGACACGGACCAGGGCATGTGGGCTGAAGCTAGCTCTAGCTGCACGCGATCACCGAAGCCTTTGAGTTGTGTGTTTCCTCCTGAAAGAAGGAGAGATTTGCCGATGCCAGCCAAGACTGTTGGATCGCACCTGAGGATGACATGTCACAGGAAAATTGTCAGATGATTTTCTGATAGGCCCATATTTGTGTTGACAACACAACAAAGTGAATGAGTCCATCAGAGATATACGTCTTACCTTATAAATCAACCGTTACTGAGATTTTATGTGGTCCTAGTCACCGAACTCTTAGCCTGTATCGTCATAAAATATTCTTTCACCGATAACGACAGGTGAACAATATCAACGTTTTGAGTGCTGGCAGGGCATTAATTCTCACGCCCATTAGCTAGTGCATCTTTGCAAATACAAGCATCGTTAAAAATGTGTCAGTATGGAAACGTAGGAAACAACAAGATTTTTGTCCGAGTTAAAACTTAACGGTGTTAAAACTTATTCCGATTACTTTAAATGCAAATGCGGTTACCGCTGTCTCATTAATACTTGTGTTATTATTAACTAATGATTCTGTATTTTATGATTCTGTACAAAAGGCAAGTGACCATGCACTTTGCTCGCATTTCAGCGCCAGATTATACCAATGCTAATACGAGAAAACAAAGCACACCAGAAAGCAAAACGAAATGGCGAAATCAATGAGTGAACTACTGAACAAACACTACCAAATCCGAATAAAATAGTTAGCACAATGCTTCTGGCTTCTTAAAGGATCCAGGAAATGATTTTTCTTGGAATCACTTTTTGTGTATCTCTGTACTCTTCTTCCATGTATGAAGACTGTTTGACATCTTTTTTGAGTTACACGAACTGAACCGTGCACTATTTCAAACATTAAACATTGACCAAGCATTTCTGGACAAGTGAGGGCGCTTTTGCTTTTATGTAAATCCAGGAAGACATGGTTCATGTTGCATGTTTTCTTGTTCAAATTGTGAACTCCAAATTTGCTATCTGGGAACATTTCTGTGAAAAGGTTTTTTGCTGAATTATTGCGTTATACTTACACAGCAATAAATTGCAAAAGAAAATGAAATTTGCCGTGGCAGTGGTTAAAGAAATATAGAAATTTTCTGTGCATAAATCAGTGCAACAATGAGATTTGGTGCCTTGGATGACATCATATTTTGCTCATGAATATGCAAATATGCATAAGCATAAAAACCAAAATATAGGTTAAAATTGCAAAACAAAAATTTTAAAATGAGGTTGATTGAAACCCAAAGAAGCAATTTCAAGGGTTTTTGGTAAAATTTATAAAAATATTTCTTTTTCCTGGTTCCTGTAACTCTACCGTGCATGATCTTGAGTCTTGGACTGGTCTCTTGTCATTATTTAAGCAAACGGATGCGTGCAACGATTTACGATGATCCATCAACATTTGTAAATTCCAAATTAACCAGCAAGTCGCAAGGTTTATTAACTATTGTTTGAATCAATTATAATTATTTCCACAAGGTTGAATGTACCTTTTCAGTGTTTCCTGAATCATGTCGTGTATACCCGCCTGTTGCTCCAAGCCACTAAAATCTGGTTTGAAGAGTTGTTCAGTGCATCGGAAGAGATGTTTGCATTTTACCGTAAGGGAACTACCGTCAGGTAGCTTGTACTCTGATGAATCAAGATGGCTGATTCGTTCCATCTCTCTTTCATAGTCTGAAGGACAGTTAAAGGGAGTGAAGAAAACAATAGAGAAGATGAGAGAACGCATATCGTATCTCATTATTTGCTCCCATTCCAACCACGACAAGGACTGAGATCAAACTACATTTGCCTTGTTATTTTTCATTTTTTTCTTCTTTCTGTTTTTTCTTACCCATGCAGACGTACGCCATAGTTTCTTTGATATTTTTGAGGATGTCCAGTTGAGAGGGTGACGTCAGATTGTAGTCACTGTCCGGTTGGAGTAAACGGCCAAGATAGTTGGTAACTTGGCTGCCGGCGACTTTCAGCTGATATGGAGCATATTAAACACAATGCCCAATGAGTTGGGGTAACCTTTTGTCAACCGAAATCACTGAACTGCATGGCAAATGCACTGTTTCCTACTGTTCATTGCTTACGGAATAATGATATCATTATAATGTTTAATTATAGATCAAACATATTCCGCATTAGACTAACATTTAAATAGATACAATGAGCAATCGTTTGTTTCTGATTTGGCACTTTTGTTTTGTTGAAAAAAGCTAGAAATTCGTTCTAGATATCCAACAAATATCCCATGGGAATTTCAAAAGATTTATCGAAGGAAATCTTTCAGAGAAACCTTTTCAAGCGTACCGTTGTGACAGCATAATGCATGGTGTAACCATCCAGCACGGGGACTACTTCGGTCAGACCTCCTCCGCTACTCAGCACGATGCCCGAGGTGTCCCCCTGGGCATGAAGAGCTAAGGCACCTTGGTTGACCAGGCACAGCGAAGGCACTTGTAGTTTTTCAAATAATATCTTATAAACGGGAGAAATAATTTGAATAAAATCCAAAAGCAAGTTCGAAAAATGCTGCCAGACTCTGCCTAAAAGTAGTACGGAAAAGTATTACTTAAGTCCTTACACTGATAAGTGCTTGTCATTTTTTTTCTAACGTTTTACAATGACAGTTGAAGCTAAAATAAAAGCAAAATTTTTGACAGACCAAAACTAATTAATGCTTATTATCAGTATCGTTACCCGGACCAACATCACAATATTTCGTTTATGAATCCCTGAATAACATTCATTTTTAGAAAACCAAATTTGACAAGGAAATGCTTTTCTTTGTCCGAATGTCTGAAAAATTGAAACTAAATTGGTTTCTGTTGAGCGTAGTCTAATGTAGTCTGATCACGATACAAACTGCATTCAGAAAACGACCAGAAAAAAATGCAGTACTTTAGTTGTATAGGGCAGAGTTTGCATAGTTCTCAGTCCAGCTATCTCGTTGTATAATTACCTCAACCAACTTCTCTCGCTGCCTCTTGGTCGTGGATGCATACTCACTGAGGAGTATGGGATGTTCTTGAGGTGCAACATTCAAGAGTGACGTAAACACATAATTCCAGATTTGCTCCAAGTCCTCCCAGTTGTGAACAATACCCTCTGCGTGGCAAAAGAACGATTCCAATCATTAGACATGCAGGGCCTCCATGCTGACTGAACCGAAGCCGAATTTAACAGGAAATCATTTGATTTAGTAACTGGGTTTTTCCCAACCAACCTTCAATGAAGAAGCACCTTTTATGAAGAAAAAATGGACTCACCCGTTAATGGATAGTAAAAGGACATTAAACCAGCCCGTCTCGTTGCATCGTGGCCGACGTACGAAGCTCTGCACAAATCGGCTGGATTTGTCACATCGCCTCCAGCGTACCTCCCAACGACCGACGGGATGGTGTATCTTGGCTCAATGTCGCCACTAAAGCCGACTTTAAGCACTTCCGATCCGTTGTCTATGACGACGGCCGCATTTTCACTGTAAGTGGGCGAATATTGTAGCGACGTTCCGGCTGTTTGAGAGCGATATGGATCAAAAGATATATTGAAAGAAAAGATATAAAGATATATTGATATATTTCAGATCAAGGAAAAAAGGAGACAAGAACAAACAGGAAATAATTTTCATTAGGTTAAAAAGCATGAATGAAGGTTATAGATCGGATTAACGATGCAGGAATCAAAAGGGAGTGGGAAAAAACACCCAGATCAGAGAGTAAGACAACGGGATCAGCACAAAGCTTAAAGTACGTCTTCTCTACCACAGTCACAAAGCGGTAACATACTTGATCGGCATACGGAACTGTAGGTATAGACAGTCAACGTGTGGAACATTTGAAGTCAGCTTGTTTTTTTTTTTTACCTGAGTAAGAGTCACTGTGTTGACGTTCAGATTGTTTGACAGTCCGCCCAGTGCCATGGACTACCTCAATAGAGTCGGAGGGCTTTATTCCGCTTTGTTGTAAGGATAGATCATCGGTTCCCGAGACACTCATGGGTTTGTCATCCCTGGACGTCTTTGGTTCCATCTCATAGAACTCAATGTCTTCACTAAGCTCGTGTGCTAAGAGACTGCGCCATGTGTTTGCTGTATCAAACATAACATGAGAGGCAGGTGCATTGGGATAGTAGTCTATGAGACTCACAAGTTTCGCCATTGCTAGGAATAAGACCTTTACTACAACTTGACTGACTTCACTTAGATTTAAAATAGGGACATGGTCCTATCGGTTCTGATTCTCAAAATTACACTTTTGATTTTGTGATTTCTTAAAATGCAATATCTTTGCAGATATTTTTCTGCGGTCACATTGGATTACTACTTTTCAATGTATGGTTTTACCAAGGATCAATAGGAAAATATAAACATGCAGGATTTAAATGAAAATATAACTTCCTGTTGAACTATAATGATAGAAATATATTACTTTGTGCACCGAATGATATATTTGCAATGTCATCATCGTCTGACCTTACAAAGACAATTTGCAAGTTGCTTTAACGCCTCCCAAAATACAGTATTTGCAAACAAAAACATTAAACCAAACCAAAATTTAAAATAACATAAAATGTTAACCAAACATTTGAAGTATTTTAAAATGTGCAAAAATTACCATTGCCGCTGTCAGGCACTTCTCGGTTCCACGTTTGCTTCACATCGGCTTCTTTGCTTTCTCCACAATCTCACATTGAAAAGAATTCATACACGTCGTCAAACGTAAGCATATTCGTGACAGTTGATTGTTTATTTTATTTATGAAATGTTAATATCAACAAGCTTTCTGGCCATGTATTTTGCAGTATCATACTAGGATTGAAAAATATCTTTTCTTCGAAAGGCTAGATGAGACGAATGACGTAAGAGAGCTGCTTGGTTTCGAGATAATTAAGGTGATATTTTTAAAACCACCATATTGAGACGTATGTGTGATCATAAACTAAAGGTTCACACTGCCCAATTTTATAGTCTTATTAAAAAGGTTATGAAAAGTCCATTTGTTTGCATGATTTTATACTGTTTTTGCCATTAATTTAAATAAGGATTTTCAGATTTTCAGATTGTGCTCTTTTAAAAAATATGAAAAAAGGTCAGACGGTGTATGAAAACACCCTAATATAAAATTAATGAAGTGATAACCAACTGGACTTGATCGATACAAGAAAAAAGAAGGCAAGATTACGCTACAACTTTTTTTTTACTCGCCACGTTATCAGTGATTCCTTCAGTGCACATCGTGCACAGTGTAGGTGTTTGCGGTGCAAATCACACTTTTTCATACAGGATTTTTATCGATCGTTTACCCAATCAATTTTTTCAGGATGGGAGGTGAAGTAACCCTTTGACAGTGTGGGAAAGTTTTTAACATTTGTGCTTCTTTTTCCAAAGTACAATTTTCTTTACTTATTTTCATTCAATGATCAAATAATGATGTCGAAATAGTGATTTACCAGTTTTAACTTGCAGAAAATGTTATGACCACAAGCGGGCAAATGGTAAAGCGTGTTGCGATAATCAACTTTATATACCATGAAGTATTGGCAAGGAAACATCTTTAAAGAACTGGGGGGGGGGTTCAATCAAAGAATGTGAAAACTACAATGAGGGCATAATTTGTAAACGGCTCTGGAGAAAGCCAACAGAAAAAGAAAGTTTTACTATCATTACCATTGTGAGTTTATTGATGAGGTTTTTTTCCTCTGGGGATGTTGTTTCATGAGGTTTCATGAGTAATTTCATGATATGTGGCACTGGGGTAACTGTTTACTGGCATATCTAGCAGGGAAAAGGGGTACCTCAGTGGAGAGAACATCTTGTTATTCATTCTGAAGCTCCACTTCGTAAAACAAATACTAGCAGCACGTACCAACCAACCCTAGCCATATTTAGAGGAATTACATGGACGAGGATTGAGCCACTTTTTGAAAGAAAAAGTCCACATTTGTCGCAAGTGATGTACTTGTAAACTTCCCAAAGGCCATCCTACTTTCAATGTCAAATTAGGCAAAACGGGTGAACAGCACATGCATCACTTAGGTAGTATATATCTGTGCATTTTCCATGAGTAACCCTTTCTAAATTAACACTTGTCCCACGTTTATTAGAATATAACGTTTACAGGTTGGTTGTATCAAATGAAAACAATTAATGTTCTTTCGAGTATGGCGCTCAAAGCAGATTTTATATTTACCCCAAATAAATTATATACCTTGTGCCCCTGATTGGGGCGATTCAAAATACAGTGCTCCACCAAGAGGTTGCCACTGAGAGGTTATTTTTCAAATCAACTGTCGCAATAAGATTGGCGCCGCAGAAAGAAGAAAGAATTCATTAAAATTGCTACTCGAAACACACTCACGAATCTTCTTTCCTGAGAGACTTTAGGAACATTTCAAGTTTCCCTCTCGCAGCCAGCGAACAGAATTTGCAGACCATTTCCCACACCGCGAAAAACTGCCTCTTCGTGGCAACCTCTTGGTGGCGCACAGTAATTCGAATCACCCGTATTAGATCACACACCCTTTCAGTAAAGGACACAAGGTTACCTGTCTTACTATGAAAGAGCATTCTCCGAGGTTCTTACCATTCGAAGGAGAATCCTGTTTGTGACAGCCGGAGTTGTAAGGCCGGACCACAGAAACCACAAAACGGGAGCCATTTTGGACCTTACTGTCGCCATCTGCATGCTGACAGGATTGTAAGAAGCGACTCTTGGCGCTGGTGGCCTGATTTTTCTGATCCTCACATGTACAATCTAGCTTGCCGTCAACTTTTGTCTCCAGTTGTTGACAATGTGACCTGTCTTGTTCATCTGATGAGTCCGACTCCACAGAGCTTCGGACTGTCTGCACGAATAATCTTGACGTGTGTATATCTGCACTGTCCTCTTCGTACTCTAAGAAGCGTGATTTGATACCTTTAAAGTCTGGAAGTTCCTGGACTGTGGCCTCTTCTGACAGGTCTGCGCTGTGGTCATGTGAAGGCTCGTCGTCGCCTTCAGCTGTCACCGACAGCGACTGATCTACATCCGGCATTGTTTCCATTGAATCCTCTTCAGACCCGTCGTTTACCGATGAATCAGTACCGGTATTTGGAGCTGATGCCGTGACCGATGAGTATTTGTTGCCGTTTGAATCACTTGAATCTTGGGTACATAGCACAGACAAAACAGCTTTGGCGCCTCCTGCTTCAAGGAAACGCTCCTTGGCACTCTTTCTCCCACTTTCAGACTCCAGTGCTGAGATAGGTACAAAAGCCATCCTTGCGTCAGATCCCTCTATCTGCATAGGTTCAAGAGGGGACGGATGAACCCACCCCTCAGCTCTTAAGAGGTCACCACTGTCGACAGCGGCAGGGGAAGACGAGTCAGGAGAGTCACTGTCCTCTGCATCCCCTTCTGACCAGGCTCGACGTGGAGTGGACAGCGAGATGTCATCCTCGGTCACCATTCTTGCATCGGGAATGTCCATGCTGAAGTGGCGAAACACTCGAGGTCTCTTAGGCGCGTTCATGCGCTCGTGATCGAGGTCGTAGCACCTCTCCACTTCGAATTCACGAGGAGATACCTCGGGGGAAAACGAAACTGATTTCTTCCGGCCTGGTCTTTCCATGCTTCCGCTTCGCTTTAGGATTGATTTGGCACCAGTGTGCTTTCTTTTGACACCGTGGCCGGCACTACAAGGTGGAGAGGGTGGGGCACTCTGTGAGCTCTTTGAGCACGGGGCAGGAAGTATAGGGGGGATGTCCAGACTCTTTGGTCTGATTTTGATGATTTTTCGGATACAAGCAGTTTGCCCATTATTTTTGTGGTCTTCGTCAGCTATTTGTTCTTCAGAGCCACTGAGCATTAATGGTGGAAAGCAAACCTCGCCTGTAATAGTAGAAGGGACATCCAAACTGTGCATTCTCTTGCCTTGAATGTCATCCATTTTATCTCCAGCCGTGGATGGCAGAGATGGCGGAGTAGACACTTGGCATGACGCAACTCCCGATTCATCTCCAGCCAGCAAAGAATGTGCTCCACTGGTCACACTCAAACCCTCGCTCGGCCCTAATATCAGAGGCCTATCAGAACTGCCAACAGCCATTTCACTTACCCAAACGAACGGGGTATGGCGATCGCCGCTTGAATCTGCAACACCTTCCGGATAAGCCTCTTCTCCTGCAATTACTGGAGGAACACCAAGGCTATGCCTTCGATGTCGTTGCAACCCCTGCAGAGCAGAAGAGTCTTGCTTCTCCGTAGTTACTTTATCATTCGGTAAAACTTCAGTTGTAGATATTGATGGCACGTTCGAAATGTCTGGACTGTCGTTAATTGCTTGTTCTTTGGCAACAGCACCACTTTCGGCTGGTGAGGGCTCATCTTGTGATATCATAACGGTGTTTGACTGACAAGCTGCATCAATAGGATGCCAATGGGAGTCTGATCCAACTACTGCTAAGGAGAACTCAAGCCTGGATATTTCTTTGCTCGTCGATTCCTTCAACTTGCTTGGGGGAGGCTGAGATGGAGCGTAAGGTCCGATAGGAATGATTCTCTCTTCAACAATAGGTTCGACTTGGATGGAAGGCACTCGTCTCGTTGGGAGTAAAGTTTCCGTATGAGGTTCGGTCTTGTCTGCCAGTTCACCTAAGACAAATTAATTTATACTGTAAGTCAGAAAAATTCTTGGTTAATGATAACGCAGTTTTTGTATTTGGACCGAGCTTGAACAAGCGACGGCGTATTTTCCATCACATCGAGGATCCTTTCGTGTGAATTCACCACTTGCGTGCACAGGCTCATGAATCATTGTTATAGAGGTTTTTCACGTGACGTAATATGATGGGCAAAGACATTCAGGAAGCGCACCATATCCGTGGAGACGCTTGCCTTTTCGAATCTGTGTATTTCTATCGACGATTTCATGTACGTCAGAATGTTGAGAGCCTTCGAAGGCGTGCGCGTTTCCGCGTACATCTGTGTTGAATTGAATGCTGACCCTCAAAAATAACGTGATTGAAAATCCTCTTCAGAATTATTCTGTGGTATAATGTACGATCAGCACTTGTGCGCGTAGTCCAGATTCTGGCCGTAGTTTTTCGTTTCTTTCACCACTCTATGCAAAACTTCATACACCTACATGTACGTGTGTATACATGGAATGACGAGAGTGCACATCTCGAACAAACAACGATCGTCGAAGGTCAAAATTAATTAGTTAATATGAATACGTATGTTTGTCTGCGCGTAATGTAATGCTTATCACGTATGTAATAATTCCAGAATTTTCTGATCAGCTCAGACCATAGCTCTATGGCTAGGACACGCAGTGTGATATTTGTGGGCAATGCTGGCGTACAAATTGACATTTGTCCCGAAACAGAGATATTTCTACCTCTTTCTAATAGAGATATCTTTATGTTTAATAGAGATATTTCTATTAGAAATAGAATATCTCTGACTTTGCACGCCTAGAAAACTGTTTAGGGATTAAATGTCAACTTTGCACGCAGTAGGCAATGATAGTTACCCATCAACTTAAACGTATACGTTCAAGTGGCCAACCTTACAAATGAGTTCGTTGACAATCTTTCATAATCAGTGAGGTTACACATGAACAAGTTTTTCTATTTCTTTTTGTACATTCGTGAAAACACGTATTCAATTCAGGGTGCAGCAAATAGTGCAATTGCCACTCGGGCAAAGCCAACATGAAATGTCCAAACACGCATTCGCGTTGTCTAACGTGTTCCATTCAAGCAAGCAACGCTCGTTTTGCATTTTACGCTCACGTTTTGAAACTGAAACGCATTTTGCGTCAAGTAAATTACGTACGCAACATGTGGGCGCTATAGAGCAGGTGCTATGTATACCGTATCCGGTTAAACAAATGCATTTCGCATGATACGTGACACCCGCACAGTGCTCAGCGTATGTGTACCAATCATTACAACTTTAGCAGCGTGTGGGAGGAATACAGTTCCCCCAGAAAATTTCCATAGAAGTTGAGCAAATGGACTCGACTGTGTTCGGGACATAGAAATCATGAACTAGAGGGGGTACGGGATACGTAAAATTGTCTAAAGACGCACAAGCAACTTGAAACCCCGCGGACGCCTACGCGGTCGTGTGAAACGCTCACAAGTGCACTGATGAGACGACGCACATCTCAATGATCTTAGAAAAGTTTAAAAAGCTTTAAGCGCGCAGAAGACCACGGACTAAACCGCGTGTGCGCGTAATTGTGTGCGCGTGAACAATGCAGCGTAATCAAATAACAAGTCGCCCTGTTATGGGGCCAAATTTGCGTAAGAAAAAATAGGCCTCGGACCTCTAGCTTTACTATTACATAATCTGTATTGTTTGGGATCGAGACTCTGTGTATGTAACTGCCCTCTATCGGTGGATAATACACTGCCATTGTGCGCAGGCTGGGAAAACGCGCACAACACGAACACAGACCAGTGTCTGCTAGGCTTGCGCACGAGCCCCGTAGCCTGCCTCTTCTTGCAGATCAGGGTGCACTTCAGCTCGAGACGAACATACTGAGATGATTATAATAGCGATTAGAACCAATCGCTATTATAATTCAGTATTAGTATAATTAGTATAGCATAATTCAGATGTTTTAACGTTGCCAAAACGTTTCACCTGAATGAACATTACTGATGTAGTTGTAACCTTTCCCCCATGTTTAACCTCTGCACTCACAGATTGACAAAAATAAGAAAGTCGTCATTATTGATGAAAAACCCTTAACGAGTGTAGCATCTCAGAACACTCGTGATTTTTACGAAATGTCTTGGAAAGGCTTAATGCCACAATTCAAAAGCTGATCGGAAGAAAAACACATCTTCCATTCTGTTTGGTAGCGGGGGAGGTACGTGACAAACCATCGAGATACAATGTATGTAACTAATAATTGATGACTTCCTTCCACCGGAAATGAGCTTAAGATAATCATTAATACAGTATTAAGAGAATTGCACCCCTTCACCCCAGATCATCCCGGCCATGAATCCCACACACGCAGACATGCAGAAACAAACTCTCACACCCAGACACAACGCCATGGCACCCTACATTATGTGGACTTCTTTTGTGCAGAGGTCCACACTATGTCTGCCACGCCTACACACAAAAGTCCAATGGGGATATGCTATTGGTATTCACAAAAAGGTTGGGTATTACAAAGAGACCGTGAGTGATTTAATTTCCTCTAATCGTGGAATAACAAAAACATGTGGATAACGCGTGAATGCAATTGGAGGCTTGCAAAAGACACATATTTCAACGAGGCTATAGCCGAATTGACAGGATAAGTCTCACTGTTTCCGTTCCAGAATACAGCACTTCGTGCTCTACAATTTAAAACAGAAGAACACGCATTTTCTAAATAGCAACGATGATCGTTTAACAACTTGACACTGATAACAGCGCAGCCCGTATCCTTTCCAGCTTCGTTGACGTCATCACAAACCCCGGCTAGGGGCAGCCCTTCCTCATGCCTGGCAGACGGTATGCACATTGTCAAGTTGGCTTTGGCTGTTATTGAATAGTTTGAGATGTTTGAGGTTGGACCAAACATCTCAGGTATTTCGATTTCTCTTATGGATGGGTTGTCCGGTACGGGAACTGTTAAATTTACAAATTGCATGAATAACATTTTTAGCATCACTCCATAATAAGTTAAGTGGAACTGTATACAGTACAGTTCAGTTATGACAGTGACGATTTTATCTTGCAAATTTAAGCACCCATTGCACAAGCACCCCTCGGAGTATTCCGTTTGTTATAATAAGGATCTTTCGGGAACCAAGTATTATGTTGTTGAAAGACAAAAGGTATTATGGAATGGTAGTCCATGTTGAGGTGAACATGCCACATTATAGTGAGGACGGTTGATGCTGGGGATAAAATAGACAGTAATGAGACCTGCAAATTAAGAAAAAAGAAAATGCCAACGGTACGACGCTTATCACAAAAGAAGCTATTCGGCCGCGTTAGAGTACCATGTTCACTTCTGTTTGAATAGCTTGGTATGCATGTTTGGAGAAACACGGAGATATGAAACTACCCTTTTGGTTTGAATATACATTTCGTTATCTTATTTATACTCGTGTTAAAAGAAGGGCCCGTACTACTTATCTACAACCGCTTTAAACATTGAGAGAAGTCTGTTGATGTTAACATCTGCGATCAATTTCATACCTAGAACGACCTGGTGTTTCTGGTCATGGTGAACGTGCGTCCATCTCTCGACAGGAGCTAACGGCAATGATTATTGGCAATAATGGATGGATTCGGATGCAATCTTAACCTCGCTTCCCAGCAGGATGAAATACGTCATAGGCTGTCGATGAATGCAACATGCGCTGCTATAGCTGCAAAGTGAACTCTGAGTTTTAAATTGCGACGAGTGGAGATGTGACAACCTTTTTTATCATTTGGAAAACATGCGCCCGAGGGGTATCACCACAAGGACAGAATAGTGATACCAGAAACTACCAAACGCAGATGGGGATCTTATCTCGTGAAGGAAGATCTACAGGCCATCAAAGAATGCCATGACGTCATGGGAACGGTTCAGACTTCATCCAACTGTAGGGCTCTTTCGTCAATTAGGATGCACAGATGTAGAGTAAGTGCGACTCCACAGCTAGCTCGCACGGGTGAATTGTGCCACAGAGCGAAGTGGCAGCCCTGCTTGCTGCATGTGGAATATGACTGGATGGCCTGGCCTTCGACTAATATCAACTAAACACTTGTCGGCTTGACATGCGTTTAATTAACAAGCGGAAATTTCAGATACAAATAGCGGTGTGGAGGGCCTTTGTAAGAGCAATACTTGCAGTACCTATCGTGGAGAAACCACAACCGGAAACAGGCCTGGAATCTTGGAATGATAACTAGGTGATAAATCCGGCGGGAGATAGCCGACATATACTGTACATTTTGCATCACGATTTTAAAGGGATAATTTCTGTTCGATATAAGCCCGTGATTGATTGCAAAAACCCCTATTTTGGTTGGATTCTGGTATACCCCGACAGGCTTAATAAAACGAATCGTTAAAATGTGATATTATTGATTTGCATCGTTTAAACGCAGGGAGCAATTACAAATGCAGACTCGACGTGAATCACATTCTTTATTGTACATCAGAAGTTGGCTTTCGTTATCAAAGGATAAAATCCCGAACCGTTTTCTTTACCCTCAGTCACACCCAAAGTAATGTCAAAAATAAGGTTTGAGGATCGTACGGTCAACTGCATGACGTGGAAACTGAAAGTTGGCTTTTTGCAATTTGGCCACAAGGTCATTCGTTTTCTTGTAATTTTTATTGCTTCTTCTTCTTAACAAGTTCCAACCAAAAGCCCATTTACTTTGTATACAGTTTTCTTCGCAGCACTTTGGTCACTTCACAATCATGCATTTTCAACAATGCGTAGATGATCCTAGAACAATGATGCCACGATGACGCTATTTATCACTTATTTTTCAACCCATTGACATTTTAGCAAGGTTACACTAACCAAAGACCTATGCAGAAAAGATACCAAAGTAATGACGTCCCAATGACATCCTTTTAATGGTTTATTTTTTCCCCACTGCCTGTGTACACAGATTTCAAGGCGCATTTTAGTTAGGTTTATAAATCTGGTTAACTTCTTTCTTGGTAGACCTTTAGACAATCATCCATGGATGGTCCTAGAAGAAATCTGACGTCATCAGGGGGTCATGTGACATGAGATTAAAGGTGCCGTCTTCTCTTCATGGGTTTTGTACATTTTTCTCAACAGCCAGACTTAGGCACTGTTATCATTCTCTAACTGACTTTATATTAAGTGCACACTCTTAGTCCGACAGCTAGAGAGGGTCTAAGGATAAAATCGTCATAATGACGTCAACGGGTGCCACGTGACACGGAATTAAAGATGCAGACTTCAAAGCTTTATATATTCTGAATTACATAAAGCCACTTGACATTAAAAGTGCCCCTTTTAAATCACCACGTATCTCCTGAAGTACATGTCCGATTGGGTTGAAACCTTGCAGATAGCTAGGAAGAGAAGTTTTATAGACGAAACTCGACATCATCAGGGGACGAGTCAGGTGGCATTAAAGGTGATAGGCCTGTGCTGGGTACCCGGGTACCCGGATACCCGCCCATCGATTTCAAAACCCGGTTCCATTTTTCCGGGCCGGGTACCCGCAAAAAAGTAAATAAATTAGGAACAAACATTCATGCATAAAATGCCTGTGAAATTTCTTACTGAAGGACAGACTTCATGGAAAACCACCGTGCCGATGAAAACCAGGTCCTGCGGTCATACATGAAACTTGAATGTGGAGATCGACAGCTAATTTTGTTACCCACTCCGCCCATTGTACCGCAAGTCGTTTTCCTAGTTCCTGAATTTCCTAGTTCACAAGAGCGAAAAAAAACAACAACTAAAATTCACGGGCGATAGGTCACTCGCTACGTGTGATTTTGAATATTTCTTTAAATTGAATAATCATATAAACCTTTGCATCTAATGTCTGCTTAATCAAAATGACTTTTTAGAGTTTCCGTTTTTGTTAATTTACCGAAAACTGCAAGCTTTTCCAACGCTCTCGGATCGCGCAGCGTTACCACGCAAAGTCGTTGCGAACTCAACTACACGGGCGCAGCAGAAATGTATGTGACGTAATGGGTTCGTCAACTGTGCGGTGCGGGGAGGAGGGTAACATTGATAGCTCACTGTACAGTTGAAAAGTCGAGTCAAACTTTACGCAATTTCTACCTTTTTAATTCATTGGAATTCTTATTTTTCATCTAATTTTCTCAAAATTAAAAGATTCTCTATTAGAAAAGCAATTTTTTACAATGGTTTTGGCTAAAAATGGATTTTTCGTATGGTTACTTTTATTTGTGAAGACGTTTTTGTCTCGATCCTAAACCGATCCAGAACTAGGAAAGGTGTCATCGTCACTTTCGTCGATCGATCCTGTGAGTCCAAATATGAAAGCTTCGGTTTTGAAAAAAAAACTGAAGTATATCCAAACCAAAATTGACTTTTGACCATATTTCACTCGAATTTGAGGATTTTTTAGCTGCAGTCTTACTGAATAATTTTCGCGATCCGGAACTAGGAAAATGACTGTACCAAACCCATATGAACAAGAGACCGAAGGAGTTTTGTCTTATGAGGGGGAAGCGCTGTTGATGTACACTTGCATGACTGTATTTGTAACTATCAAACCCTGTCGGCCTAAATGACTTTTGTGCGGAATAAGTAGTGCTTACTGTTTGAATTAAGAGTATTTTTGTCAAATAAAACAATATGAATGAAAATTACTTTATGTCGGGATTGACGACGAAGCGAGAGCGGACTGTGTAATATTCCAGCGGTACTGGGACTCAACACGGCGTGCGGTAAGTAGTGATCACGCACAAATTGCGCGGTTGATCGGCCTCTTTTTATAATCAAAGCACTAAATGTGCGCTGCAAACCCAAAGAGTCAGAGAACCAGTTTAGTTAAATTTTATACGTAGAAATATTCCGTTTCAAAATTATTTTTAAATTAAAGCAACTTGAATTTCCTCAGTGATTCAGCGGAACTGTGGATGAGGAATCGACCAAAAAAGCAGGAATGATGCTTTCTGTATGTACCAAAGCATTTCAAATCCAAGTATTTTTTCATTCGAAAAAAAAGGAAATGTTGACAGGTGCAAGTCATAATACAGTCGGCCAATCAAATGTCACTTGTCGAAGTACTTATACATTAAAATCTTGACAACTGAACCACAGGGGAATGGAGTTATCCTGAAAAAGTATCTATTAAACTAAACCACTTCATCGTGGTACGTACCTTCGTGTGGCAAAACTTTCGTATCGCTTAGTCATTTAACAACGTGAAGCGCTGCTATTTTTTTCACTAGGGCTTCCCTATGTGTGGTCACATGACCTTTCTTTTTACGATCACATGGCCGCTGCAGTGTCAGCGATTGGACTGCTTGAAGGGGACTACAATTGGGCCCGCGTTGCAATCAGGTTAGTTTCAGCGTCTTGAAAGCCAGGATTACGCAGTTGCAGCTACGTTGATTTATGCTACGTGCTGGTCCTCGTCAGAAAAGAAATGAACTTGCGATGACTCGTAACCCTATATAGACCTCCGATACTTTCAACGCCGTTTGAAGCATTTTGGTAGTGGTTTTTTGAATCTGAAAATTCAAAATAAGTGGATGTAATGGTGTGGGCATTGTTCGAGTTACGGTGGTATTTTTGTACATAAAACTTTAAGCCTTTTAACCCGTGACGTGATCGGGTCCGCACGTGACACGACCATCGCTCACCATTTGTGCACTCCACGTGCGTTCCGCGTGTACGTGGTCATGCAGTATCCGGGACATTTCCTTTGA
The DNA here is from genome assembly GCF_054643075.1 of Acanthaster planci. NCBI lineage: Eukaryota > Metazoa > Echinodermata > Asteroidea > Valvatida > Acanthasteridae > Acanthaster > Acanthaster planci. The sequence goes on along the minus strand of NC_141777.1, from coordinate 18,387,358 downwards.
GCGTTTGCAGGTGCGTGTGTCATGTTTGCAGCTCTGTTCTCTTTTCTGACGTTCGCCGTGAAGATTTGTTTTTCTGCTTCATACACCCACAAAAAATTTGCAAACTGAAGGTAACAATTTCGTTTGATAAAAAGGTAGGAGAGATTAACTCCGACATTTAGAACAATGTTCTAGTTGCTTCCTATGTACCAAATAGAACCGTGTTTCGGGCACATGATCCACCGGGTCCTGCGCAATGCCATTTGTTATCAGGCGATCTCTTTTCCAGGTACCCGGGTATCCGATATTAACAAAAAATGGGTACCCGGTTCTAAAAATACCCGCAAAGGCACACCCCTAAAAGGTGAACCTTATAAATCACCACATCTCCTGAAGTACATGTCTGATTGGGTTGAAGCCCTGCAGATAGCTAGGAAGCGAAGTGTTAAAAACAAAAATTGACATCATGTGATGATGACGCCATCAGGGAACGAGTCACATGACATCAAAGATTCATCATTTAAAGCAGTATATCTCCAAAGATACATATCCGATTGGGCTTTAAACTTGCGAATAGCTGGAAAAGGAATTGTCATAGACAAAAATTGAAAAAAGGTGAGACGTCAAGTGACAATCAAGGTACACCCTTTAACGCTCTATATCGTCTGAAGTACATGTCCGATTGATTTGAAACCTAGCAGAAGGTTGAGAGGGAAGACAGGCTTTACCAAGTGTTTAAATCTGGGTGTTTAAAACCAATTGGTAATATGCAGAAAGAAAAGTTTCTTCAAACCTCGGAAATGCGAAAAAGTCCCGTGTTCTGTCTATGAGACAGACACACAACCTCTAGTTTCATATGAAGTTAACAAATTCCGTCTCACATAAAAACTTCATTTTCCCATGAATAAGTTAATATTAATGCCTTTTCACCTGATTATTCTTTTTGAAATTTAAAAACAATCAAAGCTACTTCCATAAAGGCAATAGGAAGGGACACAAAACATGACTTTTTTTAAACTCGCCTTAGTAGGCCTACATGGAAGCAATTTTCTCTCGAAAACTGGAAATGTACAACCGTTTACATAAACGCCAACACTTTGCAAACGTAAAAACGTAATACGTTGTTAAGGCTCTAAAGATTACTGTAGATCCATATACTTCACAGTTCTTTATTCTATCAACTGGAGGTAAGGAACTCATCATACGCTTGTAACGTAAAGCCGAACCTTTGTAAGGGGGAAACTAACCAAATTAGGCAACGGTTTTTAAATGCAGCTGTCTAATTGACTATGACCTTAGCGTAGCTGTACCTTTAAAGTCCCACATTGCGGCGTATTGTCCAACAACTGACTACCACAGATCTGAGACCTTTATGCTGATGGCTTGACGATAACTTAGTGCATGACTCATGCGCATGGAGCGACACCAAGAATTTGTGCATGACAAGCGGTATGCTGATGATACGAGTATCATATAATCATGCCTCAAACCAGACAGGAGAGCAAGAGTACATCATAAAAGCACGGGAACCATCCCTTGGCATTCCTAGAGGCCAGAATTTCAAGAAAAGTCTAGCATGGTGTATATTTTGTCACGGCGAACTGGATTGATTTCGGTTTCCATAGGTGATTTTAATTTCATTAGTTTACTTGACTGTTATTCCCTTGTCTTCAGCATGAAAAGGTTGATTCTTCTTTTTGGCTCTAGGGAGAGACAGCTCAGGATGGTTGATTTTAGGCAGAAAATTTGTGCTTAAAAAAGTCACAAAATCCTACAAGAGAGGCGGCTCGTATAGCAATGGAGTGGCGCTGTAGATTGCCAAATTAGAGAGCCATGTGTTCTAAGCCTATACAGCTGCCATGCACATGTGTGAACGTGTCTCTGGTTTGTCCTTGTCCTCCATGATTATTTCTGTTTGCTTCTTTTCTGGGGTTTGAACTCCTTGACATCTGCCTCTGTTGATAAGTTGCTGTCGTTTCCACGTTCCTGAAATATTGTCACTCTAATTTGGCACGAGATTTTTCCGTCCATTTCAACTACTGTGAGCATTCATTGCAAGGATGCACTCTCTGCGCTTTTTGTACTCTTTTCTGTGGACGTAAAAAATGCATAAAAGTTGTGATCATGCACAATGAACAGCTCCACTGCACCAATTTTCCAAAGATCTCCTAGTGGACAATTTTTAAACAATTCTTTTTTTCTTTTTCCTCTTTTTATTTCTTTCAACAAGTAGACCTACACTCCAACGTCTAAGGTTGGCCCCAAATGTTGTCTCAACTGGTTTCCCACCAGCTCAACAAGCATCACGCACGATAAATCCTCCCGTATTGGAGTGATTTCACAAATTTCAGAAAAGAAAAACGGTAGCAGGTGAAACTACATAAATGCCAATTGTATTAGGAAAATCATAACCTTTTCGGTCCCCAGTATCATAAATGATAGTATTTCTTTTCACACAGTAATTCTTGCCTTGCTTGCTCTTGAACTCTTTAGGTCAGAGACACCAGGAATGCCGATGGACTTGACTGGCATTCTTAACAAATGACGGCTGATCTAATATCGGTCCAAGCTCCGGTCCACAAGGCCAGCTGACCCCCAGCACGTTTGAAGAGTAGGAATCGCTCGCTGATGAGGGTAATCAAGGGAGTTTTGACGACTGACAGGTTCAAAGATTCAAAATCAAGCTGGAGGTCAGACTGAATTAGTTTTTTTTTTTTCTTTGGGAGATTGGTCAAAATGGTCTAATAAATAAAAGGAATTCCAATGTTCAGTTTTCGATGAGTATCGTTATCTTTCATTGTGTACATATGCTAAAAGCGTTAGCTTAAAACAGATCAAATTTTGTCCCCTTTTATGAAAAACTGTGACAAAAAGGCTGATTGCATAGTAAACTACTATGCCTGCATACCGGAGTTACTACATAAATTTCGACTATTGGAAAAGGACACATAAGTGTACAAATGTGTATATAACATTTTAATGACTGCAGAGCTATGAAAGAAATTAAATGATGGTAAGACACATTCTTCAGTTCTATTGGCACCATCAGGTAAAGACAAAGAAATTAAACCTCGTGGTTTTTAGTATAAAATCCTTTTGCATGCTGTTGTATGCAATAACGGCCATTGGCTTAGTGCAGACCAAGCAGTAAAAAAATTTCAATAACTGCAGGCCTTACTTTTTTTTACATCCCTAGATACATCTTTCTATCCAAACGTAGCATCACAACCCAAGAGATATAACTACCCATAGATCATAGGGTACTTAACGACTTCTGGGCATTAACGTTGGCATCAAAAAATTCATTCCCGTTTGGGACATGGTTGTCCAAATTTATCTCAAGTGATTTTAAAACATATGAGATCGTGTCTCCGTACCACCGCTGGTATCCTCAGAATTTCTCATCACTGCATCGTGTAGGGGTCATCCTTTCTTTATGCTTGTGCATTGGGACCATAGTTCCCAGATGGACCGATTTAGATTTGGGAGCTATAAATAAAGTGCCATCCCCTCGACATTGGGGCTGCTGACGGACACATGTGTTCCCTGAGCCCGGTCAGCGCATCAACGCGGGCTGGATCGGCTGCACTTGTCCCGTTCGTTAATGGATTCCCCCGTCAGACTTTGCATCGACCATGACAGTGAGTCGGAAGGGAGAGATAGCTTGGCGGTCACCGCTAAAAATACATCCCGTCCAGGCTTACCAGCAGTAGTTTGTTTACAGATCTGCGGACGATTCCGTGAAAACAGCTGACAAAGGAGTGACAGGCTAGCCGACATGTATGGACAAAACATCTTCGGAAGGAATGTAGGTATAGACCGACGTAGATTCCAATAACATTTCACGACTGGTGTGTTATGACTTTATGAAAGGGATGTGACGTGTCCAACTCGTTTTACTATACTATTGTCAGAGCACTAGTCTTACTATTCACGTTATGCTTCCATTATAAACACTAACATGGGGACAATAAACATGTAGCTTCCGGAAATTTGCATGAATATAGGATGATCGCTAAGTAACTATCCGCTGGCTATCAATCCAACTTGACATTGTCTCAAACAGAGGGCGCTTGGGAATTCTGATATTGTGTCCCTCATGCAGAATACATTCACTCCTCAAACTCAGACATCGAAAAGGGTTATTTTCATTTATGAAGAGCTCTCTCTTCTTTATCTGCACCATCTGTGTACTTCCCCTTCCAACAAAGTTTGCCCACTTCTGTCGTAGAGTCAGCGTTCCGGCCATGGTGGATCATACAACGAGCTCTAGTCGAACTTCCGCCGACCGTAAAGCGAAGACTGGTTTGGTCATTTTCTCACGCGTTCAAACATAGATATATTACTACCTACAAAATACTACATGCATGTCCACAAAATACTTAAGTATAAATGTTTTCAAAACAACGTTTTCAAAAGGGACTAGGCTGTAAAATCACGAGAAAATATGGGACGTTTATGGCCTGCATTCAGTGAATTAAACAAAACTAAACTACAGAATGGGGAGAAACCACAGGATCCAGCTGGACGGCTGTTAAGGTATGGGCCGATGCTATTGGTAAACATCGTCTGAATCGTTCGCGTAGCTGTTTTTACTTTTATTTTATCATGCGGTTTTTATTTAAACCAACCAGTATTTAGTCCCAGGTTATATATACTGTTTTAAAATAAAGATGGATTTTTATTTTATACGCATTAAAATTCTTGTAAGCTGGGGACGGTGTTCATTTTGGCCGCCTTCCACAACATTTTTTTGACCTATTCCGTATCTGCATCCACATTTTCCATTTTAACACGTTTCACTCCTGTACAATTTCAATCTTTGCAACTTACGCATGTGGACTCGAGACGTACTGGAAACAGCATATAGAAAGGTGGTAAACGGATGCATCCGGAACGGACCGCAAGAAACCCAAACGCAATGAATTCATTAGTGCCTTTGTCAGTTGATGGCATATGTTGTCATTCGTGCTAAGTGGGATTTTTGCATTTTTTACAAGTGAATACAATAGCACAAACATTGCTTTTGCATTTGAGGAATGATCAGACCAGCTGTTACTACTAGGCAGTGTTGTGGTCCAGTACTTTTTGAGTACCGAGTTCTCTGCCAAATATGGACCTAGTTTGGAAGGACTAAAGCTGTTCAACACAGGCATTTGATGGTACATGCACAAAGGTAAGATTACAAACTAAAATGATGACTTCACACCATCAAGTCTATGTAACAAAAGTACTCGAAGAGAACTCAGCCGCGTACTTTCCGAGTACTTTTCTTCTTAAGCCTAAGCTTTATAAAACTGGAGTGTCTTAAATTTAGTTTGTAATCTTACTTTTGTGCATTTACTATCAAATGTCTGTGTACTCCATCTTAATTCCATCTTACCCAGTTTAATATTTGGCAGAGAAGCTTGGTACTCTAAACGTTCTCGACTACAACATTGCTACTAGGTTTCCCTATTCATTTCAACCTCCTACATCATAAGAATTCCCCAGAAAGATGCTTGAATTTAGTCCCCGAACATCGTTGAGCTTAACTCCTAGTCTCAATCTCAAAATGCTCCAAACAAAAAGTTATATGATCAGAGGGTTTACAAGGACACTTTGAAAAGTCATGACTTAGTCCTCTTGAATTTTCAGAGAATATTTCTCAATGCTAATTGAGTTAAGTTTTTAAGAGAGAGAGAGAGAGAGAGAGAGAGAGGTGTTCTGGAAATTAACCCAGTTTGCAATCTGGTTTTAGCTCTTAGTCTGTTCGAGGGGTCTTTTTGGGGTCGAATTGGAGCACTTTTATACCAGATTCAAAGTAGACCAGACCTTTTGGAAGCATACACAACTATACGTTCGTAAAATCGTCGGTCTGTGGTCGCAGCTAGCAAGACGCCGGTTTCATGCACGCCCGGGGGGTGGAGCCTATTGTCACAAAACTTTACAGTTTATTGCAGAGTTTTTAAATCTTTCATCTATTCTTTTTATCTCTTTTTGATCAGCACATCATTTCCCTTGTAGAAATGGTGTAGAATTTAACCCCTGTTTAGTTTGTTTACTCACATCATAACATGAACTCATAATGATATACAATTTGGGAAATTTGAATTAGCTTAACAGTGTTGGTTTTTGTTTATTTGTAACCCAGTAATTAGTGTTGGAGGCACGAATCTACGAGACTTGGGGTTATAAAGTTTGAATGTGCGCTGGCATTGTTCCCTGTGTTTCTGTGCAGAGTACATGTTAAATATACAAAACAACAAAGTAGCGCAACGAGATCCTAAACAAGAAGCAATCCATCGCTTCTTTGCGCATGGCAAAGTGAGCGCGTTAGGGAGAGATACCACAAGGTTTTCGCTCCTTGAGGTGGAAGTCTCTATAAACGCATGGCAAAGTGAGCGCGTTAGGGAGAGATACCACAAGGTTTTCGCTCCTTGAGGTGGAAGTCTCTATAAACGCATGGCAAAGTGAGCGCGTTAGGGAGAGATACCACAAGGTTTTCGCTCCTTGAGGTGGAAGTCTCTATCAACGTCCCCATATTATGGTGTATGTAAAATCATATTAAAATAGGAGGATTAAGGACTGTTAGGATTAAACGTCCCCCTTTTCATCTTACGGTGCTTATATGATATAAGCAGAGTCTAAAAATGACGCCACCCCCCATGAAGCAGCTTATACTCCCAATAGTTTGATATTTACTCAGTAGTAGCTTAAATGCTATGTACCGCTTTCCCAAAGTGAAATCCATCTGAATCATACTTCTAGTGTCGATGTGCCACTTCATTTCAATTGAGTAAATCAGATTGTATGGGGGCACACACTCTGACGACGACCAGAAAGACCCCATAGGCCCCCTTCGTAGTATAATTTCATTAAAACTTGGCTAGAACTGGATGAAACAAGAAAAATTGGGCCAAAAAATGTTCTTTGAAAATTGTACTTGGTTGTTACTACGTTGCCGGCACGTGTATGAAGTTCGCATTACGTTCTTGACACAATTAAACTGAGCTAGCGTGAGCGTCAACTCTGCTAAGATGCAATCAAATCGTTCCACGATATAAAAGCCTTGACATAAATTCGATTGTACTACGACCTGAAAGATCACGGTACGATGGTAATATGTTGATTGCTGTGAGTACAGCAGGTGCAGTACGCTTGTAGCAAGCGCGGCCGTCACGTACCCAAGCATTTCCAATATATATTGGCTGAAACGCTGCACTCCATCAGTTCTGTTGGAACGGCATAAAATTCTTCCCTATCGAGCTGCGCTTGCAACCCGTCTAGAAAGATCCTGCTGCGATGCTGATAAGCCAAGACTACGTATGCCGTCTTTACTCGGTTGTTCATACGCTGTCACTGCGATGTGAAGTCATACGACACTGCTACGTAAATTTTGAGCATGCCCAAATAATTTGGCACAATCTTCCTGCCCATGAAGACCCTACCGCGTTGCTATCAATTTTCAATAAGATGTTCTCACCACGATTGGTCACGCTATCCCGAGTTTTTGAAAACGTGGTAAGATCGTGTTTGAGTATGAAGACATTATTGAACTCTAGGCCAGGCGTTCATGCCACAGAACACTCACAAAGAAAATGCAAACCAAATAAAAAAAAGAAAGAAAGCAGATGTTAAGCTTCCAGATAACCTCACTGACGTGATTGCGAGTTCAATGTTTTCAAAGAAACAATTTGCCCGATACAGAGGACTTGTGCCTGAAGGACCCAGACGCTGAGTCGCCTTGCTCGGATTTCCCAACTGACAAGTTTTTGGCATCACCTCCCGGCCGATATGCTAAACTTCTGATGTTGCTGGAAAGAGCAAGGCCACAAAATTAACGGACGATCACTGCAGAAAGATCAACGCAGACGTCACGCGTGCATCTGCCTGAAACACGTCACGGGTAAATGATAAAACAGCTGTAGTTTGATAACATCATTTTCCTCCAGAGCTGCTTTAGATTTTTTTACCTCGTCTCTTTTTGCACATCTCATATGCCGTTCCTGCTGAGCGTAAAATCAAACCCTGGACTGTACGTATCTACTCAATTGCAACTGAAAAGTAAGTCACTCGTTCAGACAAAAAGACATGAACAACAAAAAATAAAACAAACCACAAAAGCGTAAAACACAAAACACACGAAGAAGCAAACAAAACACACACACCGTGTTTAATGTGTGATATGGATCAACGCAAAAGAACCGGGCGGTTTTTCTAGGTTTGCACCACTTCTTTTGAGTCATCCATGATACATGAAAATAATAAACAATGCATATAGCATTCGGTATACCTGCCATACAAGCCAAGACAATTTAGTTAGTTACGGCCATCGTTTTATTATGCAAGTTGTATGTTCATCTTTTATGTAAACAAAAAGTCTTTCCTGAGTCGTGTGAATTAAAATTGATTTATGGGACAAGTGAAGCGTAGCGCACATTTTTTTTTCATATTAATGAGTCTTTTAACCACGTCAAACAGTCCATCCAAAGAGCGACTATTGCCGTTTTGGCTTCGATTAGCAGCGGCAATCAACCGTATTTTTCTGATCGATGAAATGATAAACTCTCACAGAGCGAGTTACAGTATATCTTATGCATGAGTTTATTGTAAGAAGCACAAGATGACGGTAGAAATGTGAAAACTTCGCTTTGACCTGCAGCAGTCACTTCACATTCCTGTTAGTTTCTTTGACGTGGAAGGAAAATGTATGACGATCTAAGAGGTACATTAGCACGGGATAAAAGTACATGTATTTAATGAATTTGTACTTTCTCCGTTTCAGTGACTCACAAAGCTTGACATGATTGCAAATTCTTTGTAAAGCAATGGAAAAATAAAGACTAGCACAAGCGATCATGCACCCAGGTATACTGACTAGTCTGTGTTTACATAAAATGGGAACGGGAAGTCCTGTAATCCTCTCACCTCATAGTAATACAATACAGTACGGCACGTGTCTAACTCGGCCGCGCGTGCCTATTCAAAATACTTCATTAGCTGTCTGGCTGGCCTGCATGCCATCAGCTATCGCCAGCTACCCGAAGTGACATAGTAGTAACCCCTAGAGGGTACCACATCCAGCGCAGACAGGAGATCGGTTACAATTGACGTAGGCACAGCATTGCAATGCCGGGATCCCCCACAATGCTGGCCAAGATGCCCGCGGTGCGTCGGGGGGTGTGTACACTATTCACTAACCTCGGTTTTACAGCGAAGACGGGGCAGTGATTACACCTGTGTATCCCAGCCCCATAAATTATTGGGCAAATTTGCCAAAGCATGTTTAAAGGGTGCCGCATACTATACAAATAGAGGTTCACAGCTGTAATTACGGAAATGGTTTTTAAAAAATTTTTCTCCTCCTTGAGCTAACTCGTACGTATTATCTTATAAGACGTACGAGCGACGTATATCTCGTGCGTAAGAGTTATATGTCATAATATGTCGTATGTATGATTAATACGTACGTGTACGACTTATACCTCTGACTTTATAAACCACAACTCGTATACGTAGCCTACGTCTTTCGGCGTTCATCTCACATGTACGGACATGATTGATAAGACATTGGCATATCACTCTTATTTATGTGCGAGTATAACTCGTACGTAGTCATAATTGGTACATACGAATTAGCTGAGGGGGAGACTTTTTTCATTTTCCAAATACAGCTTCGTTTGAAGGAATTAAAGGCAATGCTGTTTTAATTTCTATACTAACGCATATTTTATGTGAAGGGAAAGACTAATTAAAGCAAATAACTTACAGGAATCGATGCAAGCATTGTCACTGCTAATTTCAGGTGAAATTTGGTCTTGTATGAAACATGGCCACTTTTGGTACCTGCTGTGGAATCTGTTCCCCACACCTGAATTGGTTTTGCTTTAACTTTGAATACAATAGCTAATAAGCCAGCATCAGTCCAAACTTTACGTCAATGTTTCTTTTTTACGTGTTAAAGGACATTTTTAGGAAAAATAACTCAAAAATACGGCCTTAAGGCTGGTTCATACTGCAGGCGAATACCGTTCGAAAGCGAAACAAATTTGACGTCACGACAATTTTGCGGCGGACTTTCGCTTGAGTTGAAATGTGTTCAACTTTTACGAATTCGCAACGTGAATATTTGATCTGCCCTCACAAATTCACGTTCGCTTTCGCACGAAGTATGAACCGGCCTTTGCTTGTCGTCTTTTCCAAGTAAGAAAATCAATACAATATCCGTGAGAAAATACGCATGTTAAGAAGCACACACTAAGAAGTCCTGTCAAACCGGCCAGCTGAACTGTCATCATTTCTGTGAAACAACTTGGCAATGATGCAAGAGAACTTTTTCCTTTTTACCTATTGTTTTGTTCAGATTTTCCGACAAAACAATTGTAGGGGACAAGGCAGAATGCTAGCATTGAACACAGGATTTCAAACAGCACTACCGATTACTACTGGGCACCCACGCGTTACTGGGATTGGCTGTATTCGGTGTATTCCTGACACATTAAGTTACCATCTTGGTCTATTCATTTTCGTAAATAATATTTCATCATTATAAAGGTAAACAGTAAAGCCGCTAGACGATTTACCCGTGGCAACCAAAGAAGCTAAAAGAAATTCACTTAGTTATTAATTCGTTATATTTACCATGCTTCCTTCCAACCAAATTCCCACTGGCGAGATTTTCGTTGGAACATTTTAACATGTATAAAAGACCAATTATGGAAACCTTAAGAACGAAAATTATCCTTCCTTTATTGCTATACAATAATTATTCTGTGCAGGTGGCATCCATGGAGGGAGTCGAATCTGTACTCATTCAGAAGCTGTGGATACCTTTAGCACAGCAAGAGTTTGCTACCCATGAAATCAAATTTAAAAAGCCAAAAAAGCTAAAATTGATGTTGCAAAAATGGGTACGGTATAATTAAGAAAGGTCTAACGTACCATGCACGAGGTCATCAGATTCGGCCGAAGATGAAGCTGGTGATGCTGAAGAGGACGAGTCCGAGGAAGAAAATCGAGGATGTTTCTTAAGGGTCATGTGGGCTGTGGCTCGAGACCTCTTCTGTGTCTTACTTCCCGTCTGACCCATCATTAGTGCAGTGGCTACGGAGATGATCGGCTCTTCCTGTATGCTGCAATCTGGTGAAGGTGCACAGCCCCCTCCCCGTAGCTCAGTGTCACTCTCAGAGCTCCTTTGGTGGACGGTCGGGAGGCTTTGTTGTGGTTTGGCAACCCAGTGAGAGCGATGCATTGCTCCCACCTGCTTAGTCAGCTTTGGTCGGACACTACCAGAGTCCGCAGTGTCCTTTTTGGCTTCTTCCGGTACCTGCGGAGATAGCTTCGAGCTCCTCTTGTCGCTGCTTTCACGGCCACCTTTCGTTTTGACACGCTCATGGGATCTGCTCCGGAGACCGGCTCGTAATCTGCGCAGCAGAGAAGAGTCGCTCAATTCACCTTCAGAGGATTCTGAGTTGTCTGCATGCCGCTGCCTCTTATATGACTTGACAGTGACATCGCTCTGCCATCTACCTCGTCTCTTTAAAACTCTCTCCTGGTGCCAGTAGACCAGTTGCTTCTTACAGAAATAAATCGTCACGGTGGAGACGACCACAGCAGCAAGAGACACTGCAATCTGCGTTATCAGTGCCGAAGCAAGGAACAGCTCCAAGCCGTACAGTACAGGGTAAAGAAATATGGATACAACCATCTTGGTGGAGGGCGCGGAATTGTCCAAAGTGTTGTCAAGATGAAGTTGCGAACAGCATATCGCACTGGTGCGTGAAAGACGCCGCGATATAGTCTCTAAAGCGTGAACGCACAGTGCCTCGATATGCTACTCTCCTTCTGCCCCGGTTTACCTCCAAAGCCGCCCGACGTCCCTGTTAATTGATGGGGGATGTGCACAAAAAATCAAAAGGTTCAGAGTGATCCGATCCTCAGTACGTAAGCAAGTGAACTGAATGCAACCAATGCAATGCGTGGTATGGTATACTCCCCCTGCTTGAGCTATATTTAGCCACCAATGACACGGAGGCGAGCAATGTTGACACGACGAGCAGGCGAGGTCTCGGGTGCAGATGGCATTTGCGGTGCATAGTCAGATTCACGATGGAGTTTTTGTTTTGTGACATATTGCTTAGTCAGGGGCCATCTCGTCTTGTTTCCTTTTTCATGATGTGAGTAATGAAAACAGACGAAAGACATTCGCTTCAAACCAGCTTCAAGAGAGGCAAACCAATAACCCCACCTCTGTTTGATAGCTTGATTGACTTAAAGGAGTAATTCTTCAAGCTGTTTCGTCTTAAAATACCCTTTTCCTAGGTTAGGAACTTGTAAAATTCTATTGCAGAAAACTGAGTACATTCCCTTTTTAGACGTGATTGCAACATTTCGTAGAAGCTAAAGTCTTTGTTTTTCGCAAAGCAGCAGACGATTTGGTTAGCAGATACCATACAGTTCCCAATCTCACGGGAACGCATACGAAGCGTTTTGTTGGAAATCTATCAGCGAATCTTTCTACCCTTTTGACGGATGATCACAGTTGTGTATCTGGTATGCTTCAAGGACCAGAAGGATTGCAGATTACACAATTCATGAGTTGTGGCACCTAGCTTCCCAGAATTATTTGTACATGTTCACATTTATGGAATAAAATAATTGGAATATTTTTTTTAAAATTTTGTTCCAAGTTTCGATAACGACAAAACGTTCAACTTGAATTGTCGTTAATTGCGTTAAATTTAATGTTTTTGTTGTTCCCTTTATAGCATGGTAGCCTAAATGACAGCCAGTTGGTAAACTAACACTGCCACAATTAGAGCGGGTTCCGAATTGAAGAAACAATCTGCAAACTTTGAAGTGCCCGGAGGCTTAGAGTGACACACAACAACAGCACCCTCGTCTTAATAATATAGCATTGTATTATACGTGTACTGAAAAAGTTGGAAAAGGGATGAAAGTAAAAGAGAAAGACAATAATATTTTCTTATTTATTTACAATCTGGAGTAGACGATTAGGATTGTTTGGGCATACAAGAAGTTTGTCTAGCCATGGATTTAGAGTGAATGGTTGGTAAGCCAAAATATCCAAAATATAAATTGAAATTGACAAAGAAAGATGCATCTATTTTTAATGCATGAAATTTCTAAGCCAAGTTATTGGTTCCTTCCGGTTCCTTCAGGAAGCTTCCGGAACCCTTGCGCAGTCCGCTATGGGGATTTTACATGGGGTTGTGCTATAACACATTCAATAATTTCCTAACGGAAACCAACCCAAGAGACATTCATATTGGAATTTTACCATTGTATTTAATTTCATTTCATTTATTATTTCTCAAGGCATAAACAAATACAAAACGTACGAGAGAACAATACACAACTGCAATGGCAACAGCCTTGATGGATTGCCAAATACGAACTTAATCACAATCGACTAGCTCTCCAAATGTTACCATGCTACAAAAACGGTTAAAATACAGGATCTATTAAAATGTGTACAACCAGAAAAATAGAGTAAAAACAACAATGGCCACACACCACGTCACATCTTTACAGAGAATCGAAAAAACCCTACATCTGAAACAACAGGCCCAAGCCCCACATACAATCACCTAGATCCATCCCAGGAAAAAGAAAATAATAATGAATAATAACAATAATCGCAGAAAGATGTGAAATGGTCTATGCTCATTCTGAACACAGAAAAATCTTGATAAATATATAAGAACATTGATATTGAGAATAAGATACAATTAAATGTAATTCTGAAGTACTTGTTGGAAAAGTTACCCGGAGATGGGTAAAAAACCGAATTATATTAAAGATCTTTCACTGTCAGCATTATCGTTCCTAGATCTACCTGTTCATGAACGTTTGTTTTCACTTACGTGAAAACAAGATTCTACAATGGACAATGCAGCAAAGATTTACCTTCCGGTAGTCCATTGGTTCTAGATTCAGTCGAGTTGATCTGACGCTGCAGTTCCTGTCAGTTTGCAAATTATTCCTTGAAGTTTATTTCCATATAATTTTAAAATGCTTAAAATATTTTAATCTGTTTTGACTTGAAGGTTTTAGCATAAGACTATACCAGAGAATACAATTTCATGATGAAAATTGATCATCTTCCTACGGGAAAGCCGGATTACACTTGCCTTCGTGCATGTTAGACTTTTGGGAAGGGCTAGGTCATTTTGGTGGGATGTTTCTCTTTTAAGTCAGGTGAACTTTTAGTTTCTATGCATGAATTAATATGCCGGAAAATATCTTAACCAGGTCTTGTCTGAGGAGTTTTTAAGAAGTAAACGAGCAAAAAAAAATTCCACTTTCTAAAACTTTTCACGCTATTTTTCCCGTCCAAGGGTCCCGGAACGCGCCAACCTGGGTCAACTTTTAGGATCTATAACTAGTAATGTCCAACCAACCGGTTTGTTTGCAACTTGCCCTTGTAAAGCAATTTTTGCTTTTTAACCCTTTTCAACAAAATTACAATTTTACCAAAAGGCTTTTAACCACAGAAGTGTTAAAGTGCTGCAACTCCGCTCTGTCAGGCCGGGTCTGAGGTCAACAAGTAATACCCTAGTTGTTCCCCGGACTCGGCTGGCCAGTGCCGGAGACAGGGCTTTTTCTACAATTGCACCACGCTTATGGAACTCACTCCCGGATCATCTAAGACAAGAACATGACATCAAGCAATTTCAGCATCATCTCAAAACATTCTTCTTCTCACAAGCTTTTTCACTATGAATGCACAATTGAGTTTTTCATTTTCCACCTAGACCGGCGCCTCTGAATGCTTTGCAGATATAGTGCGCCTTATAAATGCTTTATTATTATTATTATTATTATTATTAAATACATGCTAAATGTGTTTCAAGGTGAGCTGATGCCGGCAGGCAAAGTGATTAAAATTGCGAAGTGATGAAAATTACAGCCCCAAGAAAAAGAATGAAATGGTATTAAATTTTGACGCTGTGGGCCTACAGGCCAAAGTTGGCTTGGGGGAGGGGGCAAACACGTGGAAATTCTTCACCTAACCTTTTACGGCCTTAATGAGAGAGTGAGGCCCCTCTTGGCTCTTTTTGTTGTTCCGGTGCTCCTGTTTGCTATTTTATTATTTGACCTGTCCAATCCTGCTCATTCAGAGAACCTTCAAAGATCACGAATAATATTTTGCAGTCAAACATCACGCTTGTCACAAGTGCAGCTTTTTGAACGGAAATTTAATCTGCAGAGGCATGAGAGCAAGGTAAATGGTGAAAAGTGGAATCTAATTTGTAAAGGGAGTTTAGCGCTATATGACACTACAGGGGCGATGTTCATGAAACAGATGTACATCTTTAAGTTGAGTTACATTCATGCAGAATCTTATATCAGAACGACATTTTTATAGCGTTTTAGTAGCTGACCTTTTCGAGTGATATTGAATGCATTTTAGTCGTTGGGAAGTCCGTCAATTCTCCACATTCAGCTTTAATTTTTTGCTCAACAACAAAAGGTGGGGAGGATTCAAGACCCCACCCCCCCAAAAAAAGGTGGGGGATATACCCCCATCCCCTGGGATTTACGTCCATGTGACCTACCAAGATTATTTAGGTAAGACTAGAGAAATATGACAAGTACACCAACGAGGGTATGGTGAAGATGAAACCTGGGATAAGACAAACAAGATACCTACATCTGGGGGATAATGAAACTGGCAGGAAGATATGGACAATCCCGAGGAAACGCTAGGCCTAAATAAAGTAGACAAAGCCTTGAATAGAGCCATGCCCAAGTGCTTTGTTAAATTAAACAGAAGTAAACGATGATCGTCTGCAAATTCATTGTTCCCTCACTTCCTTTAATTGCGTAAACTTTAATGTGAAACTAGTGCAGGTACCAATGAGTACATTAGCGGTTCCCGTATTACCGTATATACGCTGCGTGGACGTGGAACGAGTCTGTTACAAGAGCGCGATCATTGATCGAATTTCCTGGTAGCATAAGCACAAAACTATCATGGGTACCACGCAAAAGTGGCTAAAGGTGCGGTAATGTTCGCACTCGAGCTTCCCGAAGCTCTTCTGTCTCGCGCGCGTGCGCGTGCTCGCACTATCGGCAGAAACGGATATCTCACGGTGAGTGTGATATGCGGATATATCGCCCTGTCGTGTGATCGTTCTGGGTCAATAAACGGACAGTATCCAAGACGGAGGTATGACAAAACTTTGTTGACCGTTGTGGTGTGGGATATGACGCTTTGAATACCCTTGGCCACGCATAGCGCCCTCGACGACGTCATATCCCACACCACAGCGGTCAACAATTGTTTTGTCATACCTCTGTCTTGAGGAATTTGTCCAAAGAAACAAGCTCTGTATTTCAGAAGACGATGGGCCTACTGTAAAACTGTACAATTAACGTAACAGACGTAAACTAACGCACGCCAGCGAGGTGGTTGGATACTCACCGCTATGACGTCACCTAGTAGCGTATTATTTCTACTTAATTCCCAGACGCGAGGTGGAATCGGCCAATGACGCCCTCCGATTTACTCATGAATATTTATGAGGTGGATATGTCACCCTGTCATGTGATAGCTCTTGGCCAATAAACGGAGAGTATCCAAAACAGAGGTATGGCAATCAGTAAAGATATAG